>NW_027412088.1:170766029-171366029 GCF_047663935.1 Musca autumnalis
CAGGTGAAATCGAGTGGATTTCGTAAATTTAGATCATTATAAATGAGCTATTACATGGCTGAAATACTCACTAGGCGTTTACACAAGACAGTCTGTCTGCAAATACAACTCTAATTTACTAACACATACATTTGTCGTCTGTCTCCCAGCTGTCCATCATTTTCACAGACAGACGGGTCAACAAATTTGTGCCATTTTTTGTAAAAATAAGTGAGATAATAATTGAAATGTGTTGAAAACAAAAGAACATGAACTAAAACAAAATATGTGAACGGAAAACAAAAAGAAATCGACGATTTTCATTCATAATTCTACAACTGTTTTTGCAGTTGTCTGGACGCCTACGTTACACAGGCAAGTTTTGGGGTTTTGACAATCAATACATGTACTCAACTGTTCTGTCATGTGTAAACGCAGGGTCAGGAAATGTCGCCAAGTCCCGGTCCAAGATCTATTTAACAGGTCACGTAAGTAGCAGAAATACAGCTCTGTTTTGGCCAAAAATTCTTCAATATGTCAAAATGTTTGTTTACGTTTTCATACAATTTATTCACAATAACAAAAAATTTGACAAATTGAAACCAATCAGCTTGCCGTTTTACGCCACCTTATTATTTCACCATGTACCGGTCCACACTAGCGTAAATTTCATAAAAAAAAAATTTATGAAATTAGGTGTTCTTAAATCGAATTCCCCACTACAGCAATTTTATGATTTTACTCTACTATGGACGTCGATCTAGAGACGCATAATTTCATTTGAAAATTTCAGTGAAATTAGTGAGGGGTATTTTGCCACCGTCGAAATTTTTGATGTTGCGTGGCTGGGGAATCGAATCCACGACTTTCCTTATGCCTAAATAATACTTTACATATTGTATTCAAACATTTTTAGCAAAACAAACGTTTTTATTTGCCAGAAAATTGTCGTAAAAGTACCTTGACTCATGGTATAAGTAAAGAGGTAGATCTAGATGAAAACAAACTATAGAACCCTGGTTTTTCCTGAATTCCTAAAACGTCAAAATTACTAAACACAAAAGCAAAAAGTGGATTTGTTTACAATAATTTTTTTGAGCATTTTATAAAAAACGCGAAAAATGAATGAATAGTCAAAGTTTCTCCACATAATCGAGTTGTGGAAGTGATGAAATCATGGTTTAATAATAAAGGTTAGCCAAAGCTTTATGTCAATTCATGGTATAAGTAAAGAGGTAGATTTAAATGAAAAAAATCTATAGAACCCTTGTTTTTCTTGAATTCCTAAAACTTCAAAATAAAAGCAACAAGTGGGTTTGTTTACAATGCATTTTTTGAGCATTTTATAAAAAACGCGAAAAATGAATGAAGAGTTAAGTTTTCTCCGCATAATCGAGTTGTGAATATGATAAACTGATTGTTTCAATGCAAATCTCACCAATTTCTTCCATACAAATGGTCTAAAAACAAATTTAAAAATAATTGAATTCGATTGTTTTTAAAATTGTTTGGCATATTATTCAAACACCACACACACATACACAGTTTGTTTATATTGTTTTGAAGTTTTAGGCATACTCAAATGAAAAAATTTAAATTGACATAAAGCTTTGGCTAACCTTTCTTATTAAACCATGTGTCAATTTAATTTTTTTCATTCGAGTATGCCTAAAACTTCAAAACAATATAAACAAACTGTGTATGTGTGTGTGGTGTTTGAATAATATGCCAAATAATTTTAAAAACAATCGAATTCAATGATTTTTAAAATTGTTTTTATAGGGCGTTTATACTATTGAAGGTTAACCCAGTGGGTTAAAAAGATCCAGTGGGTTAATCTTTACCGTTTATATATGTTTTTAAGAGGATATAAATGACAGCTGATTTTGTTTGTGTATACATACAAAAAATAAAACTACATAACTTTAAATTTTTAGCTTCTGAAACAACAATGGAGATTGGCGAGTCAGCGAAGTTATTTATAGGTAAACCAATTCGTCTCCAGATACAATATGGCGAACCACATGAGCTGCAGAATATTTTATTGTCCACTCCATACAAACAGCAGCATCTGGTTCAAACATGCTGTAGTAGTAGAGTTGAGCTTTGCGAGCATCGGAATTTAAAACATAAGTATAACAATTTCAACCGCCATCACAACCGCATGCGTTTTGGGACAAAAAGGAACAATACTGTCCAATAATGAACTGGATTGGGTTAGCTGTCCAAGATCAAAATCATGCAAGACAAACGAGCTTTATATACAATAGACTGGTTTAAAAAAAAACAATGTCGGATTTTTATAGGCGACTACCCCATAAAGTGTTTACTTTTGTTAGATTTAAAGATTGCCAAGGTTTGAGCACAAACGGAAAATGCTAACATCCAACCCGTTTTTAAAAAAATTTTGTAGGATCATTTGTATAAAAAAATTTATCATCGATTGGACAATAAATGTGGCCTTTAAAGCAATTTCGTAAAAATGCACCTTTGGCCATTACAAATTACTGTGGAAACTTTGAGACCCCAGTGGCATTTGTTTACATATTCCAATTGTGCTCAAATTTTAGCAATCTTAAAATCTAACAAAACTAAAGACTTTATGGGGGTGCCGCCTAAAAATCCGACATCAATTTTTTACCTATGAATTAAAACCAGTCTAATATACATATGTATCTATAACATTGGAATGCGGAGTTTGGAAATATGAAGCCTAGAATATAGATGTTCTTGGAAGACTATGCTAAGATGGTTTCAACAACAAACGTTCGAATGTTATATTAGCAGCTAAATCGTATATTGGAACATTTATCTCGTTTTCTGTACCATAAATAATAACACAAAAATTTAAGTCTCATTGTATATTGTATTTTATTAATAGAAAACAATCAGTCTGCTTAGCAGACAATTATATACACTCAGCCAATTACAGTAAAAACAACAGTAATAAACTTAAATGTACTCCAAACAGAACCAAAACTGTTTAATAAAATAAAATCTTCTTTATATAATTAAAAAACAGCATTTTATTTGTGAGAATAGAGGTTTTCGGATCCTTTATATCAATAAACAAATTATATTGTTGAAATACCTCCTTGAAAGAGTCGACCCAATTATTCCGCAGATCGATTACAAAATTATAGTAGGGAGCATAAGAACTACTTTAAAAACTATTCAAGAACTGTACAAGTTGCCAATATGTGGAAACAAAGTTCCCAGATCCTTTGGGTGTAGAAGACAGGAACAATGTAAATGATATATGTATATTCCAACCACCGTGCCACCGGTCCCGCTCCTCAATTCCTATTGGGTATGGATTAACAACTACAGGCCCCAACTCAAGAATCGTTTTGACCACCGACTGAGGAAGCAGCCAAATTTCACGATATAGACGACTAGAATGTCCCCTTCCAGAAGACCAACAATTTTTCTTATTGGGGATAAGAAGATCTTAAAGAATAGCATGCGAATTTCATAGAAATGTGCATTCATCCATCAAACTGTGTAAAAGGTTCAAAAGCGTTTATATCCTCTATCGAATGACTTGTGGTGGTGACATGCCTATTTCGACGTCGATAGCCAGTGGAAAACGCAGCTGTGGTAGGTGCCAGTAAGGTTGTACGGTTGGGGATACCACACACCCAACATTTCTAAAAAGCGGACGAGGTAACCAGATCCCACCTATCATGGATTATTGTTTCTGCTGGTTCTTGAATGCGGCAATCGCTATTGATAGAAAGCCATTTTCATTTCTGGAGACATTTCCTGTAAAGGAATAGAAGCGCTATTTTATTTTGTTATTTAAATAAATATTTACTTACCTCTATGCGAATTCAGCTCAATTTTATATTTTTTTGCACAATATTCCTTTTTGCTTTTTCTTTGACAGCCAAACAAAATGTAAACAAATTATTTATGGAAACACTTGCAACTTTTAGTACTTGGGCAAATGGGTTGCATTTTTTTGTACAAAAACACTGTTGCATGACAACAGTAGCAAGATTTCGTGCAGGATCTCAAACAAATCTTGTCATGAGAAGATTTAAGTTTGTGTGGTAAATCTTGGAGAATTTGATCGGATTAAGCAGTTAAATCCCGATAATGAAGGTTAACCCCGAAAAAAACTATAGTATAAACAGCATATTAGACCATTTGTATGGAAGAGATTGGTGAGATTTGCATTGAAACAATCAGTTGATCATATTCACAACTCGATTATGTGGAGAAAACATAACTCTTCATTCATTTTTCTCGTTTTTTATAAAATGCTCAAAAAATGCATTGTAAACAAACTCACTTGTTGCTTTTATTTTGAAGTTTTAGGAATTCAAGAAAAACAAGGGTTCTATAGATTTTTTTCATTTAAATCTACCTCTTTACTTATACCATGGATGAAATGTTTGTGTCAATGCAAAACTGAAGAATTTTATCCATATAAATGTTCCAAAAACAATTTCAAAAGTCATTGAATTCGATTGTTTTTAAAATCGTTTGGCATATTTTTCAAACAGCACACACACATATGCCAAGTTTACACTTGCGCTCCAAAATCCACTGGATTTCACGAAATCCTGTAATATACCCCGGTGTTTACACTTATTTTTTGTTGATTTCAAACATATCACAATGATCAAGGCAAGCTGATCGAACATGAATTTTCAACACAAGTTGTTGTAAATTGAATTAAACATCAAAAATATACGACAATATAGAACTTTACAACTTTATTTCGAAAATTATCGTAAAATTATCAATATATCGTATTAATTGTGTATAGTACCAAACAAAAAAAATAAATAAATAATGATTTTATCGTTGAGACATCATAATAATAAATTTTGATAGATAAATGTTGTGCCCAGAACCTGCAAGATATTAGTACTTGCAGTAGTTTTCCCGTTTAGTGCTAAAAATGCGTTCCCGTGCAGCGAAATCTAGCAAGAATTGCACTTCTCTTTAAACAAAAATAGCGCCGAATAACACCCTCTTCTCCTGTTTTCTGCCATAAAAATTTGGCCTAGTAGAAAATAGCAGCAAGCATGTTCATATGTTCATTGGTATCTAATATTATAACTGATGTGCTGATTTTGACATTTCTGCTGGAGTTTTTGCAATTTCCGTCATTTTTCCGTTCCCGTACTTTTTAGGAAATTTTTATGGGGAAGCAATTTTTGACAATTCGTTCCATTTTCTAAAATTACCATTAAAAAGTACGGGAACACAATGAAAAATAGCATTGTAACCATGGTACAAATACACAGGTAGCCGCATCGGCAATTGTTGGTAACATAAGATGTCAAAATTTGACATCAATTCAATGCAATTGACACATTATGTTACCATCAGCTGGCTTGATAATGCTACCTGTATTATTGTACCATGATTGTAACCATGGTACAATAATACAGGTAGCATTATCATGCCAGCTGATGGTAACATAATGTGTCAACTGCATTGAATTTATGTCAAATTTTGACACCTTATGTTACCAACAATTGCCGATGCGGCTACCTGTGTATTTGTACCATGATTGTAACAAAGTAATTCATGGTATAAGTAAAGAGGTAGATTTAAATGAAAAAAATCTACAGAACCCTTGTTTTTCTTGAATTCCTAAAACTTCAAAATAAAAGCAACGTGTGGGTTTGTTTACAATGCATTTTTGAGCATTTATAAAAAACGCGAAAAATGAATGAAGAGTTAAGTTTTCTGCACATAATCGAGTTGTGAATATGATAAACTGATTGTTTCAATGCAAATATCACCAATTTCTTCCATACAAGTGGTCTAAAAACAATTTTAAAAATCATTGAATTCGATTGTTTATAAAATTGTTTGGCATATTACTCAAACACCACACACACATACACAGTTTGTTTATATTGTTTTGAAGTTTTCGGCATACTCGAATGAAAAAATTTAAATTGACATAAAGCTTTGGCTAACCTTTCTTATTAAACCATGAAGTAATTTAATATTTTTTCACATTGTTTACAAATTTTGATACTAACATTTTTTGTTGCAGCAATTCGCACATCTACCTTGTTTATTGTCATACGTGAAAAGTGTTGCAACTTTTGGTACTTTTTTAGGCAAAAGCAAGGTTGTATATCATGTGTACTGTGATTTCGATGTTGATTTCGCTGAAATCACGAAATGAGATGATTTCATTTTTGTACGCAAAATCATGATAAATTTTGCTTGATTTCGCGCGAAATCACGAAACGAAGCTCAATGTAAACCAAGCAATACACAGATTGTGTATATAATTTTGAAGTTTTAGGGACATTCGAAAGAATAAAATTAAACTGACAGATAGCTTTAGCTAACCTTTCTAACTAGGCGTTTACACCAGACAGTTTGTCTTCAAATACAACTCTGATTTACTAATACATACATTTGTCGTTTGTCTCCCAGCTGTCTATCATTTTTTCACAGACAGTAAAGGCCTGCGTACATAAGCTGCCTCACCTGCTTACTTTGCTTGCTTCTGATAAAAGAATAAAAAAGAAAAGGGCAACCCAGTTCGAAATTTGCTCGGCCTTCTTTATACTTTTATTTTTAATATGTCAGAAATGAAGCAGAAAAGCAAGGCAACCAGGCAAGGCAGCTTATGTACCCAAGCCTTAAGGAAGACAAATTTTTGGCATTTTTGTAAAAATAAGTGAGATAATAATTGAAATGTATTGAAAACAAAAGAACATGAACAAAAACAAAACATGTGAACGGAAAACAAAAATATGTCGATGATTTTCATTCAAAATTTTACAACTGTTTTTGTAGTTGTCGGGACGCCTACGTCACACAGGCAAGTTGTGGGATTTTGACAATCAATCAACTGTCCTGGCATGTGTAAAAGCAGGGTCAGGAAATGTCGCCAACAAAACAAATGTTTTTATTTGCCAGAAAATTGTCGTAAAAGTACCTTGACTGTCAGTTTGGAATGATGGTGTGTAGTTCACATATATTTATTGCACCATGCTTGCCAGTTTGACCAGTCATCAGGTAACCACAAAATGTTTTGCGATTGTTGGAGATTGGCAGCAATGTATTGTATTTCAAACATTTTTTTTTTTTTTTTTGTTAAACAAAAAAGTTTTTTTTACAGAAAATTGTCTAAAAATTTGAAAGTCATTTAAACCCGATAGTGTGTACTCCCCTTAAAAGTCGTCTTTCGAATTTTCGACTTTTCCAGTTAAAAAGTCGTCCAATCTGTTAATCGAAAGTCGACTTGCTTATCCCTAGCACGTCTTCGCATTTTTGCATTTTTCATTTTTATATCGACCGTAACACACGTACGTTGCTGCACGTCGAACGCATTTTTTTAATTTAAATATCCGACGGTCTACACCCTAAATTATCTTAAAGAAAAATGGTAAGAATATGCAAAAAAATTGGTGAAAGAAATTGCAAAAATTATGTTTAATTGTGGCTAAAAAAAGAAGATTGGATAAAATCAACGTTTATGACCGGTGAAAAAAGTGCTGAGAAAAGAAATCCGCATATTACCAATATAAAGAAAAAAAATGGCAAATGTAGACGGCAAAAATCGCACACACACAACTGAACGCGCGGCGCAAGCAATATAGTTATACATACAAGCAAAAAAGCGAATGGGGAGTACAAAAAAACCAAGGAATGAGACATTTTTTTAACGGAAGAAATTGGCCGACCCCCTCTAAGATTTAAGACATTTATTTGTATCATTTTGGAGGTTATAATATCTAAAAATATATATATGTTGTACACCATATGTATAGATATATGAATTTCATAAATTCAACGACCACACGCCGTTTAAAAATAGCCTTATAAGGTCAGAAATATATCGTTGCCGTCGTCGTCGTTGGTCTCGTAGTTGTACCATAGAAGAGAGTGAGAGCACAATGACGACGACGACGCCTCTCACCATTTTGCAAGAATAAAAATGGCGAAATTATCATTATATTCACGGCTTTTTGCAAATAGAAAGAAAAAACAAAAAAGAGCCGTTTTTCTTAGCTCTGTTCCTTTACGTGCAAGAATCTTCAAGTTTTACCGCTTTTTACTCGAAAAGCGTTCCTTTACTTCAGGCACCATACAATTCATATGGTAGCAGTTTACAACTTTTACTACTTTTGCCGTTTTTACCATTTTCAAAAGTAAAGGAACAGACCACTTGATTAGATATTTTGTTTGGTTTTATTTTTTGCGAATTTTTATTGGAAAAAAAGACAAGTTTGATTTATGCGGTTGGACGAAATTTGTGCCGTGTTGTGTGTGTGGTTGGCGTTACAACAAAGAGGAGGAAATTAATAATGGGTGACGATGGTGAAGATGATGTGCTGCAGTTGTGCTGTGTGCTCACATTTTGACAATTGTGATCTGCCAAAACGTCGTCGACGAGGTACAACCAACCGACCCGGTCTTTTTGGGGGTGTTGCAAATACTCGTAGTAAATATGTATATATTGATATGTTGTACATGTAATTATATATGTATGTATTATATATTTCATGTTGAGAGGAGTAGAGTATATAATAGGATGTTTTGGGCGTGGTTAGAATTCATGTTGACTAATTCTTGTTTTGTTTGTGTTTTCTTTTACCCCCCACCGTCATCGTTTTACTCGCCCTCGTACTACGATTACTACAACAGGCTTCAGGAGTCACCGTGTCAGATGTCTGCAAAACGACATACGAAGAAATCAAGAAGGACAAGAAGCATAGATATGTCATCTTCTACATTAGAGATGAAAAACAAATCGATGTAGAAACAGTTGGTGAACGTAATGCCGAATACGATCAATTCTTGGAGGATATCCAAAAATGTGGTCCCGGTGAATGCCGGTAAGTAAAAGTATACACACAACAAAAACAATTAAACAACAAACATACATACTATACTACTATACTGTGTAACATAGAGCTTAGCGTTTTCTCTTCTTCACTACTGTTTGTTTCTAATATTGACGCACACCAACCAACAACCCTCCCTTTTTATGCTTCTTTTTTTCTTTTTTTTATCGTTCATTTGTTGTAGTTATGGTCTTTTTGACTTTGAGTACATGCACCAATGTCAAGGTACCTCAGAAAGTTCCAAAAAACAGAAACTTTTCCTTATGTCCTGGTGCCCCGATACCGCCAAAGTAAGTCTTGTTTTTATTGAAGATACAAAAACAACAAAAATGTGTTGTAAAATAAAATCTAATCAATGTTTTATTTTCCTTTTGTTTTTCACTAATAGGTAAAGAAGAAGATGTTGTACTCCAGCTCCTTTGATGCCTTGAAGAAATCCCTGGTTGGTGTACAAAAATACATACAAGCCACTGATCTTTCTGAAGCTTCCCGTGAGGCCGTTGAAGAGAAATTGCGCGCCACTGACCGTCAGTAAGATAGCTAACGATGAATGAATTCTGTTCAACATCCATCATCAACAAAAAAAAACACCACCACAAAGCAACAACAACAACCAACCACTCTATACCCCAGAATCCAATTACATCAAACAAACAACAACAAAACACAAATCAACAACAACATCAACAACATTTGTATTTTGAAGCAGAAATATGAAAAGAAAAACTATTTAATTTCAGCTTTTTATAAATAATAATAATTTAATAATAATAAAAAAAGAAAAGAAAAATCGCTTTATTTTCCATTTGCAAAAAAACCGAAGAAACTAAAAAGTAAAAGAGAGTACAAATAAGTTGAGTTGGTTTGTGACTCACTTTGATTTCCTTCCTCCACAAACACACGACACGACGATGATGACGATGAGTCACTATTCTTTCTTTTTTACCCCATTATTATCATCAAACCACCAATACAAAAATTAGTCACATTGAGTTCAAAACAGAAAAAACGAAATGAGAGCGGCTGCGAATTATTCGCGAATTTCGTTGTTGTTGTGCTGTGAATTATTCATTTGTTTTTTTTTTTTATTGATTGCAAAGTTATCTTTATAATTTGCTAGAGATATTGAAGTTTTAAGTGCATTGGAAAATAACAGCAAGTAATGCTGATTAAAATGAATTCCAAAGAAAACTTTCCTTTGTTTTGTATAAACAAGGGCTATAAAATATAGAAGATGTCAGATATACAGCACGATCATGAATGTAAATTTCCCGTGAGTTCTGTCCCTCTGCCGTTGCAGCTTAAAGGGGAGAGTGAGAAACCCCACGGGGAGTTGATATTCATGATCGGGCTGATATATTCCAAAGAAAGCTTCAACCCAATAATAGGGTTATTCTGAACGAAAATTTCCAGTGATTTATTCTCACTTTCACCCTTAAGTTGAAACAGCGGAAGAAATATATACATATACATATATATAATAGCGAAGTCTTTTTTTGGTGGTAATTTTGAATGAAAACCTCCCGTGAGTTTTGTAATTCTGTCGCTTCAACCTAAAGGAGAAAGTGAGAAAACTGGTTAGCGAATTTCGGCGCGACCTCCCGATTTCACAGGTCTTCTCATTTGATCCGGCGGAACAAGTACCTTTTAGGTGCCCATTTCGGATTTTTCTTGACACTTTTAACATAGGTACCTTGATGTCGTTGATGTGTTCTTTATACATGACCAGGAGGTCTTCATTGAAAATTAAGAGGTCTTCTTTATAGACGATCTGGGGGTCTTCTCTTTAGAATACCTAGAGATTTCTTCGTAGAAGACTTCGAGGTATTCTTCTCATTAGATGACCTTCGTGTCTTCCTTATAGAAGACCTGTAGGTCTTCTTCACAGAATACCTCTTCATTGAACACCTGAGGACTTCTTCATAGAAGATCTGGAGCACTTCTTCATCAAGACCAGGATGTTTTCATATAAGACCTGGAGAACTGTAAGTCTTCTTCATGAAAAACTAGGATCTTCCGTTGACTTAACTTGGTTGCAACCACACGCCCCGGAATAAATACCGTCGACCACGACATTCAATTCTCTTCCAAACTACGCTGCCCATGTGGTGAACAGAGTGACTGTAGATTTTTTGGCGGAAATCTGCATATTCCTCGCGTGAAAAAAAGGTGGTAAGATCGGTTATGTAGGAGTTCAGTCTCTCACAGAAGGTACCTGACGCCAGGATCGTGCAATCATCTGGCATACGTTACGATCTCTATGCCGCCTGGAAGGGGCGAAATACAGAAGATGTAGAGGTTAAACAGTTCCGGAGATATCACCCCACCTTGCGGTACTCCCTGTTTGACTCTACGGGGTTTGGACTTCTTGTTCCTAAATTCCACGTAAGACTGGCGTCCACACATATAATTGACTATCCAACGTTTCCACATTGGCCGGAGTGTTGTCTGCTCAAAGGCCTCAGGGGTCTTTGCTACAGGCGACAAAAGCGAAATCGGCCTGTACGATTCACTTTCGCTGGCATCCGTAGTGGGGGACCACCCTGCCCATTTTCCAGACTTCGGGAACAATGGGGGTGGCTAGCGACAAGTTGAGAACTTTTGTGAGATGCTCCACTCCCGACTCGTCCAGCTGCATCAGCATTACCATGGAGATTCCATTAGGGTCCAACGCTTTGGATGATTTAGCTTTCCTGATGGCATTCGCAACATCATCCATTCTAAAGTGTGGTGGTTCATCCTTGGCAGGAAAAGATCTGATGCGACGTAATACTCTCCGCTTCGCCCTGTCTCTCTGGGGTTGCTCGACAAACAGTCGATTGAAATAACAGTCAACGTGACTAAGGTTATATCTTCCCTTCTTCCAGGGTTCGAGAGTGACTTAACCGTTGCCCACAATTCACCTATACCGGCTCCAATGTTGCAATTCTTCAGATGATTTAACCAATTGCTCCGCTTATGCTCGCCAACCAGTCTGTTAACTTCCAGTGTCAGCTCCCTGACTCTGGGGTTGGTTCGACGAGGCTCATCACGCTCATTTGCTAATCCTGTCGCCTCTGCTGGGAAGTTTGGTCTTACTTTGGGTATTCGACCAGCAGGGATATGGCGAGCGGCTGCAGCAGTGATGATGTCTCGGAACGTCCTTTCCGCTACCCGAACATCAGAAGGATTGGGCAGTTCTCTGAAGCGGTGATTGGTGCACTCTCTGAACCCGGCCAATCAGCTTTCTTATGATTGATGAATGTGCGGCTTTCAGAGGTAATGAAATCGGGTGCTCTGCTAATGGAGACAATTATGGGGAGATGGTCTTCTTATCCAAGGGAAATGACAGTTTATCTGATATTTCTTCCAGAGGTAGATACTGTTGCGCTGATCACGGAAATGTATAATTTTCTTGGGGGACGGACCCGGTTATTGTACCCGAAAGTTTAGGTACAAAAACCGGGTTAGACCCGGCTCTACTGAACCGATTGCTACAAAATGGGAATCATTGGAAATCTTATGGAAATACCTATCTAACAAGTAGTCATACGATTGGGTTAGTTTCAGGTGGTCAGGTGATATAACCCAAAAACTGATTTTCGGACCCGGATTTTTCCATAAAACACTCAAAAAGTCGAAAATGGACCCATTATGGGTGCCCGCTTAATGCATGTCAGATTATAGCTCGCACTTTAACCTTTCCAAAATGGTGCCACATGTATTATAATACCTTCTCTGGATCCAGAGATATGGCCCTTAGAATATTGAGAACTCGGTTCTGTAGGACTCATTTCTTTACATTATAGGTGTCTATGGACCACTTGTTAGATAGGTATTTCTATAAGCTTTCCCATGATACCCATTTTGAAGCAATCGGTTCAGTAGAGCCGGGTCTAACCCGGGTTTTGTACCCGGACTTTCGGGTCCAATAACCGGGTAACCGGATCCGTCCCGCAAGAAAATTATACATTCCCAAGATCAGCGCAACAATATCTACCTCTGGAAAAAAATGTCGAAAAAATCAGAGAGTTTTTACTAAACTAGAGTTGTTCCGCGCTGTACCTCTCTGGTCGCTTCCGAGGACCGAATGCCACATCTCATGATGCGCATTAAAGTCCCCCCGGGACCAGACGATTATGACCATCCAAAAGTGGGTTATTGTTAGGCACGTAATCTGTGATACAGCTATTTCTCGGCGGGATGTACACGTTCAACAACTCTATCTCGGCAGTTCCACACCTGACTGTTATCCCCATACATTCCATGTTCGGGTCATTAGAGACAGGCTCAAGCGAGATAGGTCTGTATTGGATAGACTGGTGCAATAGGAAAGCTAATCCCCCACCTCCACTTCTGGTGCGATTCTTCCTTAGCACGTTGTAACCATCACAACGTTGTAAGCTACAGTTGTTGTTGAGCTTGGTTTCTTGCACCGCAGCGACCTTGATATACCTACGACTCATAAAATCTACTATTTCCTCGATCTTAACTCGGAGTCCATTGCAATTAAATCGGAAAAAGGTGCATTTTCCGGGATTGGAATAACAACGGCTGGTGTTAACGGCTGCATTGCGGTTGTTGTCGAGGGGACTGCGTGGGAGTCTCATAATCAGACGACAAGGGACTTTCGTAATCCGATGACGACTCACTGGGGACTGTATTCACACACCATGCAGCAACATAGTCCTTCACGTGGACAAGTCCAGAGCGACCCCTAAGATGCAACCACTCCTGACATCTATTGCGTTTCACCGAAGGCTGGATGTGGGTGAATATGCTGGCTGATGTGACAAACCGAGCACAAATATATTGGTCCTAGGTTTCCCTCCGTCCCGGCACGGACCAATAGAATTCGTAGCATGCATTCCGGGATATGCTGCTCCCAACACAAAAAAAAACGAAACGAATACATATATATGTACACTGAGGTGGCAGTCACTGGCTGGAACGGTGATGTTGTGTAGTTCCGTGTTAATCCTGTACGAAAGAATCCTCTGCCGTGGGATTAATCATAATCTGTGGACGTTGCTTGTTTTTAATTGTATTAGTCATGCAATTAATGGGAGTAACGAGATCAACCATGACATAGCCTTCCATGCCTTCATAAAAAAAACAATGATGGGCAACAGTTCGCCTGACTACCCGGCAATTAGGGGATCTCTAATTCGTAGGAGATCACTGCGTAGATATCCCTTGGGTGGTCAAAATTTCACCCATTCAACATTTCCCGGATGTTGAGTGAAGGAAATTGTGGTTTTAAGCCCCCGCATCGCCTCATGATGATTGTTATTATCAAAAATTCTTAAAAATATCCACATCTCTGATGTGGTGCTCTGTGACATTGAAGGAGGATTACAAAATGTATTTAAAATTTATCCACGTTTCAAGGCCTTGATGATGCCTTTTTATAATCTCTGTGGGTTCCATTCTCTTTCGATTTCTGAATGCCAAACATGTGTTGGCCACACGATTACTAAATTCTTGATCGAAATATAAAATGTTTGTTTTTCATTACCTATTAACAAGAATATAGTTAAAAAAAAACAACATTTTTTTGGTCCAGATCGCTCAAAGCAATTCAAGGCATTGTGGGTAATTAAAGAAAATTTTACAGGCTCTCTCTTGGCTAAATGATTTATATAGACCATATGTATGTTTGTGTGTATTTTTACACATGTACTATCCAAATCGAAATCACTGTTGAATGAACAAAACAATTTGTTTAGGGTGAATGAAATGTTTGTTGTTGTTGGTTGATATTTTATAGATTTCTTCTTGTGGGGGAGGCTGGATGTATATAGATATGTATGCATGTACAACATATGTATATCTAGTGATGGGTGATGGGCTAAAAATATTTCATCCATTCAAAACAAAAAACCACTTTGAAATCATTGCTCGTGGCATTAATTTGTATTGGTAACAATAAATGCTAAAGATTAATTTCTAATTAGTTTGATGTGGAATCCTTCTTTAAAGAAAGTCTGCTTTTATTATAAAAACGCCTTTACTGCTTAAAATAATTCACCGAACCCTTTGTGATACGCTTAAAGGGTCGCATACGTATACGTTTGGAAAAGGATTTGATAAATGATTTTTCTTTATTATATTCCAGTGGCTGATAGAGGGGTCCTTCAGTTTCCAAGAATATATCAAAGCTATACATGGTGCGCATCAGTTGGGCAGCCAATAAATTGCCTTGTTTGCCATCCTTTAAGGAGTTTGTATAGTGATCCATAACCTACAAGGAAATATAAACAATGATATAAATTTTTACAAATTTCTTTCCAACCCTCCTCCTCTTCTTCCTTGGCTTACCTTAATGGCCGAGTTGTTCAAAGCATTGTGATGGCCATTCCAGTGTACAGTTATTGACCACAAGGGTATGTTTAGAGGATATTTATTCGACAAACTAATAAGGCATTCCATTTTCGCCGAACCCAAAACAATTACAGCCCTAAAGAAACTACAATATTCATCGACAATTTTTTGGCCCACAAACGGCAGGGTTGTGGGAGAGCTTTCATATTCCTCCCATGATACTGCTGACCATTGGACCAGTGAACAATTTGGTTTTGAGTGGCCAACTTTGTCACCAATATATTCATCAAGGTTTTTATTCACAAAGGCCCGGATTTGAGTTATTAGCTGATGGCGTATTTGGAAATAGTTACGTATCCTTTTAACACACTCCAAAGTGAAATCCTTCAACTTTTGGGTTTGCATATCACTACATCGGGTATTGTTGAACGAAGAATTTCCAATCATTTTTTGCAGCCATTGATAGGGTAAACCCAAATTATGTTTACTCAGATTTTGTTTGAAATCTTCCAAATTGATGTTGTGTTTCTGTAACTAATGGCGATAAGAAGAAGATAAATTAAGAAAATGTAACAGAAAGCCTTTGTAACTTACATTCAAACTTGTTTCGGAATATGGTAAAGCATCACCCAAATCGTCCTCATTTATAAACTTGAGGAAATCTTGCAGCAAATTGGTCTCAATCAGGTTCGTGTTATTTTCATTTAAACGTATCTCACAATGGGCTGTGGCAATCATTAGCAAGGGCAAGTAATAGATGTCCACTACCACAAAATCTTCAGAATTCTCCTCATGATTAAGCTAAAACCAAAAACTATTTATTTTGTTTTTGTTTTTAAGATAATTTTAAAAACTCACCCTGATTTGCAAAGACAGTGGATGGGGTTTCAAAAGAAAAGCTTGTTCCAATTGCTCTGTGGACTTCAGTTTCATTCTTGCCTCGTATTCCTTTACCTCATCTTCCTGGCCATTGACAGTAACCTTTATGCTACCCTCCAGCATTTCAATTGCCCTCAAATTAACATAAGTCATATATAAGTTTTGCTGCAGCATATGAACCTTATTTTCCAATGTCCATTTTTGTTCAATTGGCAATTGTAGGGCCTCCTGTAAGGGTCGTGTGGCCTTCAACAAGGTTTTAAGAGATGGCGCAAATGTTGAAAGATTTTCCATTTTATTAATAATGTCATGGAAAACTTTTGTTTTATCATTCAATAGATTTTTACAATCATTCGATAATTGTTTGCGTAAATTTAATTCCCTTTCCAGACGGCTAATACGTTCCTTGTGAGACAAGTTGGAATCAGCCGTCGACACCACAGCCTTGCTGCCTGAACTAGGTGGTTCGTAGATATCGATATCTTCATCTTGACTTTTGAATTTATAGCATTGTTTAATTTCACGTTTCAAGTAATTCACTTCGTAAAGCAAATTCTGTAAATGTAAGCGATTGGCGTCCACTAAAGTCTTTTGGGCTTGTAACTCTTCGCGTCCCGAACGCACTTTATACTTAACCAAACGATTGACTTTTTTAATCAGCACAAACAGAAGGGAGCCGGTCTTTATTTTATCCTCCAATTCAATTCTCTGTAAAAAAATAAACAAATTATTGATAAATAATTCCGATTGTACTCTGTGCCACATACCTCCTTGGGATTGTTTTTTGCCTGTAGGCACTCTGTAAACAACACCTTGAGTTGATCAAAGTTGTCATTTAGAATGTTAGCCATCCTAAAAGTTTATTTGAGTACAATTTCTACAATATGTGAGTAATTTATAGTTATTTTTTAATGTTTTTGTTTAATAAAATGAAATGTATATTTACAATAAACAGCGGGCGAGAATATCGTACAGTACGGAGTGACACAAAAAGTCGCCGCCGCCGTGTTTATGGGGCTATCATTTTAATTTGTTTGGCACACATTTACAAAGATATCCCAGCAAAAAGTTTGCATCCGCGGATGCAGTTAAATCAGTAGAACAAATTCCGCTGGAGTACATCTTTTCCTATGAATTCACCTATGAATTTTACAAGAGAGCGCGCAGCTAGGATGCACTCCATTTTGCTTCCACGGCACACAGCTAGGATGCACTCCATTTTCGATCCAAATCACAGCCTTTGATGTAGTGTTTTGGATTGAATTTTAATGCAGTCTAAAGATGATCTAAAATGCAAGCCATTGCAAATATCCTAAAATAAATAAAATACATTGCTTATTCGTGTAAACAAGAATAATACCTTTATTACACTAATACAAATTATAAAAACTCTCCATTAAATTTGATCATAGCTGAGTTTATTTCCTCTGCTTTTTGTGACACCGCAATTGATATTGCTTCATTATCCAAATGGTTTTTCATTTTTCCTCCAACTCCAGTTCAGATTTCCAAAAAAACTAACTCCACTTCAAAAATAATTTGCGTCTCGTGAATTACAGCAATGTTCGTATCTTTAGTTTGCATTTCTTTATTTTTTTTAACAAATTCTTAGGCCGCCATCAGACCATCTGCTTTTTCACATGTATGTTGTCACTTTGGGTATACTAATATACAGAACAGCTGATTCATACATGTGAAAAAGCAGATGGTCTGATGGCGACCTTATAATTTAAGACACTAGCTCTGTTCGATAACTTTGCAAGTAAAAAGATTTTGCAAGTACTTGCAACTACATCTCATTTCTCTTTTATTGAACAAGTTTGTTATCGAACAGCATTTTGTAAAAGTTTGTACAAACTTTAGGGTTATCGAACATAGTCCCGGTCCACACTAGTGTGTATTTCATTAAAAAATTTCATGAAATTAGGTGTTCTTAGCTCGAATTCCCCACTACAGCAATTTCATGATTTTACTCTACTATGGAACTCGATCTAGAGACGCATAATTTCATGTCAAAATTTCAGTGAAATTACTCTAGTGTGGCCCGGGACATACCTACTCTTTCTTGTGTTTAGAAAAAATACTGCGACTGTAGGGATCAAAAAATTGGCTTGCTTGGCTAGGGATCTATAAGCGAGTGCTTCTAAAATGTATCGAGCGGAGTGCATTTTTCATAACTCCGTGTGGACTGCATCGAAAGATGTATTGAAATCATAACTGCATTGCACTACTTCCAAACTTTTTTGCTGGGGATAAAACAAATGAGAGAATTTATCGAAATAAATCAATTATGACAGGAAAAATAAAAAAAATTATTAAAAACCCAAACATTTTTAGAGAAACTGCAAAACATGAACGAAAAGTAAACGGTTTAACGACTAGTATACATTCAAGCCATAGCAACCCAGCAAAATGTTCGATGCCAAAGATGACATTCAATCATGGGTGCAAGTGATCTAGCATGTCATCTTTTTAGCATCTTCATCGATGAATTTTATATGAGCGTGGACCCCAAAAGATGACGTTCTTTTCTGGATCCTAAGCATGTCATTTTAACCAATGCGTTGACATGTCATTTCCACCAATGCTTTGGCATGTCATTTCCACCAATGATTTGACATGTCATTTTCACCAATGCTTTGACACGTCATTTTCACCAATGCTTTGACATGTCATTTTAACCAATGCTTTGGCATGTCATTTTCACCAAACCCTTGGCATGAAATTTGCATGTCTTGTTTGGAAAATGGAAATGCTGTATTGAAATATGGTTTTCATGAAAAACAAAACTCTTTATTAATTCAAACGAATTCATGAAATAGCTACAATTAATTTATCAGTTTAGTTTTTCAAAAGTTTACATCCAAAATTGCAATGTAATCACCACCGCTGCAACGCAAAAGATTACTTCCTCCGTACTCCGCAACTGATATTCTTTCATCTTACAAAAGGTTTTTCAATTATCTTCCCATCACCAGTTCAGATTTCAACATGGACTCCAAATACACTCCTTTAAGTATTTTTATTTCGTAAATTACTTTTATTTTATAATTTTGTTATTTTATAACAACATTTTGGTAATTTATACTCTTTTGTTTAGTGACGGAAATATGTAGGGATCTACAACCCGGCTTGCTTTAGGGATCTCTAAGAACAAAATGTAACGAACGGGGAGGAGAGACTTTTTATGGAAAATACCATTTATGCTTAATTAATTTATTTTTAATTGTTTCTTTCCAAAAGTAGTTTCTTCTTTATTTTCAGATTCTTGTTCCTTTTCGTTTTGGACTTTTTTTCAAATTCCAAGAAGCGAGATTTGATTGACTTCATTCTATGTCAGATTTAGAACAGACAAGGGAACTTTTAAAATAGCAATGTGTGCAGTCCGATTCTATTTTTAACTTGATGGTTGGGACTTCATATAATACCAATTGTTTAGAAGTTTTAGTTGTTTGATATGCAGGAAATGTAAGACAACATCACGACGACAGTTCTAACAACTTTGGTCTGTTCCAGAAACTGCAAGAATCTACTCATTTTTACTACGATAACAATTTTACCTTTATGTTATCGGAAAAAATAGTAAAAATTAGTAGATTTTTGCAGTACTGGAACATACCAAAATGAAAATAAACAGGTGTGTAAATAAAAACACAAACATCATCTCTATTGGATCGATGGAATGGGTACAAATGCTGATGAAAAGATCGGATCTTTCACGACTTCCTTTGCATTGGTTCAAATCCTAATGAAAAAATCGGATCTTTGACGTCTTCCTTTGAACCAATGCAAAAGATGACATGAAATCACGTCATCGCAAAGAACCCCTTCCGTCAAATTTTGCTGGGAAATTATGTCTTCTCTTTCATTGCAGTTGCATTTCTTGCCCATCGTTTTAAATTCGCGTACAAATCTAGAAACAAAAATCAAATGCCTGCCAGAAAGTCTGTATACCAGTAGTGGGATTCTGTAACTCATTTTTGCTGTTATCGATAATTGTCGGTAAAATTAATATGCTTATAAATTCGATAATTAACGAAATTTTTCGGTAAGTTAACGAAAAGTAGTCGCTAGCCTCTACCGACACAAACAGTGACGCCAACTTTTCTTTATGTTTTTAGACATAATTTTACGATTTACTTTTACCGAATTTTGTCGGTAACAGCAAAAATGAGTTACAGAATCCAACTACAGAAAGTTGTTTTGCAGTTCTATCTCTCCTTGATTTTGAAAATAAATAAATTAAAAAAATTTTGAAAACACCACAATTGTGAGAAAAAAATAGAAAACATGAATGAAAATAATATAATTTAATATTAAATAGATATCTGAAAGAAGGACAAATATTTTTTCAGGTCATATTAATAAATTTAACTTGTCTTTTGCCTGAAATTTTCTTTAAAATCAGTAAACAAAAACTATGAAAATATGAATCATGTTGCTATGAATGATGTACCATGTCGTATGAACGGGTTAATTCGTATACGTAATTATGAGAGGGAACAACGTGATTGAAATGTTGGTATGAACATGACATTAAGGCCAGAACAGAATCAATCGTCGCTTGCTTCCCAAATGTCAAATTATAAAGGAATGCCAGAGCCTCTTAAAGAGGATCGTAGGCGGATTTGCAAAGAGGCTCTGACATTCCATTATAATTTGACATTTGAGGAAGCAAGCAAAGCAAGCGACGATTGATTCTGTTCTGGCCTTTATATCATGGCACAATCATACAGGTACCCGCATCAGCCCAGCTGATGTATTGCGAGTTGCATGGTACAATAATACAGGTAAAAGCAAGTCCCAGCTGATTAGATTGACACTTAATACTAGTGTCAAAATGTATATGACGTTTTTCATTGTGTATATTTTTTTTGACAACCGTTGTATTGAAAACTCAAAAATAAATCATCCACAAACAAACACATTGGAAACTAAAAATATAAAAAATTTAATTTGATATTCGCATATACATCGGTAAGTACAAAGAAATACATATATTTTCATTAATAATGCGTAATATCTCATAGTGAGAAGAGAAATTGAAATGAGAAAGTGCGTATTGTGCGATAAAATAGAAACGAAGGACAAAGGCCCTTATTTCAAAATTCCGTTAGATCCATATAGAAGGCGTGACTGGGCTAAAATTTGTGGAAAGGATTTCAAGAAGAATGACTGTATATGCGGGATCAATTTTTACCGGAGGATACCAGAAGAGTAGGTAAAAAATGGAAGCTCATGCCACGTGCATTCGCCGAACGTTGCGACTATGGAATGGTAAGTAACTGTATGTAATTTAGAATTGAAAATGTATGTAAAATGTATTTTATTCAGTTCCACAGATGTAAATATTACATTCCATTCCATATCCGTTGGAGAATATTGTGAGGAAAAGGAAACAGATACAGACCAGCAAATGTAAACGGAAATAAAGCTATGGAATGAAAAAAGTTTGCTGAATGTGGTACACAGACTGGGTAAGATTTTTCTACGTTTTTATTTGTTACCAATACAAAAAATCTAAATTCGCTTTTTGATTGAATCTAATGCATAAGACTAAAGCACATAATCTGGCAAAATTTCAAGCGTCTACTTTAAAAAACAATCCTGTTCATGAAAATGCATTTTGAAAAATGGGATAACATTGCAGATTTTTTGTAATGGCGCATCCCAAAACCAAGTGCTTCTGCGGTTTTGTTTTCATTACTTACTCCCATTCGTATCTGATTGATATCCCATTTACTCGCCTTCATAAGATGGATATTTTATAAAACAGCTTTTAATTTTAAAACGTTTTTTGATTCTCTTGTGAAATTATTATTTGTTAGTTATTATTTTGTTAGTTAGTGGCACATTTTAGAAGTTGTTATAATCCGTCTTATGCGGCACTGTGGTGGGGTATCCAGCTAGTTCAGGGGAGCTGTACTCAAGGCGGTCCCAACCCTGGCACCATCAGCCCAAGGGGATAAACAATAAATGAATTTGAACATACAAAGACAAGAACACAAACAACAAATACAACCCTACATATACCAGTGACAAAGGTGCTTGATGGAAAATTACACCCACACATAGCCCGCCCAACCTTGACCCTTTAGTCCACTTCATCAATCATTATTAAAAGGGCCCCGTACTCCACACACACTTACCTAGCAATTTACATCGTATTACCCCATTTAGAACACAAAACTAGCACATAATTTTTCTTGACAATCAAGCATAAAAATATATTGATGGCTTAGTCATTTTTTTTTCTTAACCTACTAACAAAAATTCATAATCACAAAAAAATGAATTATTAATACCGAAATTAGGGACAAAATGGCGAGTCACTGACTCAGATTACCTCTCTTTTCCAATTACAATGCCAATTCGGCCACACACAATAAAATTCTATCAAATTCCCTACCTAAAAGAGCTCTCTTAAGCGGTGAGTAGACTGTTCATTGGTAGTCTTATTAATGCTTTTATGATAATTTTGCTGAGAAGTAATCCTACACTCGATTAATATTAAATGGCGGCATTAATAACCCTCACATAAAAAAAAATTAACATTAAAATATTGAGTATGGACAACACAACTTATTTTAAAACATATCTAGTTTACGATAAAAATCAAATTAATTAGAATCAAGATATTTTTTTATATTAAGAATTAATTCAAAGTTTTCTCATTACTTTCATTTCAGGTATTTTTTTTTTTCCTTTTGATAATTGGCGCTCATGCGCGAAATGGCCGTCAATTAAATAAATTCGTTCTTCGTAAGCAGTGTAAACGGGGGATTTCACTATTTAATTTACCTGGCATCAAAGGCTTACATCAATCTTTCACTCAATTCAGCAAAGGAAGGGTTTTCTTGGCAAGCACCAGAAACGCACGGTTTACATAAATTCTCCAATGATCCAGGCAATCATATGTGTGGTTCACAGCAAAAACCAAAAAATCATAATAAGGTTATTTCTGCTTCCCCGATGTATTTTTATGGATAATTTCCAAATGGATGAATAAAATGTTGCTGCCCTCCTCCCTTTTGGATCGTCGAGGAGGACAGTTGATGTCTTCTTTTAAATTGTTGGTGCAATCTTAAATAAAGAATAAAATAAACACAACACCAAACAATCACTACTTGTTACTAAATACAAGCACCAAAATTAAAACTTACGTAGTTGGTAATCTGCCCACAACATTTAAAAAAAAACACAATTTTAAATAAAATATTTGAATTGTTTTTTTGAAAAATAATTTATAATTATTTGTTTTATTTTTTTGTTTTCTGGGTGAACGTTGAGGTTTAATATCCCAACTTAGGGGTTAGACACGGCACTTGATTCTGACGTGCTTTTTAGGTTCTAGGCCCTTTTATATCCTGGGAAATGACGCTAAAATTTTCCCCTACTTTCCAATAATTTTCTTTTATTTTCCTTCAGTTTATTTATTTTCTTTTACACCCAGGTACTACTAAACCTGTCATAACTTCAGGGTTGTATCTCGTCATCTGTTATCATTCTCCATTACCCTACTCAAACACAGCCCTGTAATTGGCACCACTTTTTATTCACCAGCATCTACTTGCCGTTTCCGCGCCTCATTTTTAAAACGGTGTCTTGTTCGGTCGGTTGTGCGAAGAAATGTTGTCGGGTTTTTCGATTCTTTTTTTATTAAAATAAAAAACTGCAAAGACCACGCAACAAAACTTCACCATTCTAGTGCCTTGCAATAAGAATGGGGATGTGCGTGTAGTCTTTGATTCGCATAATTGGATAAGTATGGAAAAAAGTAAAACGCAAGCAAAAACTATGGAAATTTTTCATGACCACGAGGTTATGGGTACTCAGCGTGCATTTTTTTCTCATGTGTGAATTTTCCTACACAGAACTCCCAGGTAAGATCAGAATAATTCATCATTCATTTCAACTAGAAATAATATATTTTCTTTTCCTTATCTTTCTAGAAAAATGTGTTTTCATTGAAATAATTGTCTTTACGTGTATTAACATACGCTTGCTCTACACACAATTATTCCTATCCATCATTGACAATATGCTTATGTGTATGTGCATGGAGGGTGCCGCTATGCGAAAAAACTTGCATTTCGCGGGCAATTTACTCGTACATGTCACGTACACAAGTCACACATATGTATGGACTTTTTAATGGAACCAACACAGTCACAATTGTTCGACCCACGCCAGTCACACACATGTTTGTATGTACATGCTATCAAGTCTCCACCATCATGACTGTACGACGCAACAGCAGCCCTTTACTATTACGCTGGCGTCGCTGCCTTTTGTAACTGCGTCATGACGATTTCAATGGAGCTCAGCCAACGCTGTGCTGACCGCACATGTCCGCAGGTAATGTATTTCTTTGTTGCAAATGTTCATTTTTATTTTATAGTAATTATGACTTTATTTCCTTTCCTTACAGATAAACCTTAGTGGATTTTAATACTTTGGGTGTACCAGATTTACCTAGCAACATCAACAATTTCCTTTACCTATGTCTCTTGTCACGTTTTGTGAATTGCAGTTTGTGTCGTTTCATGACAACAACTCATGGAAAAGTTTACTGCATGGAAAATTCAACATTGCCTGAGCCACATTTGCTGTTGCCTGCCGGTCATCGTTAGGTGAGTTCCATCTCAAAGCATGGTGTATGGACAATAGTGTTAAAGTGCTCATAAAGAATTTGGTTTCATTAAGAATCACACAAAAAAAAAATCACGTGTAAAAACTACCTCAACAGCTAAATTGTTTTGCTCCAGATTCCTGTTAATTGCTACCTGACCTACAGTGCATACTCATCCCAAAGGTGTTCATCGCGTAATGACAAAAACATGTACGAATGTGAATATGATCATCAACCAGCAATGTTCGCCAGAAAAGGTGTATTTTATAATCGTAAAAACAGTGTGTTAAATATGTGAGAAAAAATGAAATAGGTGGATATAATGAAAATGCTGCTGGATTGATGTGAATGTGTTTTTAATATATTTAGTGAATTCATGGTTAAAATTAGTGATCCCATACAAGACCACAAGTGAATTTGAAGAAATAAAATTATTTGTTATGAAAAGTGATAGTCTTTGAATGACATTCCAAGAGCGATTTAGTTCCTAATAAGAATGTGATTTACTCAATAAAAGGCAAGGCCAAAAGTGTTCTCATACGTTCCCGAATTCCTAAGAAAAATTATTGTTGTGTTATGTTGATATAAGAACAATGGTGGTGGATGATGGTGATGATGTGGTCTTCACAATAAAGTGTTTTCTTTTTTTGTTATGCAGTAGAGAAACAATAAACAGGCTGATTGCCCTCATGACATATGTTTATGTGCGTGTGTGTGTTTTTGTGGCTACAAGTAAATGATTAAACAAATGAAAAACGAAATGTGTGTAAACAAAAAAAAAACAAATAATGTGAAGAAATAAGAAGACAAATTTTAAGAAAGAACAAATAATTTTAATACTTTCAACTCATAGTCATTTGTTCAGTTGAATCACTATAAACAGAGAAATGTTACTTTCGTTGATTAATTCTGGTTTTTTTGTTGTTGTTGTTGTGTATTTTCAGTTCTTGTTCGCGTAAGGAATGTTACCAGAAATTGTGTACCTTTCAACCACCAGTGTGTGTTTTACCCAACATCAATTTTGTTTTGCATCAATGGACAAGTTGGCTCATTTAATCATTATGAATGGCGAGAACTCCCGTGTTTACACAAACGCTAAATGGTTGCTGCTGATTGTTTTTAGGTGAGTTTGGCATTTCTATTTATATTATACTGGGACAGCTGACTGACAGTGAGACAGGGCCTTGGTGGCATTAATATTAGCCAAAGGTGATGAATGTGATTATTAACATGAAAGGTTAATGGTGCAAAATATCTATCGTCTTCGGAATATTTTAATTTATTAAAATTGAATTTGTGATATCAATGTATGCTTTGAATGGCGTTTGCAATTATTTGATAATTGGTTTCTACCTGTGGAAGGAGTGGCTATGATCTCCTCCCTTGAATATGTTTTATTATTGTTGACTACGTGGAACAAAAAAAAAATAAATAAAGAAATGACACATTTTCTGCCGCCATTGAATTGGACTTGACATATTTGTATAATATTTTTATTTTAGTATACCTTCCTTATTATTATTATTTATTGTGATGTATAAACATTTTATGATATATTAGATCGTTTGTTTTCCTATATTTAAAATTCCTTTTCATAGGAAACCCAGAGTACTAAACATTATTAATAAAATTATCATATTTGGTTGTGATTTTCACTTTGAAAAGAAAATATGTCCTATTATTTCAATGGGGTTTGGGGTTAATCAATATGTCTTTGATAACAAATAGCCTTTCCAGGTAGATTTCTTTCCTGTGGGTGTAAAAATTATAGCTTCTTAATTTGAATTAAGGGGTTTGGGTTTGATTTGTGATTTTTAAAGATTTATCAGGCATGCACTAGTTCCTTGATTTGTTTATGGTTTACTCGTTTATAGTTGACATGCTATATTAAGGTGGTTAGACTTTTTGTACTAGTTTATTTGGTTTATTTATTTATCTCCAGACCCAACGTGGGGAACTCCCACACCCTGAGATCTATTGGCCGGGCAATTTATGTTATGTACTATCATGCTAATGACTACTATAGAAAAAGAGGCAAGAATATTATGGTATAATTTAAAAAAAACCAAAATAGGTAGATAAAATTGGACGTTCACGACACAAATTTATAACCTATATTGCACTATTATTATCATATCACAATAATCTATTGATATAGTTAAATAAAAGTCAAATAGATTGATAAAAGTGGACACACACGACACACATTTATTAACCTATATTGCACTATTATTACTATATCACAGCTTTATTGCACTTTTTCTATATTCTAATGTCTTTGGCATGATAATTCCCGAGGGGTTTTCCCTGGAGTGTCTCCAATTCGTACATGTTATTTCCAATTGGTCTTACTACTCTACACTTAAGGAATTTCTTACAGAATTTGGAATTTATATTGTTCTTAAAATCAGACAACACATGATTCCTTCTATACACTTCTTGCCCGGGCAAGAATTTGACAATTCTTGCTCGTTGATTGTAACGCTTTGAGCTGCTTTCGTATGCCTGATGCATGCTATCCCTCATCTTCTCTCTCATCAATTCTAATTTCTCATTTCTGTTAAAATGAACGATTTGGTGATCTGTTAATGATCTGAGGCGCTTAGCTAATTTATAATCTGCTCCGCTTGAAAACCGATTGTACCCGCATAAGGAAAAAAATGGATTGACGCCGGTTGCTGAGTGCACGGAAGTCCTCAGAGCCTGTTCAATTTCGGATAGGTATAGATCCCAGTCACGGTGATCTTTCTCAACATATGACCTTATCGCCGCTAGTACCGACTGATTTACTCGCTCTGATGCATTCGATTGAGGAGAGTAATAGGCCGTTGTTATGTGGTTGATTTTATAGTTGTTTATCATTTCCTCGAAGGATTTCGACACAAACTGCTTCCCGTTGTCGCTGTGTATTGTTTCTGGCACACCGAATACGTGAAATACATGGTGTTCCAAGAACCGTATGACATTTTGGGCAGTAGCCTCTTTCATGGCATGTAGAAAAGTAAATTTCGTGAAATGATCCACTACAATAAAGATGTAAGCATTTCCTTTTTTGGAACGAGGATATTTTCCCAAGAAGTCAATATACAACTTCTGGAATGGCCTTTCGGTTACAACTTCTTCTCCCATAGGCGGTCTCATGTTCTGATTGGAAGGCTTCGTTTCTTTACAGATTTGACAGGCTTTTATGTATTGCCTGACCTGAGATACCATCTTCGGCCAATAATAAAATGTTTTTAGTCTGTTTAATGTTTTGGTTATGCCTTCATGCACTACTTCGGTATATGTATGGGCTTTTTCAATCAATGCGTAGGTGATGTCCTGGGGTATCCACAGTTTCCATTCGAATTCATTAGTGTCTGCATCAAGATGTTTGGCCCTTAGGTACACTTTGCCGTCTTCTACCTTAAGGTCGGGTAGATTTTCTTGATTCGAAATTATTGTGTCTTTGAGTTCACAATACTCTTCACTCTCAAACGCCGTCGTCTCAAATCCCAACATATCCTCATTCTGGATTTCTTCGATTATAACCTCAGAGTCGGTGGGCATCCTAGATAAGGTATCCGCTACTACGTTTTCGGAGCCTTTCCGGTGTTCTATAGAGAAGTCATATGCTTGGAGCTGCAAAGACCAGCGCGCAAGTCTGCCGCTTAAGTCCTTTAAGGACATCAGCCATTTAAGGCTAGCATGGTCTGTAATTATGGTGAATTTCATTAATTCGACATAAGGCCGAAATCTTTTTACCGCTAGTACCGCTGCCAAACATTCCTTTTCAGTTACTGAATAATTCCGTTGGCAAGCATTTAATTTTTGGGAATAGAAGGCGATTGGATTTTCTCCTCCGTTATCGTCCTTCTGAAACAACACAGCCCCAATTCCATAGTCTGATGCGTCACATTGAATGAAGAATTCGCGTGAGAAATCTGGGTGACGAAGGACTGGGGCTGAGGTCAGGGCCTTTTTCAGCGTATTGAATGATTCCATTGCCTTTGGACTAATAGAGAATTTTTGGCCCTTTTTGAGGGTATCGGTAAGGGCAGCAGATATGGAGGCGAAGTTTTTGATGAACCGCCGGTACCAACCTGCGGTTCCCAAAAAACTTCTAACCTCTCTCGGATTTTTCGGTACTGGTATTTCTTTAATAGCGTGTATCTTCTCTGGGTCGGTTTTAAGGCATCCGTTCCCGATTATAAAACCGAGGTATTTCAATTCGGTAAAACAAAATAACGATTTTTTTAGACCAATTGTGAGGTTTGCTTTTAGTAAGCATTCAGCCACTTCGTTAAGCAATTTTATATGGCTATCGAAATCCTCTGAGATAATAAGAAGGTCGTCTAGGTAGATGAAGACGTTGGACTTGAGACGGCCAGGGATAACTTTATCCATTAAGCGACAGAGTCGCTGCGCCGCATTACAAAGTCCAAACGGCATTACGCGGAACTGATAAAGCGGTCGACCTGGTACCGTAAAGGCAGTATATGGCTTGGCTTCTTCTTCCAGCTCAATTTGCCAAAACGCATACTTCAGGTCGACGCTGCTTATAAAATGCGTTTGATCAATTCTGCTAAGTATCCCATCTATGTTTTGTAGAGGGTATGCGTCTTTTACGGTAAGCGCATTTAGTTTCCGGGCATCCAGACAAAATCTATTCTTCCCGGGTTTTCTTACAACAGTCGTCCTATTACTCCAAGGAGAATCACTCTCCTCAATTACATTCAGAGCGAGCATGTTGTCTATCTCCTTGTAAACAATGTCTTGAACAGCTGGGGATAAGGGATAGTGTTTATCCTTGACAGGCTGTGCTCCTTCCACTAACTTGATAGCGTGTTTTTCTATCCTTGTACATCCTAAACCCTTCTCCTCAAATGTTGGAAACTTCTTAATGACTTCGTCTAACCTTTTCTTTTGATCTTCAGTTAAAGTATGCATTTTTGTATTTTCGTTTTTTGAATCGCCATGTATTTTTATTTGGAGGTCTAAATTAACTTCATTTAAAGGAAATATTTCTGGTGCTATTTCGAATAAACGCCAGAAATCGGCTCCTAGGTACAAATCCTGCTGTAGATCGGGACACAAATATAAATTCATTTTTCTAGTTTTTCCTTCATACTCAACATTAACTTGAATTCTGCCTAAAATCCTGTGTCTTTTCCCAGAGGCAGTACTTATATCGGAAGTGTAAGGTTGAATTTCCAAATCCAATTCCTCTACGATTTCTCGACACGGTTTACCTAAAAGGCTTACAGTTGCCCCTGAATCTAATAGGCCTTGTATCTCTTTCTCCCTGATTTTAATGAACACATATGGTCTTGGATCACTTATGTCTTGGCATCGTACTATGGTCTCACATAAAGATTTTCTACGCTTTCTATTCTCCTTTTGGTATTGTCTTAGCTTAAGGATCCTTTGTTTATTCTTTTCCTGTTTCTTAAATGTTTTTTTCTCTGGATTTTCCATCGGTTTATTTTCATCAATGTTGCCAAAAATTTTTGTTTTTACACGGTCATAGTATTGTTGCCTTGCTTCTAGTGGTAGGTAATGGCGTATTGATGGATAATTATTACACTGGTTCTCATTCACTTGTTTGTCAGCGGGTTTGCTCCCTTGTGCGGTTCCGTTGAACGATGGTTTCCCGCTGCAACCATGTTCTTTCGGGAGTTTCCCGACGCACAATTCGCACATTTTGGTGTTATAGTGTTGGGTTTACCACACTTAAAACAAAAGTAATTTCTTTGAGTGGAAGTGCATTCACGGAAGACATGCCCCGGGTTTTGGCAATTCCAGCAGACAGTCTGGATATTTATAGCCGCTATTTCCTGGACTTCATCTGTTTCCTCAAACCTACGGAAATTATCGACTTCTTCTTCTTGTAAAGCATTAACCCGAATCGGTCTATTTATGGGTGTGGGTGGTGGCGGTGCCACATTTTCACGCCTAAAAAACGTCCTCTCAATCTCTAAACACTCGACTCTCAGTTGTTCGACGGAACTCACAGGCATTGCATAGACAATGCTAGATAGATTCTTTCGAAGATTTTTCTTTATTAATGTAATCATCTCATAATCAGAGACGGGTTTTTCCAACTTAGAACGCATGAGATTCATATCGTGAAAAAATGTGTCTATGGTTTCCCCAGGTTGCTGTTTTCGTTCCATGAGATCTCTCATGGCCTCGAAACATGTCCTTCTAGTTTTAAACCTTTCGGTTAATCCATACTTAAGGGACATCCAATCAGTTATGGCTTCGTTCCTTTGCTGAAGCCAGTACCAATCATAGGCGGGTCCTGACACTAGGACGTGGAACTCATTTAGAATTTCCTCCCAGGACAATCTATAATGTTTTTGAAAATATTCGATTCTGTAAATAAAGTCTTCGACAGATAATGTGTTCGGTCTTCCTGAAAAATTTAAGTGAAACCGTTCCACTTTGAAGGGTTGAACGTAATTGGAATTAAATATGGGCGGCACATCCGAGCTTTGGCGGCTCGCGTTTGTATAACTATTGTGCGGTCCAGGCGGAGCCTGAGGCCTAGGGGGTAACGGTGGTTGTGGGTTAGGGTTTGGATCATGGTTACGACCTACCGATAATCTGGCGATAGATTCATTCAATTTTTGAATTGCAGATTGAAACTTTTCCATTTCCTGGCTGACACTTTCTTGTACTAAATTTCTAATGCTAGCTCTAGCGTCGTTTACGCTTTCTTGTACCATATCTCTAATCATATGATCCATTTCGTTCTCTGGTACTCGAGCGCCAGCACTCGTACTAGCATTGGGATTGTTAATTGTACCTGATAAATCTTGTATTGAGCCTTCTCTGTTGGCCATGATTACTTCTGTTCTTTTCTTCTTCGTTTTGGGTCTAGGAGTTTGAGGTGAAAAAACACTAACATCAAAAGCTGACAAACGATTCCTTTTGCTACGTCTTTTCCCACCTATCTGTTCACTCATTAGATTTTATAATGATAATTGACAGTTGAACTCGGATGTTAACAGTGATTTTAATTTACGTTTTGGCAATGATATAAACAAAAATGTTGTGGAAAGAAATAATGTATGAAAAAATGAAAGCAGATTTACCTAAATAAAAACAATTACTGGATAAACTAGTTATTAATACGTTAATGAACTAAACAAACAATACAAAAAATCAAATAACATAAAATATTAAAGGTTAGTTTTAGTTTTTTTTTTTTTTTTTACTTTTAATTTTCAACATACATATAAGAGGGCATAAGATGTATTTTCAATTGCTTGGTTATGAAAGTGTGTGGATTTTTTATGAACATTTGTTTCTTTTTTTTTTTTTTTTTTTTTTAATCATGTTAAATCAATGTGTCCTATTGGTTGTCACGGTATATTGCTAATTAGGAATTAACATTACTGAACAAACACATAATTAGATCAAACACTACGGCAGTTTTCCTATATTAGTAAGAAAAGAGATCACGTACACGAGTACTTTGCGCAATGCACTCTGTGATACCTTCGTCACTGAAGCAATTGCAAATTTCCCCTTATGTTTTCTCTAACGACTATTGAAACTACTTATCACAAAACATATACACATAAACAGAACAGGTCATAAACAATACATCATTTGTTACATTAGACGAACAAGAGCTATTGCACTTGACCATTTTGGAATTTTTAAAATAAATATCCTAATTTTCTCATACTTATAGCTAATTATTGCACATTTAACACAATTTCAAAAGGGAAATTGTGGTTGCAAAATTTGCATTATAAGAAAATGCGATATTTGTCTTTTTGGTTTATTGCATCATAGGTCTATTTTACAGCGCACTGGTGGTATTGCACTGTGTATTGAGATTAAATCATTTTATGATTTGTTTTTTTTAAATTGGGCGCCATATTGTTATAATCCGTCTTATGCGGCACTGTGGTGGGGTATCCAGCTAGTTCAGGGGAGCTGTACTCAAGGCGGTCCCAACCCTGGCACCATCAGCCCAAGGGGATAAACAATAAATGAATTTGAACATACAAAGACAAGAACACAAACAACAAATACAACCCTACATATACCAGTGACAAAGGTGCTTGATGGAAAATTACACCCACACATAGCCCGCCCAACCTTGACCCTTTAGTCCACTTCATCAATCATTATTAAAAGGGCCCCGTACTCCACACACACTTACCTAGCAATTTACATCGTATTACCCCATTTAGAACACAAAACTAGCACATAATTTTTCTTGACAATCAAGCATAAAAATATATTGATGGCTTAGTCATTTTTTTTTCTTAACCTACTAACAAAAATTCATAATCACAAAAAAATGAATTATTAATACCGAAATTAGGGACAAAATGGCGAGTCACTGACTCAGATTACCTCTCTTTTCCAATTACAATGCCAATTCGGCCACACACAATAAAATTCTATCAAATTCCCTACCTAAAAGAGCTCTCTTAAGCGGTGAGTAGACTGTTCATTGGTAGTCTTATTAATGCTTTTATGATAATTTTGCTGAGAAGTAATCCTACACTCGATTAATATTAAATGGCGGCATTAATAACCCTCACATAAAAAAAAATTAACATTAAAATATTGAGTATGGACAACACAACTTATTTTAAAACATATCTAGTTTACGATAAAAATCAAATTAATTAGAATCAAGATATTTTTTTATATTAAGAATTAATTCAAAGTTTTCTCATTACTTTCATTTCAGGTATTTTTTTTTTTTCCTTTTGATAATTGGCGCTCATGCGCGAAATGGCCGTCAATTAAATAAATTCGTTCTTCGTAAGCAGTGTAAACGGGGGATTTCACTATTTAATTTACCTGGCATCAAAGGCTTACATCAATCTTTCACTCAATTCAGCAAAGGAAGGGTTTTCTTGGCAAGCACCAGAAACGCACGGTTTACATAAATTCTCCAATGATCCAGGCAATCATATGTGTGGTTCACAGCAAAAACCAAAAAATCATAATAAGGTTATTTCTGCTTCCCCGATGTATTTTTATGGATAATTTCCAAATGGATGAATAAAATGTTGCTGCCCTCCTCCCTTTTGGATCGTCGAGGAGGACAGTTGATGTCTTCTTTTAAATTGTTGGTGCAATCTTAAATAAAGAATAAAATAAACACAACACCAAACAATCACTACTTGTTACTAAATACAAGCACCAAAATTAAAACTTACGTAGTTGGTAATCTGCCCACAACATTTAAAAAAAAACACAATTTTAAATAAAATATTTGAATTGTTTTTTTGAAAAATAATTTATAATTATTTGTTTTATTTTTTTGTTTTCTGGGTGAACGTTGAGGTTTAATATCCCAACTTAGGGGTTAGACACGGCACTTGATTCTGACGTGCTTTTTAGGTTCTAGGCCCTTTTATATCCTGGGAAATGACGCTAAAATTTTCCCCTACTTTCCAATAATTTTCTTTTATTTTCCTTCAGTTTATTTATTTTCTTTTACACCCAGGTACTACTAAACCTGTCATAACTTCAGGGTTGTATCTCGTCATCTGTTATCATTCTCCATTACCCTACTCAAACACAGCCCTGTAATTGGCACCACTTTTTATTCACCAGCATCTACTTGCCGTTTCCGCGCCTCATTTTTAAAACGGTGTCTTGTTCGGTCGGTTGTGCGAAGAAATGTTGTCGGGTTTTTCGATTCTTTTTTTATTAAAATAAAAAACTGCAAAGACCACGCAACAAAGTTCAGGAAGCTTCCGTAATTATGTACCCAATGGATGCTCTTTGAAAAATCTGGTGCATTCTAATGATGATCGAATAAGGCCCACATTGGTCCTTTTCCTTTTTTTACTGGTATCTTCATCATCTGAACTATTTACTTCCTCTTTGAGGGCGGCAATGGCAGCACTCATCAATGATTTGTCCTTTTTATGAGTTTCACTTTAACCGTTTCCAATTCTAACCTTGGGTAAATATTTTCTTCAATGTTTTAGCATATTTGTAAATTTGTGAACCCGGTTCATTGAATTGACAGGCATTCCTGTGGCAAATAATCGCAAATCAATGGGATGTTTAATAACATTATAGTAATCAGGATACATTTTCTTCGGGGGCAGTAGCAAAAACATTCTATGCAATGGCCGGTCATTCATTGTGCTATCCACCGATATCATTACAGATGCAATAGTTCTTCATATAAATTCAAGTCATCTTCCTTATTACCGGTACCAACTTCATCGGCTGTACAAGTCAAACTTCTTTTCATCGGCAATGCCACAGCATCTTGATGATCTGTTGTGTCGAGTTTATAGACTCAAAGTCTTGCACCAGCTCATCCAAATTTTCAACAAATCAATTGGATTGTTGACCACATCACAGTATGATGGCTCTTGGCGTCACTATGAATGTGTTACACAACATGGAACCATCTTTTTTCAAGCAAGGTGCAGAAAAGACTGTCGACATCCTCCAATGCAATAGGTTTTGTCATCTCGTCTTCTTCATAATTATTGAGATCATCTGAAAAAATAATCAATTATTGATTGTAAATATTTTATTTAGAGATATACAGTGACACAGAAAAGTATACATACACCCTACAAAAATGCAGTTTTGGCTAAATCGTTGGGTTTTTTACAGCAACAACTGCATTGTGTGGCTCCTTGGTGACAAAATAACCATAATTACACAAATGTATTTTAATCTAATACGTATATTTAATACAATTAAAGAAATTCAATTTTCACAACACAGAAAAGTATACATACACCCCAAGGAAATACGAGTATTATCATACAATTTATGGAATTAGTAGAAAAATGTATACATTTTTTAGTTGCTTTTGTGCATAATATACCTTCCTGAACGTCGATAAATGCACGTTTTCCCTCAGGTTTTTCAGGAAGTAAATAGATTGCGCCTTGCCTTGTAATATGGTCTGGATACAATCCTTGGGCATTAATTGAATCAGAAATGTGACATATTTTGTTACAAACCTGTTCCCAAAACTTCTAAAGCAACAAAATATAAGCACTACCAAAAAAGCATGAAATTTGTACTGTGAACAACGTCGTTTTCGTATTATGATCATTACCATTACTATAGGCGCGAAACGTTTCGTACAATTGTACATTTCTCAGTCAATTGATGCCCGATGATTGTATCCGACAATATTACAAGGCAATTCAAGGCCATCTATATGTAATTTGCACCAAGAATTCCGCGCAATCTATTTACTTCCTGAAAAACCTGAGGGAAAACGTGCATTTATCGACGTTCAGGAAGGTATATTATGCACAAAAGCAACTTCAAAGCTTTCTAGGGTCTCAAGTTTTGCCATCTGATACGAATTTTGTGCTTTTTATAAAGTACAATACTTAAAAACGCAAAAAAAAATAATCAAGGGTCTGCTTTAACGAGGTATATAAGAAATTGAACCCTAAATAACAGCATTTGACCCCCAAAAATTATTTTCTTTTCTCTAAAATATATCTCAGAAACCCAGATACATTCGCCAAAACTAAAAAATGTATACATTTTTCTACTAATTCCATAAATTGTATGATAATACTCGTATTTCCTTGGGGTGTATGTATACTTTTCTGTGTTGTGAAAATTGAATTTCGTTAATTGTATTAAATATACGTATTAGATTAAAATACATTTGTGTAATTATGGTTATTTCGTCACCAAGGAGCCACACAATGCAGTTGTTGCTGTAAAAAACCCAACGATTTAGCCAAAACTGCATTTTTGTAGGGTGTATGTATACTTTTCTGTGTCACTGTATATCTCTAAATAAAATATTTACAATCAATAATTGATTATTTTTTCAGATGATCTCAATAATTATGAAGAAGACGAGATGACAAAACCTATTGCATTGGAGGATGTCGACAGTCTTTTCTGCACCTTGCTTGAAAAAAGATGGTTCCATGTTGTGTAACACATTCATAGTGACGCCAAGAGCCATCATACTGTGATGTGGTCAACAATCCAATTGATTTGTTGAAAATTTGGATGAGCTGGTGCAAGACTTTGAGTCTATAAACTCGACACAACAGATCATCAAGATGCTGTGGCATTGCCGATGAAAAGAAGTTTGACTTGTACAGCCGATGAAGTTGGTACCGGTAATAAGGAAGATGACTTGAATTTATATGAAGAACTATTGCATCTGTAATGATATCGGTGGATAGCACAATGAATGACCGGCCATTGCATAGAATGTTTTTGCTACTGCCCCCGAAGAAAATGTATCCTGATTACTATAATGTTATTAAACATCCCATTGATTTGCGATTATTTGCCACAGGAATGCCTGTCAATTCAATGAACCGGGTTCACAAATTTACAAATATGCTAAAACATTGAAGAAAATATTTACCCAAGGTTAGAATTGGAAACGGTTAAAGTGAAACTCATAAAAAGGACAAATCATTGATGAGTGCTGCCATTGCCGCCCTCAAAGAGGAAGTAAATAGTTCAGATGATGAAGATACCAGTAAAAAAAGGAAAAGGACCAATGTGGGCCTTATTCGATCATCATTAGAATGCACCAGATTTTTCAAAGAGCATCCATTGGGTACATAATTACGGAAGCTTCCTGAACTTCTAAAATGTGCCACTAACTAACAAAATAATAACTAACAAATAATAATTTCACAAGAGAATCAAAAAACGTTTTAAAATTAAAAGCTGTTTTATAGAATATCCATCTTATGAAGGCGAGTAAATGGGATATCAATCAGATACGAATGGGAGTAAGTAATGAAAACAAAACCGCAGAAGCACTTGGTTTTGGGATGCGCCATTACAAAAAATCTGCAATGTTATCCCATTTTTCAAAATGCATTTTCATGAACAGGATTGTTTTTTAAAGTAGACGCTTGAAATTTTGCCAGATTATGTGCTTTAGTCTTATGCATTAGATTCAATCAAAAAGCGAATTTAGATTTTTTGTATTGGTAACAAATAAAAACGTAGAAAAATCTTACCCAGTCTGTGTACCACATTCAGCAAACTTTTTTCATTCCATAGCTTTATTTCCGTTTACATTTGCTGGTCTGTATCTGTTTCCTTTTCCTCACAATATTCTCCAACGGATATGGAATGGAATGTAATATTTACATCTGTGGAACTGAATAAAATACATTTTACATACATTTTCAATTCTAAATTACATACAGTTACTTACCATTCCATAGTCGCAACGTTCGGCGAATGCACGTGGCATGAGCTTCCATTTTTTACCTACTCTTCTGGTATCCTCCGGTAAAAATTGATCCCGCATATACAGTCATTCTTCTTGAAATCCTTTCCACAAATTTTAGCCCAGTCACGCCTTCTATATGGATCTAACGGAATTTTGAAATAAGGGCCTTTGTCCTTCGTTTCTATTTTATCGCACAATACGCACTTTCTCATTTCAATTTCTCTTCTCACTATGAGATATTACGCATTATTAATGAAAATATATGTATTTCTTTGTACTTACCGATGTATATGCGAATATCAAATTAAATTTTTTATATTTTTAGTTTCCAATGTGTTTGTTTGTGGATGATTTATTTTTGAGTTTTCAATACAACGGTTGTCAAAAAAATATGCACAATGAAAAACGTCATATAAGCTGTGTTCCTTTACTTACCTGAGGTTACCATTTGTTACCATTTTTAACCTGCAAAGCGTTCCTTAACCCCGAAAAGTGGCAAAACTGGAAGCAATTTTTAATAGAGTGAGAGGGGAGAGAGAGAGGGAAAATGGCTTTCTCTTCTACCACAGGCTACCAGCAAAATTTCTGCAGGTAGAAAATGGCAGAACTGATTTTTCGACTTTTGTTTGACGATTGACGGAAGAAAAAGTCGAACACTGACAACACTAAATTAAAAACTGTGAAATAAAAGACGAAAATCGATTTTTTTATGTTTTTTTCTGACATTGCTGCCGGATCTACAATTTTTCCGTTCCTTTACTTTTCTGGTAAAAATGTTCATGAGAGAGCAATTTTGAACAATTTTGACACTTTTCTCTTTTACCACTCTTACCATTAAAAAAGTAAAGGAACAAAGCTATACATGTTGACACTAGTATTACGTGTCAATCTAATCAGCTGGGACTTGCTTTTACCTGTATTATTGTACCATGAGATGAACGAAAGAACTACATATTGTTCCGATCGTTCTCTGAACGGAATCGTTTCATTGAACAAGTTCCGTCGTTCAATTCTACTGTAAACAAAAAACATTATTTCAATTGTTAATGATTTGTGGCGGTTGTCTGTCGGTTGAACGCAGGCTGAGCAAGGCAAGGGAGTAAAAGTAATGTGTGTGTTCTAAATACTCGAAATTGTATTAAAATGTTGTTGTATATACAAAAACAATATATAGCTAGCATATGTGTGCCAAATCAAAAGACCCAAATTATTCAATTAACCATTATATACTTTACTCGATCTTATCGAAAGACAGATTTGTACGGTTTGTTGTTGTAAAGTTTGGTTATTGGATTTTAGGGCATATATTGAGATTTATTACTTTTATTTAATATTACATAATAATTAATATTGTTTACGAACACTATATACTTACACCACTTACACCTTACCAGCGACAAGGCAACAAACGCAAAGATAAACAAATATAAACTATCACCTTGCCCACACTATCTTAAAACAGATACAGTAACAATAAAGTGATTTGTTTATTAGTGTTGTTGTAACTATTTGCCAGTGAATCGTCGTTAAGATTAAATATTGTATTGGAAATAGCTGAATCATCTCTTAACGTAGCATTTCATTTCACTAACCAAACTTAACAACTCAAGTATAATTTCCCCACACTTTCAGAGCAACCAACATACGTGTTCAGAATGAATCTAAAGGCCTGGTCCGCCGTTCTGGGAGTATTTATAGGATGTTGCTCCAATGTTATATTTCTGGAGCTTCTAGTCAAGTAAGTCGTCCTAATCATAATTGGTTAGCAAAGTACTATGTAATTAATTAACACGATTTTGTTTTCAGATATGACTCCGGCTCTGGAAATCTCATAACATTCTCTCAATTTTTGTTTATTGCCATAGAGGGATTTATATTTACCTCCAAATTTGGTAAAGTCAAACCGGTAATTGGCTTCAAAGACTATGCCATATTGGTGTTGATGTTTTTCGTCACCAGCGTTTGTAACAATTATGCTTTTGACTTTAACATACCCATGCCGCTACATATGATCTTTCGAGCGGTAGGTATTAAGTCGATGTGTTGTTGTTTCCTTGAAGTTAACGTTTTGTTTGGTTTCCTAGGGTTCTCTAATGGCCAACATGATAATGGGTATACTAATTTTGAAGAAGAAATATGGAATTTCAAAGTATATTTCTGTAATATTGATAACAATTGGCATTATCACCTGCACCATGGTATCAGCATCTAAAGTGGTAAGTGTATGGATGGATAATTAGAAAAAGGCATAATAAAAGACCCTTTCTGTAGATAGAAGAAGGGGCCCCGAAGATATCTTCAATAAATAGAACACATCTTGAAGGGTCTTATATAAATAGAACACTCTCTGAAAGGGTATTATATAATAAGAATACATCATAAAGGTGTCTTCCATATATAGTAGACCACATAAAGGGTTCTTCTGTAAATAGAAGACCTCCCAAATGTGTCTTTAATAAGTGGAAGTCCTCACACAGCTGTCTTTGCTAAACAGAAGACCTCCTAAATAGATCTATAAATAAAGGACCTTTCAAAGGGGTCTTCTATACTAAGAACACCTCCTGAAGGGGTATTCTATAGAGAATAGAAATTCTTTAAAAGGTATTTTATGGATAGATGATGTCCTAAATGATTCTTTTATAGATTAAAGACCTCCTAAAGGAATCTTCTATAGACAGAAGACCCCCTGAAGTTATCTTCGATAGATAGAAGTCCCCCAAAGAGGGTGTTCTATAGATAGAAAACCTCCTAAAGCAGCTTCCGAAAGATTGAAGACCTCCTCTTTGATAGAAAGAAGAACTCCTTAAGGGGGCTTTGATATATAAAGACCTCTTAAAGGGGTCGTCATTAAATAGAAGACGACTTGTAGAAGACCTCCTAAACGGGTCTTTGGTAGGCAGAAAACTTTTAAAGGGGCATTCCATAGTTAGAAGACCTACTAAAGGGGTCCTTCGACAGGTAGAAGGCCTCCTAAATTGGTATTCGATAAATAGAAGACCTCTTAAAGCGGTCTTCCATAAATAGAAAACCTCATAAAGGGATCTTTCATAAATAGGCGATCTAATAAAAGGGTCCCCCATGGGTAGAAAACCTCCTAAGTATTCTACAGATAGGAGCCGCTCTGAAGGCGTCTTCGATAGATAGATGACCTTCTAAAGGGGTTCTATGGATAGGGGCCATACTAAAGGGGTCCTCGATAGGTAGAAGAGTGTTTGATAGGAAGAGTGTGTGATAGGAACCTAAAGGGGTCTTCGATATATATGTAGATGACCTCCTAAAGGGGTCTTCGGTAGATATTATACCTTCCATAGGGGTCTTCGATAGATAGAAGATCTCAAAAATAGGTCTTCGATGGATAATAGACCTCCAAAATGATAGAACACCACCAAAAGAGGTCTTCGATACATATAAGACCTCCTAAAGGTATCTTCGGTGGATAGAAGACCTCCCAGAGGATTCTTCGATAAATAGAAGACCTCCTGAAGGGGTTTTCTATAGATGGAAGACCTCCTAAACGGGTTTTCTGTGTATGGAAGACCCTCTAAAGGGGTCTTCTGTGTATGGAAGAACTTTTAAGGGGCCTTCTGTAGATGGAAGACCTAATAAAGGCGGATCCGAAAGACAAAATACCTCTATAAGGGTTCTTCGATAGATAGAAGGCGTCCTAAAGGGTCTTCAATAAATAGAAGATACTGCTACAATATGAACTAATGCCTTACATCTGTGAAATTAATCGAATTCTTTTCCACATTTCTCCTCACAGGAAGACACTAGCAATCCCAAGCTACGCAAAGAAACCGCCGTGGAAGAAAACTCCTATTCCGTTGTCTTTTGGTGGTGTGTTGGTATTGGAATATTAACTGTGGCCCTGCTAATATCCGCCTGCATGGGTATATATCAAGAAGTGCTGTATAAAAAACATGGCAAACGTTCCAGAGAGGCTTTATATTACACAGTAAGTAATCCCTTTTTTTCATTTGGAAAATTAAATTTAATTTCTTCACTTTTTTCGTTACAGCATTTATTACCCTTGCCCGGTTTCCTGTTGATGGGCTCAAATATATGGCAACATTTGGTTATCAGTGCAACCAGTGAACCCTTGGTCGTAATGGGTGTCAATACCTTTGTGCCTGAACAAATAATCTATTTGATTTGCAATATGATTACACAATATGTTTGTATTAGTTCGGTTTATGTGTTGACGGCCGAATGTAGTTCCCTAACGGTTACCTTGGTGGTTACTTTGCGGAAATTTGTATCGTTGGTATTTTCAATATTGTATTTTAAAAATTCCTTTACCATATATCATTGGATTGGCACAATTTTGGTGTTTGCCGGTACCATGATATTTACCGAATCCTATCCAAAATCTATGTTTAAGGTCAAGGATGATGATAAGGAGAAGAAGGAGGCTACTCAGAAGAAAGTTAAGGCATCTTAGATTTAGTTTTTAAACTCATCGATTTTGTTATGATATTACCACAAAGCTTGTATATAAATATAGACTAATAACAGTTATTTGTCCATGTAGTAAAGAATTTAACGGCAAGGAAAACAGTTCCTGTGAACCGACGAGGACGACCTAGCAATATGTGTAAGTTGCCTTTTGTTTTAGTTAAAGTTGATTTTTTTATTCTACCTTCCATTTTTTAAAAACACACACACACACCTTTTATATAGTGTAATGTATTTTGTTGTTATAAGACAATAATAAAACAATAAAAAATTAAACAAATTTATTTAATAATAATTTGTAACCAAAAATGAAATTTTTATTGGTCTTAATAAATTTCCAATGGGTAGTTGGTAGGTAGGGCAAAAACAAAAAATGCCGCCATTTTTTAAGTAAAAAATCATAACTATCATATCATAACTATACACTTCACTTGATATTTCATGTGATTTCTTTAACTTCTAGAAAAAAAGAAGATAACCATGCTTACCGAAAAAACTTGAATACAAAACTTTTTACAAATTCCAATACTCTTCAACTAAATTGAGTTCTTTTAGGTTTTTCTTATTTTCATGTTATAAAAGAGAAGAATTCATTCAGTTCTTAAGCAAATTTAACATCATTCCTTTACAAAAAAATTAGATGTTAAAAGTGAGGTTAGGTTTTGGTTTTTTTTTTTTTGTTAATTTTTTTCTGTTTATTAAAAAGAAAATCAAATTTCCTTAATGTATAAATTAAATATATATTCTTGTTTTTTATATAGTAAGTATATATATAGATGTGTTTTTTGGGGGGCTAATTTGTAAATTTCATTCTTTGTATGTGTGTATGGGTAAATGCTGAATATGAGCATTTTTCTTGTTAATTTCATTGTTTTTGTTTTGTTGTAGTTTTTTTTACAATTAGTACAAGTGCTTGCTGTTGTATTATTTTTTGCTCTTCTTTTTCTTCTTCTTGTCCGATTTGGCTTTCTTTTTACTGGACCGTTTACTATCACTGTCTGGGGATTCGGAACGTTTCCTTGACTTCTTATCGGTCTTGGCATGTTTTCGCTTGCGCTCAACATCACTGTCATCGGAATCTGAGGAGGATGATGGTGAGGGACTACGTTTACGTGATACCGGTGAGTGATGATGTTTCCTCTGCGAGAGTGAGGGTTCTACTTTTTCAGACTTGTCTTTAGTCTTGCCAGAGTCTCTGTTACGCTCCTTGTCGTAATCATGATTACGTTCACGCTCCCGTTCTCGGTCTCTCTCCCTTCCCTCTCTTTCACGTTCTCCTCGACCTCTTTCATCACGTTGTTTGAGTCTTTCTCTTTCTTTGTTGCGTTCCTTTTCTCTTTCTCTCTCTTTTTCCTTTTCCTTTTCTCTTTCACGTTCCCTTTCCTTTTCCCTCTCTCGTTCTTTTTCACGTTCTCTATCCTTCTCCCGCTCACGCTCCCTTTCTCTTTCACGTTCCCTTTCTCTTCTATCACCTCCTCCACCTCGCTCTCTTTCTCGGCTATTTTTATCACTGTCCCCACGTTTGCTGGAGGACTTACTCTCACTCACCCCTCTTCGACTGGGTCGTTCATTTTGTTCATAGCCCGAGATGGCCGGTTGATTGACTTTACTACCCAACCTATCTTTAATGGATTTTTTCTTTTCTCCCGTCAATCCCACTTCGACCGATCGCTCGTTGCTAATATTTACTGGTAGGGTAATTTTTATATTCCTTATATTATCGTGATGATCATCGGGATAGTTTTTCGCCGAGGAAGATCTTTCCTTGGAGGAAGATTTCTTGTGTAACTCTATTGGCCTGATGGCATTAATGGCCCTGGCAAATATGGCCTTTTCTGCCCGCACAATAACATCATTGGTCACTTTACTATCACCACCATTGTTGTTGGCCATATTGTCCTCATGTTTATCCTTATCCATGGTATTAAGATTGTCATCCAGTTCCCATTTTGATGCTTCCGGTACCAATTTATTATTGGCATTGTCTTGAAGTTTAAAACTTTCATCAAAATCGGTTTCATATTCATGAATGTCGAGGGCATCATCAAAGCACTTAATATCCGAGGAGGGTGGAGTTTTGTCTCTATAATCGTGGGCCACTTTACTGTGTTTGGGTGTTGTCTGATCCATACGTTGAGGACTTTGGGCATTATTTTTGGGTGTAGAATTTGGTTGCAGTTCCTTTTCAACGCTGTGATATTCACCTTCTTCCTCCAGATCGTCATACAATTGGAACTCTTTTTCTTCAGGTTTCAATTCCTCCTTGTTATGCTTGTAATCATTGGCATCTTCCACAGATCGTTGATAATGCTGCCGCTCATTTTCTTCTTGCTCGCGTTCCCGCACTCGCTCACGTTCCCTCTCACGCTCACGTTCCCTCTCACGCTCACGTTCCCTCTCACGCTCACGTTCCCTCTCACGCTCATGTTCCCGCTCATGTTCACGATCCCTTTCACGCTCACGTTCCCGTTCATTATGTTGTTGTTGTTCTTGTTGCTCCTCAGCCTCAGCCTGATGCTGCTGCTGATCTTCTTCCTCCCTCTCCTCATTATTAGCCGATTCATTGTGCCGATCTTCAGACTTATTTCTATGTTTATCCTTTTTGGATTTCTTTTCCTTTTTGACTTTTTTCTTTTCACTTTTATCTTTGCGTTTCTTTTTACGCTCCTTTAATTTCTTTTCGGATTTCTTTTCCGATCTTTCATCGGCCGAAGATGGATGATGATCACTAAGCATTTTATGTTCGTTGACATCTTTGAGGGGCTCTTTGCGCGGCGGTGTCATACTACGTCTCCGTGTTTCAAATTCATGATGATCATGATGATGTTCCTTTTCTTTGTGTGCATAACGTTCCACACTTTTGTGTTTATGGTGGGAGGTGGATGATGAGGATGTCTTCTCCTTTTCCTTTCTGTGATGATGATGTTCCGACGAGGATGCCGTTGATGTTGGTTTACCTTTTGGTGTGGTACTTCTTTGCATTTTGCGACGTTTCTCGGCCACACGAACACTGGAACGAGAACGTGATCTTGTTCTGGAACGAGTACGAGATCTCAATTCTCGTTCTGATCTATTACCAGCACCACCTCCGGTATTACTATATAGTTTATTTTCTTCCAAATCTTGGGAAACACATTTCTCATACAGATCTGGTGTGGGATTACGTCGCGGTATCTCTCGTAGATTTGTTGAGGGTGAAGCATTAATATTACTATGGAATGGATTACGTGAGGGGGCTTGAACTTCAAAGCCTGGTGGAGGTGGTTCTGAATTTTCATCATTCATGTTATAATGTTTCCTGAAAGTTATAAAAAGGGAAATATTTGGAAAGTGTTTTTATGGTGAAGGTTCTTAGAAAAATACCTCATATCTCCCATTCGGTCATCATTGTTCATGCCCTTGACATCAAATGGCTTTGAGTTATGACGTCCACGGCTGCCTTCGCGTCTGTGCCTGTGAGAAGGGAAAACAATAACAACAATAAAGGCGTTACGTTTGATTGGGATGAACTTTTGAGCAGATGGGATAACATTATTGTCAAGATGATGCTTAAAGAACTGTAACCTGTAGTCTTCCTAAAGAATAGAAGACTTCACCAGAAGGTCTTTCATCTAACGATATCTAACGAAGACCTAGCCAGCCAAAAGAGCTTGTATCATTGTCATTTATCTATGGAAGACATGGTGATCTATACTGAAGACATCATCAGATGGTTTTTTATCTATGGAAGACCTTTTCAGAAGATCTTCTATTTATAGAAGTCTTCGTCACAAAGTTTTCCGACTATTGAAGACTTCATCAGAAGATCTTCTACGTTTAGAAGATCATGTCAGAAAGTCCTTTATAGAAGACCTCATTAGAATGTCTTCTAACTATAGAAGAATCCGTCACAAGGTCATCTTCCTATAGAAGACCTCTTCAGAAAGTCTTCTATCCATCGAAGACTTCGTCGAGAGTTCTTCGACCTATACAAGAATTCGTCAGAATGTCTACTACCTATAGAAGACTTCGCCAGAAGGTCTTTTATCTATAGAAGACATAGTCCGAAGATAATCTATCTTTTGATGGCCTCTTCAGAAGGCCTTCTGCCGACAGAAGACATCATCAGAAAATAATCTGACTATCCATAAGCATTGTCAAGATGATGCTTCAAGAACTGTAACCTGTATTCTTCCTAAAGAATAGAAGACTTCACCAGAAGGTCTTTCATCTAACGATATCTAACGAAGACCTAGCCAGACAAAAAAGCTTGTATCTATCGAAGACCACATCAGAAGGTCTCATCAGATGGTCATTTATCTATGGAAGACTTGGTGACCTCTACTGAAGACATCATTAGATGGTTTTCTCTCTATGGAAGACCTTTTCAGAAGATCTTCTATTTATAGAAGACATCGCCACAAAGTTTTCTGTCTATTATTCTACGTTTAGAAGATCTTGTCAGAAAGTCCTTTATAGAAGACCTCATTAGAAGGTCTTCTACCTATAGAAGAATCCGTCACAAGGTCTTCTACCTATAGAAGACTTCACCAGAAGATCATATATCTATAGAAGACCTCATCAGAAGGTATTCTACCTATAGAAGATCTCATCAGAAGCCCTTCTACCTATAATCCTCATCAGGTTTTTTACCTATACAAGACCTCATTAGGTCTTCTATCTATAGAAGACCTCATCAGAAGGTGTTCTATCTATAGAAGACCTCATCAGAAGGTATTCTACCTATAGAAGGTCTCATCTGAAGGTCTTCTAGCCATAGAAGACTTCGCCAGAAGATCATACATCTATTGAAGGCCTCTTCAGAAGGTCTTCTATCTATAGAAGAAATAGTTAGAAAATATCCTGACTGTAAAAGGACTCGTCAAAAGGCCGTCTATCTATAGGAACCCAAATCAAAAGGTTTTTTATATATAGAAAACTGCATCAGAAGGTCATCTTCCTATAGAAGACCTCTTCAGAAAGTCTTCTATCCATCGAAGACTTCATCGAGAGTTCTTCGACCTATACAAGAATTCGTCAGAATGTCTACTACCTATAGAAGACTTCGTCAGAAGGTCTTTTATCTATAGAATGCCTAGTCCGAAGATAATCTATCTTTTGATGGCCTCTTCAGAAGGTCTTCTATTGATAGAAGATATCGTCAGGAAATAATCTGACTATCCAAGACCTCGTCGAAAGGTCTTCTATCAATAGAAACCCGCTGCAAAAGATCTTCTACCTTTAGGAAAATTCATCAAAAGGTCTTCTACCTGTAGAAGCCATCGTCAGAAATATTCTGACTATAGAAGACCTCGTCGAAAGTCTTCTCTCCATCGAAGACCTCGTCGAAAGATCTCCTACCCATATAATACTTCGCTAGAAGGTGTTCTACCTATAAAGGACTTCGTTAGTAAGTCCTCTATCCATTGAAGCTCTCGCCAAAAGTCATTCTAGCTAAACAAGACTTCGTCAGAAGGTCTCCTACCCATAGAAGATGTCGTCAAAAGGACTTCTACTTATAGAAGGCTTCGGCAGAAGGTCTTTTATCTATAGGAGACTTCGTCAGAAAGTCTTACCTGTAGAAGACTTCGTCAGAAGATCTTTTATCTATAGAAGGCCTAGTTTGAAGATCATCTATATATTGATGGCCTCTTCAGAAGGTCTTCTATCGATAGAAGACTTCGTCAGGAAATAATCTGACTATCCAAGACCTCGTCGAAAGGTCTTCCATCAATAGAAACCCGCTTCAAAAGATCAGAACAGAATTTTCAATGGGATGAAAGTCTATAGATATACCATGGAAAGTAGTCCATTTAAAGCAGAACTTTTAAAGGTCTTTCATTGCATTCCTACCTGTTACTGTGCATTGCATCCTCATGATCCTCAGGCCTTGATTTTCCATGATAATGATGTGGATGCCTGAAAAAGACAGATGCATGGATTTTTAAACACAAATCGTATTTTACTGAATATGATGATGTTGGCAGGCAATACTTACTTTTCCTGGTTGCCGCCATGTCCTTTGTGATTTGAGGGTGATCTATAGCGTTTATTGGGAGGTGAATGAGATCGTGATCTAAAAGTAAAAATAACAAATCAATTTATTACCTACAATTAGTCAAGTAATAAGTATGGCCAACGAACCTTGAGTTTCTTTCCAAAGATTTGGAACGCCTATTCCTATATGGATGGTCTTTGCCACGTTCACGTTCCCTATCCCGTTCTCTATCCCTTTCCCTATCACGTTCTTTGTCTCCTGGTTTTTCATAACGTGGCCAGCGACGATCATTGTCACGGGAGCGGGCTCTTTTGTCGTGATAACCACCACCGCCGCCGCCACTATTGCTGCCACCGCCTCCACCAGGACCTCCATGATCTTTAGGATTACGATTATTATATGGTGATGTACGAAAATTACCTCTAATATGACGTTCTTTAGATCTGCGGCGAGAACGATCAGGCGAACGCCTTTCCTCGGTTTTCTTTTTCTCCTTTTCTTTCATGATGCGATTAAAGGCCTCCAAGGGGTCATCAATAATACTATAAAACAAGATGAATATTATATTTGAATATTTGTATGGCTATTTTTGGGAAAACTTACCCCGATCCCACCTTGGCCTGTACCACCTCATACACTGATGCAATATTATTGTAGGGACGCATTTGATTTTGGTTATCATGCTCTCTTACCGGATAATTGAAACGATTCGGCATATTAGCATTAGGAAAACGTTGATATCTGTGAAGTAAAAAAAGCACATCTAAATGGTACAAAACAATTTTGTGATACTGGTCAAATGGAGAAGGTTTTTCTTTGAAGCTCTCAAACCGGATACCAAATCCATCTCAAAAAAGTAATGTTGTCAAAGTTTTCTTCCACATGGCAAAAAGCACCATCAACGACTGCTAAACAAACACACCTGTAAGCAGACTTACCCAACGGCATTTCGAAAAGGGAAAATAATAACTTGTTGGCAGCAAGGACAACTGAATGGATGGGGGATATTATGACCAACTAGATGGAGTTCTTCCTTCCTTACAAGTTCTTCTTAGGACAACAGGACTGCCAGGATCCCATGACCCATCATCATCAATCATTCCTCTGAGGGTGTTAATGGTTGGTGGTATCCAAAAAATTCAGCCTAATCTATAGTTACAACTGTTTTGATGTCCTTCTTCTTCTTTTCATAATTTTCATTAAGGAATTTTCTTTTTTTTATATCAATAACAAATAATTACGAGTTCAATCAGTCTTTTTATTGCTTTTAAATCAAGACATGGTTAAAACAATTTATAAAAAACAAATGCAATCAGCAATCCTTAAATAACTTGAGTTTCTTTGGTATGGTTTTGTTTGCTTACAGCTTAACTACAATTCTATATAGGTATTTGTTTGCTTACAATTTAAAATTGTGGACTACACAACAATTTTTTTTGTTAAGAGATCATCATCAACAGTTCATAAATATCACATTCGTTTCGTCTTACAAAATAATGTGTGCAAAAAACAAGGAACAGGTACTAAGATTGAGGTTATGATAAAATTAGATTTTATCAACAAGAACACAATTTACAACAACTTAGCAGTACAATAGTAGTTTAGGAATTAAGTTAATTATCTTCTGTACATAGAGAGAGATAAAAGATAATTTTATAGGCTTTTGTTTAACAACTCCTTTTTTGCTCTTCCGGAAGACACAGAAGTATTGAAAGGTACAAAAAAGATCTGCTGCTCTGCTCTTCGCACTTAAAAGAATTGTATTAACAACATTGGCAGCAAATAATGTATGTGTGTAGTAGTATGTAGATAGGTATTTTGTTAATAGCTTCTTATATGGCCATGCCACGCTTGAAATATGTCTAAGAAATATGACAAACTGTTCTACAATGTGTCTCAAACACTTACCCTGGTACCACATTGCCCATGGGATGATTATAGGGTGGTTGATCATATGAACCCATTGCTGCAATTGGCATACGTAGTTGTGGCGGTCCAACTTGCGAATGCGGATGATGTGGAGGCATATTCGGATGTGGATACAGTGGTGGCCGGTGCATGTGATTGTGAAATCCACCATGCATATTCATGGGTCTAATGGGTGGACGTTGTTGCATTTCATAGCCGCCGCCTTGATGTGGCGGAGGAGGATATAGAGGTTGTACCGGCGGAACCGTGCCTGGTGCTGCAGCCGGTGGTGGAACATTTTCCAGTAGTGGCTTTGGTCGACTTGACGACTTCTCATAGCCATAATGATCAGATGATGGTGTGGTTTCATGATCACGTGGCGATCGATCCCAATCTTTTGAACTTGGCCGATCATGAGAACGATGAGAAGAAGAAGAATTACTTTCCTGTTGATGATACTGGGCGATTAGCAAAAAATAAAAAATGACAAATAAATTAAAATAGATAACAAAAATATTGCTGCAATAGACCAGGAAGGTTATATTATACACCAATTTTATTAGTTTATATGGAGGGTTCGTTCGCCCGATTTGGCTCAAGTACAATTTAGGGACTTCACTCATATGGTTATAAAGAACATCTAAAGAGAACTCGCCAGATGGTGTTTTATCTATAGAAGACCTCGCTAAAAGGTCTTCTATCTATAGAAGACCTAGCTAAAATGTCTTCTATCCTCGTTAAAAGGTATCAAAGATCACGTCAAAAGGTCTTCTATCTATATAAGACCTTGCCAGAACTCTTCTCGCTATACAAGACCTCATCCAAAGGTCTTCTATCTAAAGAAGACTTCGTCAGAATAGCTTCTATCTATAAAATACCTCGTCAGAAGATCTATTTACAGAAGTCTTCATCAGAAGATCGTCCCTATAAAACACCTTATCAGAAGATTTATCTATAGAAGACCTTGTCAGAAGATTTTGTATATATAAAAGACCTCACCAGTAGGCTTTCAATTTACAGAAGTCCTCGTCAGGAGATTTTTTATGTATAGTAAACTTTGTCAAAAGCACTCCTATCTAAAGAAATCCGCATCAGAAGGTATTCTATCTTCAGAAGGCCTCGTCACAAGGTCTTCTACGTATTGAAGACCTCGCCAGGAAGTCCTATATATTGAAGACCTCATCAAAGGCTCTTCTATCTATCGAAGACCTCGGTAAAAAGCCTTCCATCTACAGAAAACGTCGCCACAAGGACTTCTATCTATTGAAGACCTCGTCAGAAGACCTACTATACATTGAAGACCTCGTTAGAACGCCTTCTCTCTACAGAAGACATCATCAGAAGGTCTTCTATCTATCAAAGAACTCGTCGGAATGTAGGTGATTGGAAAGTCAAAAACCCCGAAGTCAAGTGAAGTGGTGGAGCCCTTATGGAAGCCTTTTTCATCCCAATTTACTTCTCCAATAATAAAATCGGTGTAGACATATAAAAAAAATTCGAAAATTTTTATTTTTTCTTACCTGTGGTTTACTTTTTGGTGAATGTGGTTCTATGCCAGGTGGTTTGGGATGTGACGACGAGCCATGGCGACGACTAAGAAACTTTTCTGTACGAGTATCAGAAGCTGACGGTACCTTAACCACAATATTATCCTCATAATCCGAGTCTTCATGTGCTGGACTTGGATGACTGGTGGCGGCAACATGATGATGGTGATGATGTTCTTTTTCAGGTTTTGTTTCTGGGCTTGGCTGCTCATCAGCTTCTTCATCCTTGTTGTGGTGATTTTCTTTTTTAGCCTTTATATCCTCCACATCGTTTGGCTCCTTATCATCGTTGTTTGTTGCTGCTCCAGTAGTTTCGTTGCTCTCTGATTTAGCAATTTCTTCCTTGGGTTTCTCCGCATCAGCTTCGTCATCAGGTTCGGGGTTTTTAATGGCTTCCACTTGGGTTTTGTCCTCCTCAACAGCAGCTGCAGCATCATTGCCAGGTGGTGGTGGATCTTTTCTGATTTCTATTTTTAAAGCGGGATTAAATTGATTTTATCTCATTGGAACAAAGATAGAAATGGAACAAATTTCCTTTACCGACCCTTTGCAGAAAAAAATACAAAAATTTCCTTTACATCGCAAGTTTTCTTAAGTAGGGATTTAAGACTTTCTCCTATGGACAGGAGCGAATTTCGGCTACGCGAACAAACTTTTTTTAAATCGTAAATTTTTTCCCAGGTAAACAAGGGAATTTTCGGAACTTCGGAGGCCCGTATCTCGGTAAGTATACATTTCCCCAACAAAAGAAATACATTGTTGGAATCGGCATGAAAAGCACTATCTGTGGTAATTTTCTGCGGTTGGTCGGTAAAGGAAAGATATGCCATAGAAATAATTTACCTTTCTTTGCTTGACTGCTGGCTTTATAGCCCGTGCGATTTTTGAAGGCATTAACAGAATTTCTTAAGAAACGATTGGGTATTAGAGAACCCGGCGAGCTGCCTTTTTCCTTGCAATCAGGGCATTCATTATCTTCAGACTCCAGTAAAGCGGTGCGCACACCTGTTTAAATAAAACAAAATGTTTATGTACAACAGTTTGTAAATCACATGCATATGTTGTTGTTGTTGCCCCCACTTACAGTCATCACAAAAAGAACTACCACAACAGGGTATCATAACGGCATCCACAAATAGATCATTACATATGCCACATACCAAATCCTCGGGTATTTCCTGCTTCTTTTCCTCCTCCACCAAGGGTTCCTGGCTTTCAATCATCATGGCCCTGTAAGAAAGAGGAAATTATTGAAATTATTTAATTTTCCTAATTAACTGCCTTTGGAAATCCCACCTTTCATCCTTGTCAATAAACGACTTGGGTATTCCTGTTGTCCTCTTGACTTCTGTATGCTCCTTGCTTACATTAAATGGACAGTTTTTAATCCAATGGCCACCTTTCTTGCATTTGTTGCAACGATAAGTTGGTGGCACTTCACCGGTTTGTGAGTAGCCACGTATCTTCTGATAACTTTTTTTTGTTTGAAAAAAAATCAATTTTTAGTTTTTTAGGTTTATCTTCTCTTCTCCACTTACCTTTTGGGGTCATATTCGGCTGTACTTTGCATCATCATGGCCTGGATTTTCTCCTCTTCGCTACCCTCCATTTTTGACAAATCAAAATCTGTCTTTTCCACAGGTTTGGGAACAATGCGTTGAGGTATGGGTTTGTTTGCGGTATCCCATGACTTTTTGGCCTGGTTTGTTAGCGGCACACGCGATATAATCAATGAGGTATTTTTCGGTATGAGACTTGTATCATGTGGATACTCTAAAAAAAACAAATTGCAAGAAATTTAACTGCCACCTTAAGCAAGACCCCACATATCTCCCATATTCACTAATTTACATACCTTCCTTAGTTTGTGCATTGATAATTTGCAAATCAAAATCTGTAATTTTGCTCAGTCTCTTTTGTTGAAGTATGGCCTTTTTCAGATCAGCCACGGATATATGTAGGCCATCAAATGTGATAGTATCATAGTCCAGGGTACTTTTAAATTTGTAGTGTACCGACATGATGGGATGGTGTACACTAAAACGTTTTTCGTCTTTTTTCAACAAAAAAATCTGTATTTTTCTCGTCACAAAATATCCACACAAACTCAGAAGTGAAAACTTCCTGCTGACATTGTGTAAAAAATACTAAACTAGTGATGTGAAGAAAAACGAAAATGGATATTTAGTAATCACAAACACACAACCAAAATCCATGCGTTAAATTTTTTCTTTGTTAATTCTGCAAATCCATGATATTAGGAAAGAAAATATGTGTATCAATACTCCATTCAATTGTTTAAGTAGTTTATAGGTTCTTGTTGAAATAAATTAATAATTTTTTATCGGTAAAAATGCTTTGCTTCCTTTTAATCCCGATCCCGTTGATAAGTGATTACTTTCTAAGAGAGCAGTGTTGCCACATTCAGAAATATAGCACTTGTTCTCATTCACACGTGAATGATTTAATCAAACAGGGTGTTTCAAAGAAAATGAAAAAAAATTGTTTTTTTTTTTGATTTTCTCGTTTAGAGTTAAGCTTGATTTGATGATTGAAAATTTTTGCAATTAAAAAAGGTGAATGTGTTTTTATACATTCACGGATATTTGGCCGTTGAATTGTATTTCTTCATGACAAACGCTTTTTTTGCGCTGCCTTTGAAGTTATGAGTTTGGCTTTGAACGCTAATGCTATGTTTACATTTACGAAATCCACTCAATATCAACTGTCAATTCCATAGCTCAAACGTTAAATGAAATCCAGATGCAGCGCAAAAAAAGCGTTTGTCATGAAGAAATACAATTCAACGTCCACCTGCAAAAAATTTTCGATCATCAAGCTTAACTCTAAACGAGACAATTAACCAAAAAATCATTAAAAATGATCTTCGCCTTTACAGGCAAAATTTCAAAACTTGTTTTTGTTATTTTTATTATAATTGTAATTATATAAGTATTTGGTTATGTAACGTAACATAGAACATAGATAGGTAATACCCCGGTTACACTTAACGGGATTAACCTAGTGGGTTTGGATTTCAAATGTCAATTCCATTGCGCACACGTAAAACTGTAGTGTAACCATACTATAACACTTTATTTTGCAGGAAATTGTGTATGAATCTCACAGGGGGATTCGCGTGAAGTAAGTATCTTTATAATTAAATAATCTCTTTGGATATTTATCGTTAAATTCGAAGCATACTTTTAGGGCTAGGGCGAGTAAAGACAATTCCTAATTTGGTAAAGGTAGGAATTCTAGCTTCATTATCCCAAATATATGTCAACCAAAAATCGGCTACGTATCCCTAGGCAATTTGCGGTTGCGACAGAAAATAACGAATGTATCCAACAGCCCTTCCAATGCCACCAAGCGCTTCCACATCTAGCAGAGTAAGAAAATATAGAGGAAAATACGGATATACAAGTTTAACTCCTAAAACCAGTTTGTAGGTAGGGAATCTTACTCTCTAACAAAGGTTTTCAATAGGAAAGCTTCTATTCAGCCTGGTTGAATAACGTTCTTCATAGGAAAGCGTATATTTACCCCGGCGGAATTGAGTTTTTTATAGGAAAACTACCATTTATTAATGCTAAATTGAGTTTTCTACATAAAAACTACGGCTGACTTCCGTATTGTATATTGCTTTGCAAATGACAAAAAATATACCATGTATTCTGTTTCTTATCGTCGATGTATTTAACAACTACGAAGCTACGTGTTTCTTATCATAAAAAACAGGTATTTTGAACGCAGGTAAAAACCAAACTAGTATCACTTTGATGCATTCGCATGAGCATTGTTGTGTACAATGCATGAGTGTGCAACTAACACATTTTAACTCAGTTTACAAAACACAAAGCAACTAACGATACGAAGTCTGCTTACCATTCAGCCAGGCTAAATTGAGTTTTCTATATGAAAACTACCATTCAGCCAGGCTGAATTGAGTTTTTTATATGAAAAATACCATTCAGCCAGGCTGAATTTAGTTTTCTATATGAAAACTACCATTCAGCCAGGCTGAATTGAGTTTTCTATATGAAAACTACCATTCAGCCAGGCTGAATTGAGTTTTCTATATGAAAACTACCATTCAGCCAGGCTGAATTGAGTTTTCTATATGAAAACTACCATTCAGCCAGGCTGAATTGAGTTTTCTATATGAAAACTACCATTCAGCCAGGCTGAATTGAGTTTTCTATATGAAAACTACCATTCAGCCAGGCTGAATTGAGTTTTCTATATGAAAACTACCATTCAGCCAGGCTGAATTGAGTTTTCTATATGAAAACTACCATTCAGCCAGGCTGAATTGAGTTTTCTATATGAAAACTACCATTCAGCCAGGCTGAATTGAGTTTTCTATATGAAAACTACCATTCAGCCAGGCTGAATTGAGTTTTCTATATGAAAACTACCATTCAGCCAGGCTGAATTGAGTTTTCTATATGAAAACTACCATTCAGCCAGGCTGAATTGAGTTTTCTATATGAAAACTACCATTCAGCCAGGCTGAATTGAGTTTTCTATATGAAAACTACCATTCAGCCAGGCTGAATTGAGTTTTCTATATGAAAACTACCATTCAGCCGGGCTGAATTGAGTTTTCTATATGAAAACTACCATTCAGCCAGGCTGAATTGAGTTTTCTATATGAAAACTACCATTCAGCCAGGCTGAATTGAGTTTTCTATATGAAAACTACCATTCAGCCAGGCTGAATTAAGTTTTCTATATGAAAACTACCATTCAGCCAGGCTGAATTGAGCTTTTTATATGAAAACTACCATTCAGCCATGCTGAATTGAGTTTTCTATATGAAAACTACCATTCAGCCAGACTGAATTGAGTTTTCTATATAAAAACTACCATTCAGCCAGGCTGAATTGAGATTTCTATATGAAAACTACCATTCAGCCAGGCTGAATTGAGTTTTCTTTATGAAAACTACCATTCAGCCAGGCTGAATTGAGTTTTCTTTATGAAAACTACCATTCAGCCTGGCTGAATTGAGTTTTCTATATGAAAACTACCATTCAGCCAGGCTGAATTGAGTTTTCTATATGAAAACTACCATACAGCCAGGCTGAATTGAGTTTTCTATATGAAAACTACCATTCAGCCAGGCTGAATTGAGTTTTCTATATGAAAACTACCATTCAGCCGGGCTGAATTGAGTTTTCTATATGAAAACTACCATTCAGCCGGGCTGAATTGAGTTTTCTATATGAAAACTACCATTCAGCCAGGCTGAATTGAGTTTTCTATATGAAAACTACCATTCAGCCAGGCTGAATTGAGTTTTCTATATGAAAACTACCATTCAGCCAGGCTGAATTAAGTTTTCTATATGAAAACTACCATTCAGCCAGGCTGAATTGAGCTTTTTATATGAAAACTACCATTCAGCCATGCTGAATTGAGTTTTCTATATGAAAACTACCATTCAGCCAGACTGAATTGAGTTTTCTATATAAAAACTACCATTCAGCCAGGCTGAATTGAGATTTCTATATGAAAACTACCATTCAGCCAGGCTGAATTGAGTTTTCTTTATGAAAACTACCATTCAGCCTGGCTGAATTGAGTTTTCATATAGAAAACTCAATTCAGCATGGCTGAATTGAGTTTTCTATATGAAAACTACCATACAGCCAGGCTGAATTGAGTTTTCTATATGAAAACTACCATTCAGCCAGGCTGAATTGAGTTTTTTATATGAAAACTACCATTCAGCCGGGCTGAATTGAGTTTTCTATATGAAAACTACCATTCAGCCGGGCTGAATTGAGTTTTCTATATGAAAACTACCATTCAGCCAGGCTGAATTGAGTTTTCTATATGAAAACTACCATTCAGCCAGGCTGAATTGAGTTTTCTATATGAAAACTACCATTCAGCCAGGCTGAATTGAGTTTTCTATATGAAAACTACCATTCAGCCAGGCTGAATTGAGTTTTCTATATGAAAACTACCATACAGCCAGGCTGAATTGAGTTTTCTATATGAAAACTACCATACAGCCAGGCTGAATTGAGTTTTCTATATGAAAACTACCATACAGCCAGGCTGAATTGAGTTTTCTATATGAAAACTACCATACAGCCAGGCTGAATTGAGTTTTCTATATGAAAACTACCATTCAGCCAGGCTGAATTGAGTTTTCTATATGAAAACTACCATTCAGCCAGGCTGAATTGAGTTTTCTATATGAAAACTACCATTCAGCCAGGCTGAATTGAGTTTTCTATATGAAAACTACCATTCAGCCGGGCTGAATTGAGTTTTCTGTATGAAAACTACCATTCAGCCATGGGACACAAAACATTTGACATATAGTCCAAAAACACCTTTTCGGCATCTAGTTAACGTTTTTTCGTAGTAGGCTCCACATCGTGAATGTTTTCGTTTTAAAACTACCCAATAATTAATCGGTCATAACGCAAATCATTGTAAAAACTAAGCGATAGGTGGCAACTTCTATGAACTAGTCCTCAAAACTCAAAAATAGTAGCTCAAAATAATGGAATCACATAATATCCCAAGAGCTACAGATGTGTACTGAATATATCACCAAAATAAACGGTACTTTGATAAACATAACATATAAAATTAGCAAGAATTTTGTGTGTCCTATATATAGGACGTTGGGCATATCTGGGTTAAAATAACCGCACCTACTTGGTCGGCTTTATAACCAAGTCATTCAGTCAGTCCAAATAATAAGTTCGAGATAGGGACAAAAATTGAAATTGTCAAATGGGTATATGTTTGAGGGTTCATTCAACTCAAACTCAATTCAATACAAGTACTTTCAACCAAATGTGATCAAAACAAATTTGAGTAGTCGATAGTTTTTGTTAGCTTCCCTATAAGCCAGGCTTTCAAATTTCTTTTAGATTTTCTTCACAAATACACATTTTCCATAAATGCACAAATCCATTGTCAACAAATTTCCCACAACGTCCACTATCGCCCATTCATTATAGTAAACTCCCAAACATCATTTCCATTCAATTCTCAATCAATCCACCATAAAGAACACAGAGTATTGGACAAATTTTCTTTTTTAATAAAGTTTATTAATGCTTTTCAACAGCATTGATTTTACTTTCTTGGTTGGTTGCGAGCCATATCCTTGGGGAAGGTTCTTACTGGAGGAGTACGAATGCGACGAGCTTCCTTGGATCTGTTTCTTACGACCTTGGAGTGAATAGCGCAGGATACACAGTAGTGCAATTTGGCGTACAATTTGGGCAAAGTGTAAGCTGAAAGACATGAAAAACAAGAGCACAATTAGTATCCCACCAACATACACACACACAACACGATTTCAAAACTTACAATCCCAAATGGAAGCTTCAGAAATATCACGAACAGCAGCAGCTTCGACGATATTACGGATAACGAACTTCTTGATGGCCTTATCCTTGGGCACACAGCGGGCACAGTTGGTGCAACGCACAGCCTTTACATGACCTCTGTTGTGCTTGCAGCGACCTCCGTTACGACGCTTCTTAGTCTGGAATATTGATTGAGAAATTTTTTTTGTTAATAACACATCTTTGCACTATTTACATAATTAATTTTAGTTCATTTTTTCAATAAAAATGTTTACATGTTTTCATTTTTTGTTATTTGGTCACATTTTTCCATATTTTCATTGAATTATAAATTGTTATACACGCACCATTTTGTCAGTCTCCTTTGGCCGGAAGAAAGAAAAAGAAAGAAATCTATGCAGTGAAGTTGGTTGTAGTTGATTACATTTTGACATTTGATTTTGTAAGAGATTTGCATGTGGTTACCACCGAATTTTGTAAATGATTATGAAGTACTTGGCAACTTGGCAGCACTTTTGATGTTGTTTTATTTTGTAGATTTAATTAAATAATTAATTATAATTAGATTAAATAATTGAAATTAAAAATGCAGTACCTATTAAAATATAATTATAATGGCAGAAGGAAGTAATAAATTAAAAACAAAAATTCAAAATGTTTTAAAAAATATTGTTAAAAAATTAGTAAAACTATAATAACAAATTAAATAAAATAATAACAAATTAAATAAAATAATAACAAATTAAATAAAAAAGCAAGAATTTAATAGTACGTTTGCATTTACGAAATCCATTCAATTTCAATCGTCAATTCCATTGCTTATACGTTAAATTAAATCCCATGGGGTTTAATTTGACGTATACGCAAAAGAAATTAAGCTGAAAACACATCCAACGTTGGGGTAAAATTGTGTGTCATTTCTGGTAGATGAATAAAAGAGAAAGTGCTGACAAGTTTGAATTTTTCTTCATTATTCTACCAAAAATGACAAAAACTTTACTCAAACGTTGGAAGTGTTTTCAGCTTTAAGCGCTCGGCACATACGGCGCGTTGAGCGTTGTGTTACAACAACCACATGAAAACTTCAAGAACAAACTTGGCATCACTTACACATTTTTCATGTGGTTGTTGTTTTTAACGCGCAACGCGTCGCACAACGTACCGTATGTATTTGGTCCATTACTGTTTTTTAAATGTAAACGCAACATAACGGGTTTAAACATAAATTGAAATCGAAACTAAATATTTAAGGCCTATGTACATAAACAGCCTCGCTTGCTTGCTTCTGGTAAAATAATAAAAAAGAAAAGGGCAACCCAGTTCGAAATTTGCTCGGCCTTTATTAAATATAAAACCGTATATAAAAGTTATAAAAGTTGTTATGAATATTAATTAGAAATAGGTAAAAAAAACCAGGGTACAATAATCTAGAAGGTCAGGCTCGACAAAATTGTGAAAAACACGGCCGGGTGTATTTGCTTATTCTGTCAAGGCCTGGGTACATAAGCTGCCTCGCCTGCTTACCTTGCTTAAGGTAGAAACACAATGAACTACGCCGCTTTTTTACGCTTAGTTTCATGTAAAAGATTAAAGACCAAGTACTACCTACTTCAAATGCTACCTAATTCTTTTGAATTAGGTAGTACTTGGCCTTTAATCTTTTACATGATACTGAGCGTGAAAAGGCGGCGTATTTCAATGTGTTTCTACCTTTGCTTCTGATAAAAGAATAAAAAAGAAAATGGCAACCCAGTTCAAAATTTGCTCGGTCTCCTTAACTAGGCGTTCACACCAGACAGTTTGTCTTCAAATACAACTTTGATTTACTAACACATACATACATTTGTCTTCCAGCTGTCCTTCATTTTTTCACAGACAGCCGGGTTAACAAATTTTTGACATTTTCGTGAAAAAGAAGTGAGATGATAATTCAAATATGCTGAAAACAAAAGAATATGTACAAAAACAAAACATGTGAACGGAAAACGAAAAAAATCGATGATTTTGATTCATAATTTTACAACTGTTCTTGCAGTTGTCTGGACGCCTACGTCACACAGGCAAGTTTTGGGTTGTTGACAATCAATACATGAACTCAACTGTCCTGTCATGTGTAAACGCAGGGTTAAGGCCTGCGTACATAAGCTGCCTTGCTTTCCTGTTTCATTTCTGACATAATAAATATAAAAGAATAAAGAAGGCCGAGCAAATTTCGAACTGGGTTGCCCTTTTCTTTTTTATTCTTTTATCAGAAGCAAGCAAGGGAAGCAGGCAAGGCAGCTTATGTACCCAGGCCTTCAGAATTACTATAAATAAATATGCAACAGGTTGTACTGTTTATTTGATTTGTTGGGTCATTAACTAAAAACGCGAAAAATGAATGGGAGGCCAAGTTTTCTTTACAGAGTCATGGGCCAAATACATACGGCCCGTTGTGTGACGCGTTGCGCGTTGAAAACAACAACCACATGAAAAATGTGTGTAGTGATGCCAAGTTTGCTCTTGAAGTTTTCATGTGATTGTTGTAACGCAACGCTCAATGCGCCGTATGTGCAGCGGCCTTCAGCTTCTATGTATGTTCAAAAGTTGCAATGTTGCAATAAAAACAATCATTCCGACTGAATGGATTTCTCTATTACTACCTTTTGCTCGATAAATTTCGGGGTGTAAAAAGTGGGAAATCTGTCAAACTGTTGATTTAACATTTATTTGACAATTAAGGCAAAAGAAAAAAAGAAAACAACGCGCACTGTCAAAGCAAAATAAAAAGAAATGAAATAATAACAAACAGTGACATTTTTTTGTTATTGTTTTATGTTAGGTTTACATTTGCGAAATCCACTCGATTTCAACTGTCAATTCCATTGCTCAATCGTCAAACGAAATCTCATCTGAAATCCAATGGATTTCATTTGAGGTTTAACCAAGCATTAATCAGCAATGTTTCTTTTTTTACATTGCTACCAGATCTACTATTTTCCGTTCTTTTACTTTTGTGCAAAACTTGTTACGTGAGAGCAATTTTGACAGTGCTCTCTTTTGCTACTTTTACTATTAAAAAAGTAATGGCCCCGGCACATACGATCCGTTGTGCGTCGCGTCACGCGTTGAAGACAACATCAATATGAAAAAAAATGTAAGTGATGCCAAGTTGGCTTGTAGTTTTCATGTGGTTGCTGTAACGCGGCACTCAATGGATTGTATGTGCAGAGTCCCTTAAGGAACAAGAATTATGTCTCTTGGCATTAAGCCGGAAACAGAATAAAAGTTTAGGTAGTTGTTACACCGTTGGGGGTTGATGCCGAAAAGTTGAATTGGCCAGCAGCTAAAGCTGGAAACACATACAACGTTTGATTAAAGTTTTGTGTCGTTTTGGCCGTTTTTACACTGTTGGGCATGATGCCGAAAAATTCAAATTCATTTGAAATATATGCCGACAAACAGATAAACGCTGGACTTTGGTATCGTCGTCGCCCTGTTGTTGTTGTTTTTTCACGACGCCCAACTCAAAACTTTAATCAAACGTTGTATCTGTTTTCAGCTTAAGTCATAGAGAAGTTCCAATGAAACTTATGCTTGGTTTACATTCGGCGACGTTTCGTGATTTCGAAGGCGTTTCGGGATTTCGCGCGGAATCCAGCAAAATTTATCATGATTTCGCATACAAAAATGAAATCATCTCATTTCGTGATTTCAGCGAAATCAACATCGAAATCACAGTACTCATGATATACAACCCTGTTTTTTCCTTAAAAAAAGTACCAAAAGTTGCAACGCTTTTCACGTAACACAAGCTTTGTTGCTTTACTTTTTTAATGGTAAGAGTGGTAAAAGAGAAAAGTGTCAAAATTGTTCAAAATTGCTCTCTCATGAACATTTTTACCAGAAAAGTAAAGGAACGGAAAAATGGTAGGTCTGGCAGCAATGTCAGAAAAAAAAACATAAAAAAATCAATTTTCGTCTTTTATTTCACAGTTTTTATTTAGTGTTGTCAGTGTTCGACTTTTTCTTCGGTTTTTCGTCCATTTTGTGAAATAATCGTCAAACAAAAGTCGAAAAATCAGTTCTGCCATTTTCTACCTGCAGAAATTTTGCTGGTAGCCTGTGGTAGAAGAGCAAGCCATTTTCGCTCTCTCCCCTCTCACTCTCTTAAAAATTGCTTCCAGTTTTGCCACTTTTCGGGGTTAAGGAACGCTTTGCAGGTTAAAAATGGTAACAAATGGTTAAAATGGTAACCTCAGTAGTGCGATTCTCTAACTCATTTTTTGAGTTAACGACAAATGTCGGTAAAATTAAAACGCAAAATTATGAATGAAAATTTGAAATAAAAGTTGACAACACTGTTGCTATCGGTAGAACTTTACGAGTACTTACTTTTGGTCGCTAACTTACCGAAAAATATCGTTAATTACCGAATTTATAAGCATTTTAATTTTACCGATTTTTGTCGGTAACTCAAAAAATGAGTTAGAGAATCGCACTACAGGCAAGTAAAGGAACACAGCTACAATAAACAAGGTAGATGGTCAATTCAAAATCATTTAAATTTTTAACAACTCTATTTTTGCTTAAAAAATGCCAAAAGTTGCAATACTTTTCACGTAGCACAATAAACAAGAGGTGCGTTCGTTTACTCAACAATTTGTACAAATTTGTACAAGTCCAGTAACTTCTTGTAATCGACTAAAGGCCTGCGTACATAAGCTGCTCTGCCTGATTGCCTTGCTTTCCTGCTTCATTATTGACATAATAAAAATAAAAGAATAAAGAAGGCCGAGGAAATTTCGAACTGGGTTGCCCTTTTCTTTTTTATTCTTTTATCAGAAGCAAGCAAGGGAAGCAGGCAAGGCAGCTTATGTACCCAGGCCTTAAGGTCTTTTGCATTGTACTGTAGAGTAAACGAACAACATCCAGTAACAATTTGTACAAATTTAAGGTTGATGACGAACGAACAAAAAATTGTAATACATATGAAAATTTGTAAACAAAGTAAAAAAATTGCTTTGTTACAATAGGTGTGTTTCTTTACTTAATAATTTGTACAAATTCGTATAAGTCCAGTAACTTCTTGCAATCGACTAAAGGCCTGCGTACATAAGCTGCTTTGCCTGATTGCCTTGCTTTGTTGCTTCAATAAAAAAATAAAAGAACAAAGAAGGCCGACCCAATTTCCAACCGATGGCAACCCAGTTCGAAATTTCGTCTTTATTCTATTATTTTTATTACGTCAGAAATGAAGCAGGTAAGCAAGGCAATCAGGCAAAGCAGCTTATGTACGCAGGCCTTAAGCTCTTTTGCATTATACTGTAGAGCAAACGAACAACATCCAGTAAGAATTTATACAAATTTTGAGTAAACGAACACACATAATGCTAATTTTTCATTGTGTTTCTGTACTTTTTTCGTGGTAAAATTAGTAAAGGAGCAAAATGTCAAAAAATACAAAAAAAAAAAACAAACAAAATCGTTCAAACAGTGCGTGAAAGGAAAAATGACTGAAATTACAAAAACTAGCAGAAATGTCAGAATCAACGTATGAGGCAATTAGATGACAGCAAAGAAGCTGCTGGTTTCTACTCGGCCAAATTTGTATAGCAGAAAATTTTATTCTACTCCATTTTTGTGTAAAGAGAAGTGTGAGTTTAGTACGGGAACGCGTTTCTGGCACAAAACGGAACAAAAATAGTGCTAGTAGTAGCTTTGTTCCTTTACTTTTTTAATGGTAAGGGTGGTAAAAGAGAAAAGTGTCAAAATTGCTCTCTCATGAACATGTTTACCAGAAAAGTAAAGGAACGGAAAAATGGTAGATCTGGCAGCAATGTCAAAAAGAAACATAAAAAAATCAATTTTCGTCTTTTATTTTACAGTTTTTAATTTAGTTTTGTCAGCGTTCGACTTTTTCTTCTGTTTTTCGTCCATTTTCTTTTTCATTGTGAAATAATCGTCAAACAAAAGTCGAAAAATCAGTTCTGCCATTTTTTACCTGTAGAAATTTTGCTGGTAGCCTGTAGTAGGTCCCTGTTTATACAAGGAAAGTTGATGGGAAAGAAAATTGAGTTTTTGGGCGAGGGAGTAGAGAGGAATAAGAGGGGGTACTCACACCTCTGTACTGGCAAATTCTTTTTTGTTTCGTTTTTCTTCGTATACAACCTGAAGTTGGCTGCAGATTTGTTTTTGCATTTTCTTTCATTTTATTTTCTCTGTCGAGAAACAAACAGCGAAGACAATTGAAAAAAACCTTTTGGAGGAAAAACTATTTTTTAAGCAAAAACATTTCGAAATAAGTGGAAATATCAAAATTAAAATGCAATTCAAGGGTTCCTTTAATAATTAATTGTTTATCACTGACGTCCATTTTTACTTTTCATTACAATTTTGCCTTGGCTTTGTTTTTGAACGGCGTAATGAGAAAATGAGTGTAAAGAAGAATAAGAAAAATTATAAAATTGACACAAACATGACTTTCGTATCTAAACAACAAGGAAATTTTAAAAGAAATTGAGAAGAAAAATTTTCTTTCCAGTTTGAGTGTCTAAATACGGTCTAGAAAAGAAAGCCATTTTCGCTCTCTCTTCACTCTCACTCCCTTAAAAATTGCTTCCAGTTTTGCCACTTTTCGGGGTTAAGGAACGCTTTGCAGGTTAAAAATGGTAACAAATGGTAACCTCAGGTAAGTAAAGGAACACAGCTAGTACTAGAACACAACTTTATGCCTGTTCCAGAACCTGCAAGAATATAGAAAATTTTACTACGATAACAATTTTTCCCTTATGTTATCGACGTAAATAGTAAAAATTTGTATTATAATGGCTATATTACACCATATGCTTTTTCATATGTATGACATCAGCTGGTCTGTATATTAGAATACCGAAAGTGACAACATACATGTGAAAAAGCATATGGTGTAATATAGCCATTATAATTTGACATTTGGGGAAGCAAGCAAAGCAAGCGACGATTGATTCTGTTCTGGCCTTTTTCTATCAAAATTAAAGGCCTCGACAGATATGAAGCATGGCATTCTTGTTGAAGTCATATCTGATAAAAGACTAAAGACCAAGTTCGGCCTAATAAAAAGATTTCAGAATCACATTTGAATTAGGTCGAATTTGGTCTTGGACTTAAGCAAGAATGCCATGCTTCTTATGTGTCGAGGCCCTTAAGTTCTATATTGTCGTATTTTTTTGATGACTACTTTAATTTACAACAGCTTGTTTTGAAAATTGATGTTTGACCTGAAGCGCATATGCATCTACCTTGATTATTGTGATGTGTTTGAAATCAACAAAAAAAGTGTAAACACCGGGGTGTATTTCAGGAACAGAGCTCCAGTGTAATGTCAAGTTTACACTTATGGGTACTTTACACGATATGTTATTTTGCATATGTGCTGTCACTTTGCGTATACATTTTGTATATAAAAAGTGACAATCCATATGTAAAAAACATATAGTGTAAAGTACCCATAAGTGTAAACTTGACATTACACTGGAGCTCTGTTCCTTTGTCGATGGTCAGACTAGCACGATTTCAACATGGCGACGTCAAGTTTATAGGCGAGGGGTATGAAGTAGTGAAACCCATGTACATGGTTTTCTGTGTTTGTTGTGTTGCCTCTTCTTGTTCTTCGTTGCAAGATTTTTTCTTCAATTTTCTTTCATTTTTATTTTCTCAAGCAAATGTTAACAACAAAACAAACATAAATATATTTAATAAAAACATTTAATTAATGAAATAGTGAACATTTAACTATTAATACTAATTTAATTATTAATGTTAATTATTTTATGTTGTTTTTTGGTTTATTTATGTCTTTTTTTGTTTTTATTGGTATGAGAAACACAACAAACGTGAATGGTGAAATAAAGAGGACACGCAAAGATCTTAAATTTCACGTTAACGTGTGTGGACATTAACGAAATTTGAAAAGAAACTTTAACGAAATTGGTTTCATGAAACCTTGCTAGTCTGACCATCGACTTTACGTACCTCAGGTTACCATTTTTAACCTGCAAAGTGTTCCTTTACTTTACCCTGCGTTTACAAATGACAGGACAGTTGAGTTCATGTATTGATTGTCAAAATCCCACAACTTGCCTGTGTGACGTAGGCGACCCGACAACTGCAAAAACAGTTGTAAAATTTTGAATGAAAATCATCGACATCTTTTTGTTTTGGTTTGGTCATGTTCTTTTGTTTTCAACTCATTTCAATTATTATCTCACTTATTTTTACAAAAATGCCAAAAATTTGTCTTCCTTACTGTCTGTGAAAAAATGATGGACAGCTGGGAGACAAACGACAAATGTATGTATGTGTTAGTAAATCAGAGTTGTATTTGAAGACAAACTGTCTGGTGTAAACGCCTAGTTAAAAAGCATACAATTTATATGAGACCAGTTCACCACTTTTACCATTTTTTGCCACTGTTACCATTTTTAAAAGTAAACGAACAGACCTTGGGTTTAATAGATCCAGTGGGTTATTCTTTGCTGGTTACACTTAGCTTTTCGAGGATATAAACTGTCAGCTGATGTTTGTTTACGTATACATACATACAAAATAACTAATAAAGTCGTGTGGTACACTTTTACAATTTCTCGTATGAGATATCGTCCCCTCTTTGCTCATATTGGTATATTTTGCACACAGGGATACATTTTTGTATCATGGTATCAATCGTACTTTTTGTTAAAAAAGTGTCTAATGAAAAAAATAAATAATTTTATGATTTCCAAATAACTTTAGATTTATTAACTCCATAAAATCTCATGGACCAATCGTAAACGTGTAAAACACGACAAACTCTGTTGCAAAAACAGTTGCAACTTATGGTACTTTTTGAGTAGAGTTGGATTGTTTTGCACAAATACCGAATACAACTCTGTATTTTTGGTGGATTTGTGCCGGATTTAAAGTAAACCCAGCCATGAGAGGATTTAATTTTTGTATGGCAAATCTGGTCAAATCTGAGCAGATTAAGCAAGTAAATCCCCATGAAGTGGGTTCGGCAAAAAGCTGTAGTGTAACCGTGCAATAATCCTGAAAAAGCTTTAATGTAAACATGGCGATATAACCATTTCCATTCATTTCCTTTTCAAATTCAAAATGTATAACAGTTTTCAGTTACGCCTAATTTTTTTAAAACATTTATCCCGCCATTTGCCATTTAGGGGTTGTTTCTGCTAGGGACATTTCCTTCACATATGTGTATTTTTCGGTGTTGACATATAGGAAACAACCATGTCCCTATTTTTGTTGGTATTGTCATAACAAATCTACGGTGGAGTATTTGCGTAAATTTGGTTATAGATAATGCGTTGACTGTTCAAATCAGAAGAGTATAACAATGTCATGTAAGAAAAAGTCTGGTTACTTTCAGCATCAACTGCTTTCTTTAAAATTTTATTACTCTTGGTTCAATTGAATTGTTTTTTTCCTAATTTAATTTTGTGGTGTCCTGTCTTGGCACAAAATAAAAACCCAAACTGTGTGTGAGCGAAGAACCTATAATCGCCAACATCGAATAACTTGGAAAAGCTGGCCAAACATCGGAGCCAGGAAAACCACCAGTCAAGCCAAGTAAACACAAAGTGTTGTGTGATTGTGGACATTATGTGAGACTTGACGAAAGAAATATAAACTCAGATTACAACGACCACAACGGAGAAAAAATCAACAAATAAAGAAAAATATTTTGCTCCCATCTAAAAAAATCAAAACAAGTTGAGAAATAACAAACTGCTGGTTGCTTATCAACAAAATAATTTGCCACCACCTCAAAGTTCAGCTTATGAAATGGCATTAACTAAACGTATAAAATGTTTCAAATATATGGTATACTGTTATATTGTCCTATTAGCGGTAAGTATTTTGGTTATGGAAAAACAATAAAAATTACAGCACTCCACACGCACGCACAGACACAAATATCCTTGCATATTGTCTGTCTAATTAAAAAAACGCTTTTGTAGTGAAACAAAAAGTTGTAGTGAAAATATGGTTGCGCAACTTTGACACATATCTACATATGTTTATGTTTCAAAAGGCAAGTCCATGTACACATTACGATTGGGTGTAAGCGTGTGTGTGTTTGGTCCTGTGAAATGTAAATAAAAACATTAGACAAACAATGGCCTAATGCAGATGAGTGCTACTTTAACACAATTTTCTGATGATTGTTGTTTTTGTTATTATGTTTGTTGTTTCTTTGCTGTCCTCCTTCTACTCTAGGTCACTGGCTGTGCACAAATATTTTTGGGCACTTCCCTGCTGTGGGGACATTCAGGCCACTATGGCGTTGTACAAAATAGGCTATGGGCTCCAGCAGCCTTGCTTTTGTGCTTGGGTCCTGGAACATTCATTTTATGTTGGATTGGTTGTCAGGCCACTAATCAAAAGAAGAAATGTCTTTTGGGCTTGGTAAGTTGTTTGTAACCCTTTTGTTGACGCCGTCAATGTGTCTATAGTTTTAATTTGTTTATCCTTGTTTTATTACATGCTAACTACCTAACAACAACAGTTTGCCACATTCCTCGTCATAAATATTCTAATACAATTTTTATTGTGCGGCTGGTCCTTGGCTATGCGTGAACATTTACCATCATCGGTGGAGATTTATATTGATGATTCATTTGTCGAATTTTTGGACAAATTCTCCAGGACCAAGGTTGATAACCTACATTTATGGAATAGGATGCAATCACAGGTAACCTTGACACAACCACATGCACACAATAACCAAACAAAAACAACAACACCAACAACACATTGAACTATGTTGTGCGTGATGTATACAGACACACATACAGATACACTCATGCATCCTTATTTGTACACAAAGAAAGTGTCATTGAGTTGAGTGTATACATAATTATTTCGTCCTGTGTGTATGTATGTATGTACATTAGGTTGTAACGTATACAAAACAATAACAACCAAGGTCTTTTATTATCGAAATTGGGGTTAACCATTGCATTGTATTTGTAATGAAAAAGTTGAAGGATACATTTGCATTGATAGACACATTTTACAAAGCCTTTTTGGGGTTTAATTTACATTTGTTTTGGGAGAGAATAGGAAAAAAGGTTATTTGCAAATCTTAACAAAGAATAACAATGCTCTTTAGGAAATTAGATGGAAAAATTGGTAGGCTGAGAATATTTTTTAAAGTGCCTAAAGCTGGAAACACATACAACGTTTGGGTAAAGTTTTGTGTCGTTTTGGCCGTTTTTACACTGTTGGGCATGATGCCGAAAAATTCAAATTCATTTGAAATATATGCCGACAAACAGATAAACGCTGGACTTTGGTGTCGTCGTCGCCCTGTTGTTGTTGTTTCTTTCTCGACGCCCAACGCAAAACTTTAATCAAACGTTGTATCTGTTTTCAGCTTTAATAATGTAAACATTGGAAAATTAAGTCCCAATTTACATTGGGCGAGTTTACTTGCGGCAATTGTCATTTTGTAGGAGAGAGAGGTGAGGCATATGACAACCCTTTGCCTCTAAGCACCCTCTCTCACCTACAAACTGACAATTGCCGCAAGTAAACTCGCCTAATGTAAATTGGGACTAACAATGATCGATGTTGAACATAATAGCTCTGTTCCAGAACTAAAAAGTTTTTACAAGTTTTACCACTTTTACACATTTTGCGTTCCCGTACACAAAATTTGTATGAAAAACGTTTACGACTTTTACAACTTTTACGACTTTTACCACTTTATAAAGTACGGGAACAGGCCAAATATTACCCAATAGTAGATAATTCAAAACAATCTTAAGCTGAAAACAGATACAACGTTTGATTAAAGTTTTGCGTTGGCCGTCGAGAAAAAAACAACAACAACAGGGCGACGACGATACCAAAGTCCAGCGTTTATCTGTTTGTCGGCATATATTTCAAATGAATTTGAATTTTTCAGCATCATGCCCAACAGTGTAAAAACGGCCAAAACGACACAAAACTTTACCCAAACGTTGTATCTGTTTACAGCTTTAAGCGCTCGGCACATACGATGCGTGGAGCGTTGCGGTACAACAACCACATGAAAAAAGTGTGAGTGATGCCAAGTTTTCTGAAAAACAACAATGTGGCTGACGCTTAAAGTTAAACATAATTTAACTTTTTTGGGACAACGGGTGTCCCAACGTGTCACTAAACGGACCGTATGTGCCGAGGGCTTTATGCCATGTTCATACCAGCATTTGAATCACGTTGTTCGCTCTCATAATTATGTACACGAATTAACCCGTTCATGGTACACAATTCATAGCAACATGATTCATATTTTCATACTTTTTATTTACTGGTTTTAAAGAAAGTTTCAGACAAAAGACGAGTAAAATTAGTTGATATGGACTGAAAAAGTATTTGTCCTTCTTTTAGATATCTATTTAATATTAAATTATATTATTTTCATTTATGTTTTCTATTTTTTCTCACAATGTTGGTGTTTTCAGTACATTTTTTCATTTTTCCATTTTCAAAATTAACGAGAGAGACCCCTGCCAAAATAACTTTTTGGTATACAGATTTTCTGGCACGCATTTGATTTTTGTTTCGAAATTTGTACGCGAATTTGAAACGATGGACAAGAAATGGAACTGCAATGAAAGAGGAGACAAAATTTGCTATGATTTGAATGTATACTAATCGTTGAAGCGTTTACTTTTCATTCATGTTTTGCAGTTTTTCTAAAAATGTTTGGGTTTTTAATCAATTTTAAAATGTTGTATTTTTTCCTGTCATAATTAATTTATTTCGATAAATTCTCTCATTTGTTAGAGATGGGACATATTTTATCGTCGCTCTGAAAGTAATTTAAATTAAACAATGTAAAAAAATCGTTGTTTGTTCTCAAAATTTTGTGTGTGAAAAGAAGTAATTATATCGTAATTTGGGTTCGAACAACAAATAGAGAGCGAATTGGCCTTAGTATGAACAAGGCATTAGAGCGAAGAGTTCAATACGTTAAGATAGAAACACAATGAAATACGCCGCTTTTTTACGCTCAGTTTCATGTAAGTGACTAAAGACATAAGGCCTGCGTACATAAGCTGCCTCGCCTGCTTACCTTGCTTGCTTCTGATAAAAGAATAAAAAAGAAAAGGGCAACCCAGTTCGAAATTTGCTCGGCCTTCTTTATTATTTTATTTTTATTTTGTCAGAAATGAAGCAGAAAAGCAAGGCAACCAGGCAAGGCAGCTTATGTACGCAGGCCCTAAAGCCCTCGGCACATACGGTCGGTTTACTAACACGCTGGGACACGCGTTGTCCCAAAACAGTTAAATTATGTTTAACTTTAATGCGTCAGCCATGTTGTTGTTTTTCAAAAAACTTGGCATCACTTACACATTTTTCATGTGGTTGTTGTAGCGCGACGCTCAACGCACCGTATGTGCCGAGCGCTTAAGTACTATCTAATTCAAATGAATTAGGCAGCATTTGAATTAGGTAGTACTTGGCCGTTAATATTTTACATGAAACTAAAGGTGCAAACACAATGAAACATGCCGCTTACTCCACGCTCAATTTCATGTAAAAGGATAATAGGGAGGTACTACCCAAATAAAATGCGATCCTTCATTTCTTTATTCTTTTACACAAATTTAGGCTTGGATAAGCATGCATTTCTCATTCTGCACCTTAAGCGTGAAAAAAGCGGCGTATTTCATTCTTTATGGTATGCTCGAAGCAAACTAAAGCCCTAAACACATACAACGTTTGAGTAAAGTTTTGTGTCATTTCTGGTAGAAAAATAAAGAAAAATTGAAACTTGGCAGCACTTTGTCTTTTATTCATCTACAAGAAATGCCACAAAACTTTACTGAAACGTTGGATGTGTTTACAGCTTAACATTTGCCAAATCCGGCGAATTTCAACTGTCAATCCCATTTTGTATACGTCAAATTAAAACTGATCTGAAATCCAATGTATTTATAATTACGGATTTCGTAAATGCATGGTATAAGTAAAGAGGTAGATTTAAATGAAAAAAATCTATAGAACCCTTGTTTTTCTTGAATTCCTAAAACTTCAAAATAAAAGCAACAAGTGGGTTTGTTTACAATGCATTTTTTGAGCATTTTATAAAAAACGCGAAAAATGAATGAAGAGTTAAGTTTTCTCCACATAATCGAGTTGTGAATATGATAAACTGATTGTTTCAATGCAAATCTCACCAATTTCTTCCATACAAATGGTCTAAAAACAATTTTAAAAATCATTGAATTCGATTGTTTTTAAAATTGTTTGGCATATTATTCAAACACCACACACACATACACAGTTTGTTTATATTGTTTTGAAGTTTTAGGCATACTCGAATGAAAAAATTTAAATTGCCATAAAGCTTTGGCTAACCTTTCTTATTAAACCATGCGTAAATGTAAATATGCAATATATATATATAAATTTATTTACTAGGTCTACAACTTAAAATCGTAAAGCTTGGTTTAGACTATACACTTTTACAATGATTCAGGGGCATCATCTCGATTTATTTGACATACATATATTGTATGAAAATTTAATTCCACTGGATTTTCTAAATCAATGATAGTATAAACTAGCTATAACTCTCATATACGGTTTGTTGCAATAATAACAAAGTCCCAATTTACATTAGGCAAGTTTATTTGCAGCAAGTCTCTGTTTGTTGGATAGACACTTAAGGGGAATGAAAATGGAAAAAATGCTCGTACCGTCAATTTTTAGGTAATTCCTTTTTTATTTTCCGTAATTGACATTGTTTTCATTATTTTGAAAACAAAACTTGTCGGAACAGAATTGTCTTCTTAAAATGCAAGAGGCAAGTTCAAAAGAGAAGAATAAAAACTGCCGCAACTAGCCTAATGAAAATCGGGACAAATATAGGTACGTTCCTTTATGTGCAAGATTCTTACTAGGCGTTTACAGCAGACAATTTGTCTTGAAATACAACTCTAATTTACTAACACATACATACATTTATCGGCTGTCTCCCAGCTGTCCATAATTTTTTCACAGACAGTCGGGTTAACAGTTGTTTTACATTTTGCAAAAAATAGTGAGATAATAGATCTGTACGATAACCCAAAAGTTTGTACAAATTTGTGCAAACTTTTACCAAATCTGTTCGATAACAAACTTGTTCAGTAAAAGAGAACTGAGTAGTATTTGCAAGTAGTTGCAAGAACTTGCAAATACTTTTTACTTGTTAAGTTATCGAACAGGCGTAATAACTGAAATGTGTTGAAAACAAAAGAACATGAATAGAAACGAAATATGTGAACGGAAAACAAAAACCAAAAAGTCGACGATTTTCATTCATAATTTTGCAACTGTTTTTGCACTTGTCGTCCCGTCCTACGTCACACAGGCAAGTTATGGGTTTTTGACAATTAATACATGAACTCAACTGTCCTGTCATGTGTAAACGCAGGGTTAAAGTTTTCTTTGATTTACGCATATAATTGATATGAGGGCAGGGGCTGGATTCTTGTTCTATGAAACTTTGAAATGAAAAATATTTCCTTTATAATTTTTTTCATTTGACAGTTTTTTCCTTTATAAAAGTTTTCATTTCACATTTTCATAGAAACAGAATTGAGCCCCTGTTCACAACTTTTGCTACTATTGCCAGGCTTTAAATTTGTAAACACATCCAACGATTAGGCCGCGGCAAATACGGTCCGTTGAGCGTTAAACAACATAAAGAAACGGAAAAACGGCATATCTAGGGCACAATATGCGAAACCGTAAATACATCATTCTCCAGGAAATACTGCAAGCAAACATAGAAGGAAGACGTACCAGAGGAGGAAAAGAGATGTCATGGATTCAAAATATCCAACAATGGACAGAATTCCAGAACGCCGAAAATTTAATAAGCATAGCGAGAAATAGAGATATATTTTCCTATTTTGTTAATAATTTATAAAAACATAAATATGTAATTTTTTTGGCAATTGTAATATGATCGCTAACATTCGAAAATCGAATAAGCAATAAAGAAGAAGAGCGTCACGTTACAACAAACACATGTGCCGCGGCCTTTTGAGTAAAGTTTTGTGTAATTTCTGGTAGATGAATAAAAGGCAAAGTGCTGCCAAGTTTCAGTTTTTTCTCTATTCTTCTACCAGAAATGACACAAAACTTTACTCAAACGTTGCATGTGTTTAGGGCATAAGGCCTGGGTACATAGGCTGCCTCACCTGGTTGCCTTGCTTTCCTGCTTCATTTCTGACATACAAAAAGTAAATGAATAAAGAAGAAAAGGGCAACCTAGTTCGAAATTGGTTCGGCCTTCTTTAAGGCTTGGGTACATAAATTGCCTCGCCTGGTTGCCTTGCTTTCCTGCTTCATTTCTGATTTCATTTGAAATCAATACAGTTTAATTTCTCGTTTTCACGCCAGCAAGCAACAAAAATCCATAGAGTTTCTATCTTAAAGTCGAAAACAGAATAATATGACATTTATAACGCGTTTGCATTCAACAGGATTTGATAAACCCACTGGATTTCAAATGTCAATCTTCATTCGGCAAAAAGCTCGAATACAAACTCCGTTTTAGATATGACTTCATTACTCGGATTCTCACGTGCGATTTGTCTACATTTAGCTTATTGTCAAATGCGCTCGGCAGGGCTCGGGAGGCCAAACAACAAAAAACAGGAAAACAAGTCGGAAATCAAAAATAATTAAATAAAGATTAGTACTGGGGGGTTACTCTGTATTGCGATGCGTAAGAAAAATTGTAAAGAATCAAGTAAAGCTGAAAACAGATACAACGTTTGATTAAAGTTTTGCGTTGGGCGTCGAGAAAAAAAACAACAACAACAGGGCGACGATGATACCAAAGTCCAGCGTTTATCTGTTTGTCGGCATATATTTCAAATGAATTTGAATTTTTCGGCATCATGACCAACAGTGTAAAAACGGCCAAAACGACACAAAACTTTACCCAAACGTTGTATGTGTTTGCAGCTTAATGCATTTTCGCATATCCTTTCGCATCTAATTTTCGCAAATCTGGTATCACCGCACTCTGTAATACTATAGCCCTGTTCCTTTACGTTCAAGAATCTTCAAGTTTTACAACTTTTTACTCGAAATGCGTTCCTTTACTTCAGACACAATACAATTCATATTTTTTACTACGATAACATTTTTTCCTTTATGTTATCGAAAAAAATAGTGAAAATTAGTAGATTCTTGCCGTACTGGAACAGAGCAATTTTTTTTTGTTGATTTCAAACATATCACAATAATCAAGGTCGATGCTATGCGCAGCAGATCGAACACCAATTTTCAAAACAAGCTGTTGCAAATTGAATTAATCATCAAAAAATACGACAATATAGAACTTTAGGGCCTCGACACATAAGAAGCATGGCATTCTTGCTTAAGTCATATCTGGTAAATGGCTAAAGACCAAGTTCGACCTAATTCAAATGTGATGCTGAAATCTTTTTATTAGGTCGAACTTGATCTTTAGTCTTTTATCAGATATGACTTCAGCAAGAATGCCATGCTTCTTATCTGTCGAGGCTTTTACTGCTTTATTTCGCAAATTATCGTAAAATTATTTATATATCGTATTAATTGTGTAAATAGTAACAAAACAAAAGTCCATATTTACATTCGGCAATTTTCCTTGCGGCAATTGTCAGTTTGTCGGTGAGAGAGGGTGTTGAGAGGCAAAGGGTTACCATATACCTCACCTCTCTCTTCATCAAACTGAAAATTGCCGCAAGGAAAATTGCCTAATATAAATATGGACAAAATAAAAAAGAGCTTAAGGCCTGCGTACATAAGCTGCCTCGCCTGCTTACATTGCTTGCTTCTGATAAAAGAATAAAAAAGAAAAGGGCAACCCAGCCCGAAATTTGCTCAGCCTTCTTTATTCTTTTATTTTTATTATGTCAAAAATGAAGCGGGAAAGCAAGGCAATCAGACAGAGCAGCTTATGTACGCAGGCCTTAAAGAAGGCCGAGGAAATTTCGAACTTTTAAGCTATAAGCACATCTAACGTTTGGGTCGAATCTTGCGTGTAGCATTGACGCCCAAAAATGTATCTTTTGGGCCATGAAAAATGTGTAAGTGATGCCAAGTTTGTTCTTGAAGTTTTCATGTGGTTGTTGTAACGCCACGCTCAACGCGCCGTATGTGCAGCGGCCTTTTGTGTTGCACCTAACTACGCTCAGTTTTAGGCTTCAAAGTAAAAATTTTTGAATTTGGAGTTTTGACGCCTGGCGTTGTTTTTGACATTTCTTTGTTTACATTTCAAACAAAACATTGAAATATTTTGAGGTGTTTCTTCTCTTTTCGTTTCTAATTTTATAATAACAAGTAAAAAAGTATCAGTCGGCTTTACCGATAGAGATATACCCTCAGCTTGTGTGGATTGAAATACTTTTTTCCCAAAACAAAAAAACTTATGGATTTAGGGCAAGCATGGTCACATTTGGCACGGCGGTGCCGATGATTTTCGGCAATTTAAACGCTCACGACCATAATGCACAGAAAGAGCGTACAAAAGAGAACAAATGTTGTGATTTGTTATTGTTTTACAGCTTGCGTGAATACAAACTTACTAACACACTGTTATAAGTTGGCAATATTTTGAATACATTCATATTTTCTCCGTTCTCTTTTTGGTCATGCCTGATTTAGGGGGTTTTCAAAATTTTGGGCGTGAACAGACAAAAGTATGGATAGGATTAAACCTCAAAAATTTGCGGGTATATCGATAGATAGAGCTTTTTTATCACACTACTTACTTACTACTTACTTAAATGTCCAAAGGATCCTCGAACAGACCCTTAACTACACAAAAATGTTGAACATTTGTGTGGGTGGCACCACAAGGATTGGACAGATAGGTCCCAATAAACTAAGTTTCGACAATATTTAAAGATCCAAAGTTTGGATCTTGCAAACCATTCTTAAGAAGTATGGACTTACCCCTGAAAAAACTTTTACTGTCGTAATTGATGCAGCGAATGCAAGTTGCTTCAACAAAAATCAAAGTCATTCGAGAGCAGGGGCTGGATTCTTGTTCTATGAAAATTTGAAATGAAAAAAATGTCCTTTATAATTTTTTTCATTTGACAGTTTTCTCCTTTATAAAAGTTTTCATTTCACATACAACGTTTGAGTAAAGTTTTGTGTCATTTCTGGTAGAAGAATAAAAGGAAAAGTGCTGCCATGTTTCATTTTTATTCTTCTACCAGAAATGACAAAAAACTTTATTCAAGCGTTGGATGTGTTTTCTGCCTTAAGGGGCCAGATATATACGGTCCGTCGACGCGTTACAACAACTACATGAAAACTTCAAGAACAAACTTGGCATCAATTACAGATTTTCCACGGAACGTATGTGCCGAAGCCTTAAAGCTGGAAACACATCCAACGTTTAAGTAAAGTTTTGTGTCATTTCTGTCTTTTTTTCTTTGCCAGAAATGACACAAAACTTTACTCAAACCTAGTAAACACATCCTACGGCTTCATGGTTTTAAAAAATCGTCACATTTAAAGCGGCTTTTACATCTAACATGTTGCATAAGACATGCCTCATTTAAATTGTCAATTCCATAGAATATCTGTCAAATAAATCTCGTAAATTCCCAAAACACCTGTTTTAATGCATGTGTAAAATGCATTCAACTCGTCAATTCTATTAAACACCTACCAAAAAATGACATCTTTTTTACAAAAATCTGTTTCTAAGTACCAGTTTATACCTATTTCTTTAAAATCGAGATTTAAAATCAATTATATTCCTTTCTCTTCACATAGTTACAATGCTGTGGTGTTGATGGACCACTTGACTATCGTCGTTTATCATTGCCCTGGTCCTGCTGCTCGCGACCTGAAACAGCTTATGAATCAGCCTGCGATACTCATTACAAACGAGGCTGTTTAGCCGTTGTCTCGGAACAAATAAAATATACACTACTAATAACTGCATTTGGTGCTGCCATTATTGCCATATTCCAGGTGAGTTCGAACATCCATCACGGCAAAACTCCAAACACTTGATAACATTGCTCCTTCTCCTTTTTACAGAGTTTGGGCCTATTCTGTGTTGTTCATTTGGCCATACTCTATGGTAAAAACGACAATGGCTATGATAACAATAAGCTAAGCAAGAAACGCCAGCAACAGTTTCTGCCACTCTCCATACAAGATAAACGCCAGGATATACCATCACCATTGAGTTTGTCACCCACAGCACCAGGGCATCGTGTGCTAAAAACCTCTGCACCCGGTGGTAAAAAATGACAGACGATTAGCTTTTAAGTGTTCAATTGAATTAAAACTATTAAAAAAAAACTAAAAAAAAAATTACAAAAAAATCAACAAAAAAAAATAAAAAAATGTTTTAGATTACTCTAATATCTCTCAACAAGATATACAAAAAATACGAAAAGAACAACAACAACTACTAAATAACTATAAAAACAACAACTAACACAAACACACTCACACTATTATAATTTGAGATGGAAATTAATAAATGTGGCCCTCAATTTATGTTTGTTGTTATTTTGTCATGTTCAATGTACAAAACAAAAAAATGAAGCAAATACGAGTAAAAAACTATTGAAAACCTAAAAAACAAACAAAATTTAACTAAAAATGAAAAATCAATTAAGAAAAATAAACTCAAAAGAAAACTCATAGAATTAGAATTCAATTTCATCAAATTCCAAACAAAAAAAAAACAACAACAAAAATTTAAATGTAGTTTATCTTTCTTTGGAAGATCGTTAGGGAAGTGGGGTTTGAATGGGAAAGAAGATGGAAGTGAATCAACATTACCAAATTTGAAACCAAAGTCTTTGTACGGAAAGTTTTCTGGAGAAGGAATAGCTCTGTTCCTTTACGTGCAAGAATATTCAAGTTTTACAACTTTTTACTTGAAAAGCGTTCCATTACTTCAGACACCATACAATTCATATGAGCGCAGTTTGCAACTTTTACTACTTTTGCCGATTTTACCATTTTCAAAAGTAAAGGAACAGACCAAATGATTTTGTAGGTCTACGTCAAACCCGTTCGTAGGTATTGATATGGTTACGAAGTTTTTCGGCAAATCACACACACGCGACCCGAACGCAAAGTAAGAGAGCAAATGTTTTGATTTTTTTACTTCAGTCTTGTACTGAATGTCATGCAAGCAGGTTGATGCCGCTTTATTTGTTTTTTTTTTTTTGGGTACACTGAAAAGATTTTGCAGTTGTACAGCAAATATGTGGAGGGAAGAATTTGAAAATGATTTTTTGTTTTGTATTAATATTTTTAATGACGCAGAATGCCTCGTCTGCAATGCAACAATAAAAAATGTATATAAACAAAGGAGAGGATTCGAAATGCGGTATATGTATCTGTTTGCTTTGATGAAAGCACTGATATAAGGGACACAAGTCAAATGCTAATTTATATTAGAACCGTAGACAATTTGTTCAATGCATTTGAAGAAATTTTAAAGTTGAAATCGCTATCATTAATTAACTCTTAGCAATCGCAGTTTTAATAAAAGAAACTGAAGTGGATACTTTTGACTGTGATTCACTGTATATTATTTTTAATTTTAGTCATACAAAGCGAACGCGCCAACAATATATTTTTTCTATTTGAAAATTTTGCCTTTTTAGGCGAAGATCATTTTTAGTATTATTTTTTTTAATTTATTAATCGAGCTTTTTTATGATCTATAATGCAAATGAAAAAGGAAAGCCGACGATTCGAACCCACACACCCACCACTATGTTTGGCTCTGAACGCTAACACGCCATGACAACTTTTTTCCTGTGTTTTTCATTTCATACTCAATATGAAAATCATCACCCTGTTCTGTTCTGTCAGTGTAATTTTACCCACACATAAACAATTTAAGCGCTCGCTCTTCTTGGTCGGCTATGGTCTACGTTGCAAAAATCAAGAGAAAATACAGTCGCAAATACAAATATGAGTTCATACTCAAAATCAAGGGTAGGCATTGTGACTCACAGGAGAGCCCATGTGCTCTAAGTGAGCGTAAATTTGTTATCGCTCACAGCCTGTGTAGATGCTAACACGTTGTGAACAACAACAAATTTACGCTCATTGAGAGCACAAGAGAGACCTCACTCTGCTCAAAATAGTCACTGTATGACGAATTTTTCTTTGAAGCGAAGAGAGCGCCATTTTTGATTCCATTCTCTTAAATTTTTTTACAACTTTTGCTATTGTTGGAGTAAGTGAACTCTTTTTGAAAAAGAAAAATATTCTGCAACACAGCTAAAATGGCTCAGGGACTCAATTCTGTTTCTATGAAAATATGAAATGAAACATTTTATAAAGGAAAAAACTGAAAAAAAAAAAAATGAAAAAAATTATAAAGAAAATATTTTTCATTTCAAATTTTCATAGAACAAGAATCCAGCCCCAGGAATGGAGTCTAATGCCCTAAAAACATCCAACGCTAAAGTAAAGTTTTGTGTCATTTCTGGTAGATGAATAAAATAAAAAGTGCTGCCAAGTTCAAAAGTGTCTTTATTCTTATACCAGAAATGACACAAAACTTTACTAAAGCGTTGGATGTGTTTAGGGCTTAAAGAACAAGTAGGTGCTACCTTCTCAATTAATAGCCTAATTTGCGGTACTTTTCAACATAAACAGCGACGTTCTAAAGCTGAAAGCACATACATCGTTTGAGTAAAGTTTTGCGTTGGGCGTTGACTTAAAAACAACAACAACAGGGCGACGCCGACATCAAAGTCCGGCGTTGATGTGTTTGCCGGCATATATTTCAAATGAATTTGAATTTTTCGGCATCATGCCCAACAGTGTAAAAACGGCCAAAATGACACAAAACTTTACTCAAACGTTGTATGTGTTTCCAGCTTAAATTCCATATACATATTTTTTGTAAAACCGACCAACTATGCAGATACACCTACGTTTATTATTGCTCCATGTCAATTGACGTTTTAAGCTAGCTACAGGGTTGTATTTTTCAACGATATTGAAACGTAGCCTACCTTAAAGCTGAAAACACATCCAACGTTTTGGCAAAGTTTTGTGTCGTTTTGGCCGTCTTTACACTGTTCGGCATGATGCCGAAAAATTAAAATTTGTTTGAAATATATGCCAGCAAACATATCAACGCTGGACTTTAGTGTCAGCGTCGCCCTGTTGTTGTTGTTGTTGTTTTTTCTCAACTCCCAACACAAGACTTTACTCAAACGTTGTATGTGTTTTCAGCTGTCAACAATGTTTCTTCGTCAGCACCCCAAGTGCTGCCGGTCAGCATTCTGAACTTATGCAAATAGCTATAGCTACCGAATACAATATATTGGCGTGGATAGTCTTCGAAATTTCAACGCCATTGACCAATATGTTCAGGGAAGTCTACTGTCCAAACAGCGTGTCAACATTTGTAGAGAAGTTTTTCATGACTGAAATACTCAGGAAATGTAAGAAAGTTTTTCATCACCTGGTCAGGAACTGAAATGCAGACATTCTGAGTGCAAGGCGTTTTATCATAGTTCATTCCCGGATTCAAAAGTAATTTAATGCTCGCCTAGTAGCCTGTTGACTTCAAGAATAAATTCTCTAACTCTTGGATCTGCAGAGTTCATCGACGAAGCTCATCAGGTTCATTTGCATGTCTATCACCTCAGCTGGAAAATTTGGTCTAATTTTGGGTTTTCAACCAGCAGATAAGTATCGAGCGACTACAGCTTTGATGATGTCCCGGAAAATTCTCTTAGCTACTAGAGGATTTGGGGGACTTGGCAGCTCTCTAACAAATGTAATCCAATGGATTTCAGATGAGATTTCATTTGACGTATACGCAAAGGAATTGTTGACATCCACTCGAATTCGGAAATGTAAACGCAGTATTAGAGAATCTCACTCCTGTAGTGGGATTCTCTAACTAGGCGTTTGCACCAGACAATTTGTCTTCAAATACAACTCTGATTTACTAACAAGTACATACATTTGTCGGCTGTCTCCCAGCTGTCCATCATTTTCACAGACAGACGGGTTAAAAGTTTTTTTGACATTTTTTTGTAAAAATAAGTGAGATAATTGGTCTGTTCCTTTACTTTTAAAAATCTTAAAATTGTATGATATCTGAAGTAAAGGAACGCTTTTCGAGTAAAAAGTGGTAAAACTTGAAGATTCTTGCACGTAAAGGAACAAAGCTAATAATTGAAATGTGTTGAAAATAAAAGAACATGAACAAAAACAAAATATGTGAATGGAAAACAAAAATAAATCGACGATTTTCATTCATATTTTTACAAAAGTTTTTTCAGTTGTCTGGACGCCTACGTCACACAGGCAAGTTTTGTGTGTTTTGACAATCAATACATGTACTCAACTGTTCTGTCATGTGTAAACGCATGTAAACGCATTTTTGGCAGAAGAATAAAGAACGACCAAGACGACCCTAACTAGGCGTTTACACAGACAGTATTGGCAAGACAATAGCAAAGTTACAAACCATTTTCACCAATACATTCATACTTTTCTCTACCCAGTTAACATTTTTTTCCGAATTCGTTTCGAATTCGGACAGAATTTCTGAAAAAATATCCGATTCTGATGCCGAATTCGGTACGAAAGTTGTATGGACGTGGTCACCGAATTCGGAAAAAATTTTCTAAGGAAAATCTTAAAAAATATTAGAGTTTCGCGACGAATTCCGTCCGTATTCGGAAGTAAATTCTTGGGAAATTCGGAGAAAAATTTAGATTTTCTGACAGAATTCGGTCCGAATTCGGAAGAAAATTCTGGAAAATTCGATGAAAAATTTAGATTTTCTTAAGAAAATCCGTCCGAATTCTGAAAGAAATTCTGGAAAAATTCGGAGAAAAGTTCAGATTTTCTGAAAAAATCGGAAACAATTCTGATGCTGACGCCACGTGTTGTACTGTACAGAACAAACCCCACTCAGAGACAATTTTCTTTCAATGTGCTATTTATGGAAGATTCTAATTTCAAACTTTCTAATGATTTTGCCTGTTGTTATCATTTTATGATTAACAGTAGAACAAGTATACTTCTACATATTTGTTGAAGCTATCAACACTAGCTTGAATAATTATATGTAGCATTTATATTAAAAAAAATTTAAAATTGTATATGCGAATTTTATGACCAGCCATTTTGTGCTTCGACATCAAACAAAAAACAATTGACTTAGAAATTCCATTAGAAATCGGAACGAATTCGGAATGACGATTCTTAAGATTCTTTAGAAAATGTGCAGAGACGATTCTTACTTTCTGACTTAGAAATTCCATTAGAAATCGGAACGAATTCGGAATGACGATTCTTAAGATTCTTTAGAAAATGTGCAGAGATTCTAAAAATAAACTTGTAGAAAATTGGTCAAATTTCTAGGAAAATATTAGAGAAATCGGCCACAATTCTAACAAATATTCAGAAAATCTCAGAAAAAATCTGATATCAGAGCCCTCGGAAAAAATTGTTAGCTGGGTATACATATTTAAAAATTTATAAATGTATTTGTGAAAAAGGTTTGTATTTTTGCTATTGTCTTGCCAATACTGGCATTTGTAAACGCAGGGTTAAGGCCTGGGTACATAAGCTGCCTTGCCTGCTTGCCTTGCTTGCTTCTGATAAAAGAATAAAAAAGAAAATGGCAACCTAGTTCGAAATTTGCTCGGCCTTTATTCTTTTATTTTTATTATGACAGAAATGAAGCATGCAAGCAGGTTATGCTGTTTATGTATCCAGGCCTTTAATGTGAGAACACAATGAGAAATTCACGCTTATCCAAGCCTGAATTTGTGTAGAAGAATAAAGAAATCCAATATCGCATTTTAATTAGGTAGTACCTGGCCTTTATTCATTTACTTGAAATTGAACGCAAAGCAAGCAACAAAAATCATTGTGTTTCTACCTTTAAGGCCGCAACACAATTAGCTCCTTGCTTTCTTCGCTTTGATCTAGTAAATGAATAAATGAAAAAAACAACCTATTTCGATTTCGTCTTGGTCGTTCTATATTCTTCTACCAGAAATGAAGCCACGCAAGCAAGGGAAATCCATTGTATTTCTAGCTTAACTCATTTTTTGAGTTACCAACAAAAATCGGTTAAATTAAAAAGCTTATAATTTCGGTAATTAACGATATTATTCGGTAATTTAGTGACTATTAAAAAGTAATAGCAAAGTTCTGCAGATAGCAACAGTGTTGTCAACATTTATTTGAACTTTTCATTCATAATTTTGTTTCTTGGTTTGGTTTGGTTTTAGGACGCGCAGCTACCGTTGTTGGCAGCTACTTCACTCGGAGACCTTGAGGTCCATTGTGATCATCCTTAAAGAAACTGTGTGTTGTAGTTGGACTATATGTAATGATGATAGATGCTGGATTATTGCGGATTTGTTGTGAAGTTGAGTGTGTAGGTGATGCTGTGATGATGGATGTGAGTTTATAGGTTGTTGCTGAGGTTGTGATGGTGGATGTAAATTTAGATGGGTTGGATGTGATGATGATGGATGCTGATTTATAAGGTGGGTGTTGAAACTGGTGACTGGTTTATTCTGAAGTAATGTGAGGTGGTTGGGATATTGTCGCTTTGTTGATGTAAAGTGGCTTGGTGTGATGGGTATGGTTGCGCATCTGCTGTGATTGTGGCAAAGTTGTTGATGTAGTGAATGTGATGTGGGTGTATTGCCGCTGAGGGTGTTGTTCAGTGTTGAGCCGATTTCTATCCCCCTGTGTGAAGGAGAGAGAAAAAACAATGATTAGTTAGTTTTGTTTGCCAGCCATGCGAGATTTCTGGCAAATTGGTACAAGTAGATGGGGTCTATGTCGGAGAAGAAAGTCAGAGTATTTATCTCATATCTACCGAAGAATCGATGTCTCCTCGGGAGTAACGAGGGGCATCTGCATAGTAGATGTTCGACCGTCTCTGTTTCTTCCGGATCTTGACAAAGCCTACAGTAGTCTACACCACTGTTGTCCTATCTAGAAGTTAGGGACCTGACCATGTTGTGACCGGTAATGAGACCTACAGTGGTCTTTATCCCTAACTTATTTAGTGAGAAAAGAGAGTTGGTTCTATTTTGAGAATAGCTGGGCCAGATTGCCTTGGATACTTTACAGCCAGTTTCCATTTGCCATCTTTGCCCCGCCTTCTCAAGGAAGTAACCGCGAAGTTTCCGGATGTAGTAGCACTTTGGTGGTCTGATAGATGACTCAACTGGTAAGTCAGTCGACTGTGAGCCAGCCCGTGCTAGTTCATCCGCCTCTTCGTTTCCCTTTATATCACTGTGTCCTGGAACCCAGCAAAGATCAACGAAGTCGCGTACTTCAAGCAGAGCGTTTTTGCAATCGAGGATAGCTTTTGAGTTTATGGTCCATGACTTGAGAGCCTTAAGGGCCGCTTGACTATCGACAAAAATAGTCACCGGTTCTTTGATCATTTCCGCTGCTTTCCTAATTGCAAAAATCTCTGCCTGAAAGACGCTGCAGTTATCGTTGAGTTTGAAGGATTGCTTAATTTGTGGGTTTTCGCAGAAGACCCTGGCACCTGTGCCAGCCTCCATCTTTGAACCGTCTGTATAGATGGCCAGACCGCTAAGAGGAGGGCTACCACTTGACCAGGCATCTCTGCTTGGGATTGTGACATTAATTTGGTTGAAGTTGAGCACAGTGGGTATATAATCACTGATGTGATCGGGTCCACTGGACTCAACTAAATCGGTGAAGGGGAAAAGGACCTTTGCATGTCCAAATCGTGAACACTGCCACATACCTGCCTCTCTAAGCCTGAAAGCCGTCCTCGCCGCCTGAAAGTTGATAGTGATGTCCAGAGGTTGGAGATCCAGTATCACATTCAGTGCAGCTTGAGGTGTACTTCTAATGGCACCAGAGATTAGCAGAGATGCAGCTCTTTGAACACTAGATAATTTGGACAGAAGTGCACTGTTCCCGAGTGCATGCCACCAGACAAGCCCACCATAGGTAAGAATTGGGAGAACCACGGTATCATACAACCAGTGTATGATCTTTGGTTTGAGACCCCAACTTTTACCAATGGAGTTCTTACAGGAATAGAGTGCCATAAAACCTCTCTTAACCCTCTCCTCAGTATTCCTTTTCCAATTTAAGCGTTGGTCCCGGACAACACCGAGGTATTTGGCTTCTGATGAGAGTTTTAGGGCAACACCATCCAGCTCTGGTAGCGGGAAATCGGGAATTTTGCGCTTCTTCGTGTAGAGTACGAGCTCGGTCTTCGTTGGATTCACACCAAGTCCATTGGTGCGAGCCCAGCTATACAGCTGCACTAAAGCACGCCGCATAAGGTCTGATATGGTCGACATGAATTTGCCGCTTATAAGGATAACAACATCGTCAGCATAGGCTACCACCTTCGTCCTTAGTTGGTTGAAATTCACAAGAATTTCGTTTATTACAAGGAGCCAGAGGAGGGGTGATAAGACTCCTCCTTGAGGCGTACCCCTGCAAACCTTTTTCCTTACGGAACTCTCTCCTAGATGGGAGTTGATGATTCTGCTCTTCAGCATTTCATCAACCCACCTAACAAGGATAGAGGAAACTCCTGCGTTAGTGAGCGAATTATGAATGGATTCCAGCTTCACATTGTTGAAGGCTCCCTCAATATCGAGGAAGGCTGCAAGTGTGAAGCACGAACCCTCCATATTCCTCTCAATATATCCAACCACCTCGTGTAAGGCGGTGTCCACCGACTTGCCTTTAATATAGGCGTGCTGCGAGTTGCTTATAGTATTGGAATCTAGATGAGACCGTATGTCGTGGTCGAGTAGTCTCTCTAGAGTTTTAAGGAGGAAGGAAGAAAGACTAATAGGTCTATAGTCTTTAGGTAGTTTGTGACTAGGCTTCCCAGCTTTGGGAATGTAAGTCACCGTTACCTCCTTCCATGAGTTAGGTATGTACGACAGACGCAGGCAGGCCCTGTAAATTTCCTTTATGGTTGCCAGTACCGAGTCAGCTGCATTCTGCAACATAGCCGGGATAATGCCATCCGGTCCAGGAGACTTATAGGGTTGCAGGCTGTCTATCGCCCATTTTATTCTTGGGATGCTAGTTAAGCTGTCAATCAGTTGCTCGTCCTGTGCCGTGCAGCCCTGATTGTGACTCGTTTGTAGCGAGTCACTCTCTAGGTCTGTACAGCCTGGAAAGTGCACTTCAGACAGCAGATTTAGAGTCTCTAGACCAGAGTTAGTCCACGTGCCGTTTTCTCGTTTGATGCTACCCATGGGTTTGGGATCCTTGGATAGAATCTTACGAAACCTGGCAGCTTCGTTTACTCCTTCTATAGACTCAGTGAAGCAAGCCCAAGATCTCTGTTTAGCCTTTTTAATTTCACTCTTGTACTTATTGAAATTAACCCTGTAGGTATCCCAATCTGTACTGAGAGAAGATTTGCTGGCTTTGTTGTATGATTTCCTGGCCGCCTTGCGAAGACTGGCCAGGACTTTATTCCACCATACCGGCTGAGATTTCTTCCCAGGGTAGGTTATTGGGCAGGAATCCTCGTAACACCTCAGGAGGGACTTACTTAGATCTTTTACAGCAACCTCGACTTCCTTTGATGTAGACAGTCTTTTGGAATTGCCTAACACCGAAGTCGTTTGTAAGCTGTACTTGTTCCAGTCTGTCCTCCTGGGATTCCTGTATGGTTTTTGTTTCTCCGAATTTATGGGGACTTTGAAGAGTATCATCTTGTGATCTGAAAAAGAGCACTTTTCGGATACCTTCCAGTCCATAATTTCGGAGTCTTCCAGATTGGTTAGGGTGATGTCAATTACTTTGCCTCTAACTCTATTTTGGAAAGTGGGTGTGGTGCCCCTATTGCAAATTCTGAAATTATGTTGCAAAATAAATTTAAAAATTGACTCACCTCTAGTGTTGGTATCGCTGCTTCCCCAATGGAAGTGATGAGCATTTGCATCGCATCCAAGAATGATGTGGCCTGTGCTCCCCATTTCGTCCATTAGATTATTTACGATACCGCCGGGTGGGTCGGGGGCTTCATAGGGCATGTAGACAGAGGCCATTATAAAGGGTTTCCCATGCCCTCTGTCCATCCTTATAGTGGTGGTATCTCCTCTGCTGAAATTAGAGAGAAGCATTAGTTTTAGGTTCTATTTGCGACTACACATGTTCTCACCTTGTCTCCTTCGAGGCAGCGAGGACAGTGTAGTTGTTATTACTCAGTCCAGCAACCTTATTATTGTATAAATGAGGCTCCTGGACTAGAGCAATATCAATCTTGGAAGTCGAGAGAGTAAGTAGGAGTTCGGTAGCAGCAGCTTTACAATGATGCAGATTAATCTGCACCACACTGAGCTGCTGTCGCCTACCTCCTACTGTTGCTTTGTTGGGATTTTGAAGCATAACCTTCCTAATCCAAAGTTAAGCAACCCCTCTCGACTACGTAGATAGGCTTCCCCACTAACATCCGTTGCAAAGCGAATGACAAGACCGCCGTTCTTCGGATAGGAGCTGAGAATTCTCCAGTTCTCCATCTGAAGACCGACGTTCTACCTCTCGACTAACTTCAGTATTTTGTCCAGCTCCATAGATGGAGGGGGGACCCATACTGAAGTCACCATCCCACACGGGATCTCAGCAATGCTGACAGCAGCCAAATCACTCCCCTCCCAAAGAGGATCAAGGTTGTTAACCGTAGATCTAAGGAAATCCGCAGATTCCTTATTCTCGCAGTTAACAACCATGACCCCCTTATAGGGGGCAGACTGACCGAGTCTCACTTTACTGCGATCCACCTCGTCTGAGATGAGGACGTGTCTAAGATGACCCTCGATTTGCAACCAATGACTTGTGCTGATCCTCCCATTGGGGTCAGCCTTGTCAATGATGGCCACTCTCAGGTCATCCGGAACTGTCCGTCGCAACGCACTGTCACCCTGCTTGTATGTGCAAGGTTTCTCTTGAGACCCGCTGGCTGGTTCACAAGGTTTTTGTGGAGGGACAACGATTGTGGAAGTATTACTCTTCCCTGTGTTGTCCTTCACACTCTCCTTGATCACCTTCGGCTCGCAAGGTTTTTGCGTGGTGGCGGTAGCTGCGGAGTGTGTAGCCCCACAGTTACTGGCACCTGCACTGACCTTGACTACCGGTGTAGCAGAGGTCTGCGAGATGATCGGTCGTGACAGGGATGACTTCTTCGCAGCCGGTGGTTGCTCCTCAGAGGACCTCATCCTCTTCACCACTACGGGTTCGGTGGAGTTTGTCCTTGAGGTACCACTGGTCTTTGAAGAAGTCTTCCCTGGCACTGACTTCTCATCCCGTTTTTCGAGCTTTCCCCTGCCCATCAGCCGACCCACCTCCATCACCTTATTTATGGGTTTAGAAGAAGGGGCAGCAGAGGGGTTTGGGGAGGCAGCGGTTTTTTTTGGGCCTGGTTTTTGACCTTGTTGGCTTCTTCACAGTCTGTATGGACTGTGATTTTGCCAGGTCCCCGGCGGGTATAGTAGTAGGAGGGTGGTCTGTCGTCACATCCGTACGGGTTACGGCAGAATACCCTCCCTCACTCGACGTGGGAATTTTATTGATTAGGAAATCCTTAATCGTTAGGTGAGGATATTTCCTTTCAAATCTCCTCACAAACTTTAGGTTTTTCCTAATCAATTTAAATTCTTAATTATACCGATTTTTGTCGGTAACTCAAAAAATGAGTCGGAGGATCGTCCTATTGGAGTTGGAGTACAATATAAAACTACCTTTGGATGATGAAGCAAAATCAGTTGTGCTTATATAAAATACAGAGCGTTGCAGAGCATTTACATATATACATAGTATGTTTAGAATGGCTAGCAACACATTCCGAAGAATGCATCTGAATTCAATCCAAAACACTACATCAAAAGACATGCTGTAGATGCAAAATGGAGTGCTTCCCAGCCGCGACCTCTATTGCAAAAGAAAAGGATGTAGTGCAGTGGCGCTTGTACTGCATCCATGGTTGCAAACTTTTTGCGGGCAACAGTTTTTCTTTATATACATTTTTTAACTCCGCTATTTCGGATTTATTTTCCATAATAAAAGTAAATAATTTGTACTAGCGTGTGCCCGCTACTTCGTTAGCGGAAGTGACACAATTATAAAGAAAATCTCAACATTAAAACTATTTTTTTAATAGAAACAAAAACCAAATTATTTTTGTTATTTCTGACAGCAACTCATATGTACAACAATGCAAACATTATTGAAAGAATTTTTGTTTTAATTTGAAATTGAAAATCAAAATTTTTACAAATTCATCGTTTGTAATCATTTTTTGTCTAACTGGATTTTAACGAAAGAAAATCTTTTGTGCGACACCTGTTATGTGAAAACAAAATTATATAGCTTATAGCAAAATTTTAAAGCTTACTTGAAGTTTATACCATTGGCTTTGTTCCTTTACTTTTTTAATGGTAAGGGTGGTAAAAGAGAAAAGTGTCAAAATTGCTCAAAATTGCTCTCTCATGAACATTTTTACCAGAAAAGTAAACATAAAAAAATCAATTTTCGTCTTTTTTTAATTTAGTTTTGCCAGCGTTCGACTTTTTCTTCTGTTTTTCGTCCAGTTTCGTCGTTGATCGTCAAACAAAAGTCGAAATTCAGTTCTGCCATGTTTTACCTGCAGAAATTTTGCTGGTAGCCTGTGGTAGAAGAGAAAGCCATTTTCGCTCTCTCTCCACTCTCACTCTCTTAAAAATTGCTTCCAGTTTTGCTACTTTTCGGGGTTAAGGAACGCTTTGCAGGTTAAAAATGGTAACAAATGGTAGAAATGATAACCTCAGGTAAGTAAAGGAACACAGCTATTATCACGAACTGCGACATCTGTTGCAATGGAAAATAACAACCGTCATTGTCTTTCCATTGTCAATAAAAATGGGATTAAGCCAGACTATTTTGAAGAAACTATAGCTCTGTTCCTTTACGTGCAAGAATCTTCAAGTTTTACAACTTTTTACTCGAAAAGCGTTCCTTTACTTCAGACACTATACAATTCATATGGAAGTAGATTACAACTTTTGCTACTTTTGCCAGTTTTACCATTTTCAAAAGTAAAGGAGCAGACCATATATTGGTTTACGATAAAATAAATGCGCCTAGAAGTAAACTACAAAATTTGAAATTGTTTGTGATATTTTACGCTATTAAGAAATTATAGCATTTAATTTGGCAAATGTGTTGCCAACTAAGTAATAACAGTGAATAATAACGATTTTTGTTATTGTTATTTTTTGTAATTCCAGGGGCTGGGTTCTTGTTCTATGAAAATTTGAAATGAAAAATATTTCCTTTACAATTTTTTTCATTTGACAGTTTTCTCCTTTACAAAAGTTTTCATTTCAGATTTTCATAGAAACAGAATCGAACCCCAGGACGAATTTCGCAAAACCCGGCCTTATCTCGCACATTTGCACCAACAGTGATCTACTGGTAAAATTTCAAGCTCCTAACTTTAGCCGTTTTTGCTGGGCGTTGATGATGAGTCAGTCAGTCAGTCACTTATCACCAAACTGAAATATATAATAGATTTAACCAATTTCTATAAGCTCTTTCAATTTTGTTCTCATAAAATGAGTTCAAGTATAACTAGTACCCTCATGGTTTTATGCATTAATAAATATACATACATATGTATGTATGCCATTACTAAACGCAGCATCATCATTATTATTGCAACAAAGGATGTGCATACTTAGTTAACATTTTTTTTTGGGGGAAATGCGTCATATATTCAAAGCACATACTTCAATTTGGAAAACGAGCTCAAGGATGAGGCGCGGTGGTTATAAAGACTGTTGTTGTAAGAAAAAAGGATACTTGCAAGTGACAAACATACACACATGTGAATGTATGTTTACGAATACATGTGTGTAACTAATTTGTAACATTTTTGAGTTGCATGCAGTTTTATGGAATAAAGGAAAAAGGAACGGAAAATTAGTGAAGGAGAAAAACTTTTTTATTCTCTACGATGCACTATAGGCCCAATGGCAGGTTTCTGAGGCAAAAAGTCTATTTTTCCTGTCACATAGTAGTAACGGGATTAGATTCTTGACACTTTGGACCACTTAATAAGATAAACATTTCAACCTGACAACGCTTCAGGACCACATACCGGGCTGTCAAAAATGTTACATCTAAAGGGGAGTACACACTAACAGTCAAAACTGACAGTCAACGTACTTTTAGGACAATTTTCCGGCAAATAACATCTTTTATTTAGCTAAAAACGTTTGAAATACAATATTTACGGTATTATTTAGAGATTACAAAAGAAATTTTTCAGTTAGGCTTTGATATTCACGAAATAGACCTCGATGACTGTCAGTTTTGCCTGTCAATGTGTACTATACCATGGTACAAATACACAGGTAGCCGCATCGGCAATTGTTGGTAACATAAGGTGTCAAAATTTGACACTAATTCAATGCAGTTGACACATTATGTTACCATCAGCTGGCATGATAATGCTACCTGTATTATTGTACCATGTACTATACTTAACACTGTAAAATTTTATAAGTCCCTATTTACATTAGGCAATTTTCCTTGCGGCAATTGTAAGTTTGAGGGAGAGAGAGGTGAGGCATATGGTAACCCTTTGCCTCTCAACACCCTCTCTCACCCACAAACTGACAATTGCCGCAAGGAAAATTGCCTAATGTAAATATGCACTATTATTCAATCAAACGAAGAACAATATAATTAATGCTTGCTTCTGATAAAAGAATAAAAAAGAAAAGGGCAACCCAGTTCGAAATTTGCTCGGCCTTCTTTATTCTTTTTTTTATTATGTCAGAAATGAAGCAGGAAAGCAAGGCAATCATGCGAGGCAGCTTATGTACCCAGGCCTTTAGTCGATTACAAGATGTTAATGGACTCGAACAAATTTGTACAAATTGTTGAGTAAACAAACACACCTAGCGTGACACATAAGCCGTGTCTTTTTACGTGATCATTAGTAATAATTATTACTAATGTTGCAGATTTTGACAGTTGTATAAAGGAAAAGTTGCTGAAAAAAATGTGTCAGCAACATTTAGTAAGTAAAAAGGCATCCCTATGGATATTTTTAAGTATTGGGCTGGGAGTGGGACTTGTCAATATGACACAAGTCGCCAAATTTGAAATTTGATAGTTATCTTAATCGGGGATCGTGGTAGTTCCCTTAAATAAATCAACAAAGATGGGTAAAAGACATAAAAGGAGTAAAGTTACGGTGCAGGGAGTTAATAACCCAGTACCGGCGGAAAGCGTTGGTGAGATCACAAGCCACGTGCCGTCGAGATCAAGCGATTGTGATCCGGCTGTCTTAGGTGTGGATGCCTTGGCACCTACAGCCGTGACTGCTACAAGTGCAGAAAATGCAACCCAAAATGTTGTTGACGAACCGGATATTCCAAAGGGCAATGCCAAGGTAAATTTATAGAAGGTATGTGCATGAATTACAACAACTAACAAATTTACAAAAACAACATTGTTGGTATTGAAAATTAATTGTCAAAGAAAATATTGAATAATAGGGTCGTCCCAAAATTTTTTTTAGGAAACACATAAATACATTTTAAAAATCCTCTAAAATAGAACAAATTTTAATCAAAATGTAAATATAACGCATTCAGAGCTCTCGTAGGTCATTTTTATTACACGTTAGGAAGAAAAACAGTATTTTATGGTAGCAAATTTCGAAGTTTAAAATTTAATGAGTAGACCCTATTACATTTTGAAAACTAAATTTACAAAAAAAGTAAGAATGCAGCTGATTGTCACTTCTACCTTGTATAAATGTACCTTGGGCAATGCTTTAGCCAAAACTGGTGTAAATCAGACCACGGCTGACAGGACCGGAGTTTTGGGCAGGGACGACCTACACGGAAACCTCAAAGTGATTGGAGACAGTCTTGAGAGACAGAGTGGGGAACTCCTTGACCAACTGGAGAGACTTGTTCCGACCATACCACCAGAGGACATGCTAAATAATCTCACCCTCACTGACGACGAACTGGACATTAAGGTGATCCCAGCTGAGTCAACAAGGAGGTCTGACGATGACTTGTCCACTGACGGTGATGTGGTCGAAGAGGTTGTTGACCTAGGTTCGCAACCCCAGACAAATCGCATCCAGTCTGGTCCTGTATCAGCACTAGCCGATACTAAGCTTCGGAGGCAGATTGCCACTGAGTCAATGGATATTGAGGGAGAATCAAGAGGATCCATCAACAGGAGGAATCAACGGAAACTCCAACAATAGCCACTGACTCTCAGTCTTCGTCCTGCGTTGGGGAATCCAAGGAAACCTCATCGACGGACACCGACGTAACTGCAATCTCCGCCAAAAAGGATGCAGATACGAGGCACTATAAACGTGCGGCTTCGTATCTGCGCATGTTCGTGGGAAGGGACGCGAGCTCGCATACAAAGAGGGAGATTATGTTCATCAAGAGTAAGCTCAAGTACATCAGGAAGTTCGAAAAAACTTATCCTAACTTATCAAAAGAGACTGCGGTGACAAGCAAAAAGGTGGATGTGAAGCCTGTTGCTTCTGGCAGTAAGGTGGAACCTAAAGCTGTTCCGAAGCCGAACCCGGGAAATTCAGCGACTACTTATCACCAATCCAAAGATTTAAAGATTTTGAGGTCGTTATCCCTAGTAGAGATGACTGGATCCGTAGTAACCCTCCTCTGGACGGTATGGCTTTCTACACAGACGGTTCCAAGATGGAAGAAGGTACCGGAGTTGGCGTCTACTGCGAAAAGCTTTGTCTCGAATACTCATATAGGTTGAACAGCGACTGTAGTGTTTTCCAAGCAGAAATCTTCGCGATCAAAATGGCCGCAGAGTTGATAAAAAGTCTGAATGCAGAAATCTTGGAGCCGGTGACTATCTTCATTGATAGTCAGCCGGCTCTTAAAGCCATCAAATCCTCCAACATCAAGTCTTAGGCCTTTCTTAAGTGTAGAACTGCTTTGGCGAACCTCACAAACGCTGTCCGACTCTGCTGGGTACCGGGCCACTGTGACATTGTGGGAAACGAGAAGGCAGATGAACTGGAAAGACATGGATCCCAATCAACAAGTCTAGCAATCACTGATTCAATCAAACCGCCCATGTGTCACCTTTTTCGGAGAGTGGAGACGTTCTTTGAAGAACGAGCCAAGGAACTATGGCATAATGAACCAAGGTGAAACGTGTCAAGGGCCATTTGGCCGACTCTATCAACAAACAGAACAACTTCACTCTTAAATTTGAACAAGTCAGAAATCAGGCTATTGACGGGAGTCATTACCGGTCATTGCAAACATCCGAGCTTTTATCGGCAAATGGCAGGATGATGTCGTGGACTATTGCAGGCTCTGTGAAGGTGAGGAGGAAACGGAGACTATTGAGCATATTTTATGTCGTTGCCCGATGTTAACTCGAAAGCGATATAGATTAACAGGAGTATGCTTTCCTCCAAGCTTATTCATCTACTCAAACATGGAACCAACAATCATAAACAACATCATCAAAAATTTGAATTGGCTGGGACGGCGCGACCCATAAGCGTAACTACTTCTCTGGCAGTTTTCTACCATCACCAAATAAACCACTCTCCTTTCTTTATTACATCTTCATCTTTAATAATCCATTTATTATTACTTTCCCAACCCCACCCTCTTTTCTTTACTTTTCTCTTTTGTCTTTTCAGGTAATCCTGAACCTCTTTTTTCTGTATAAAAACTACTTTACGATCTATTCTAAGACCTTAATGGCCCCGGCACATACGGTACGTTGTGCGTCGCGCTACAACAACCACATGAAAACTTCAATAGCGCGCGAATAGCGCGATGGGAAGGAATTTGAATATTGTCAGAAATAGCTGTGATTACGAGTTATATGAAAACTCCTTCTTTAGGTATCGGTGCATAAGAAGCATGGCATTATTGCTTTATGCCGAAAACACATCCAACGTTTGAGTAAAGTTTTGCTTCATTTGTAGTAAAAGAATATAATACCAAAATCAACAAAGATCGAATTTTTCTTATTTTTTTATTGGAAATGACGCAAAACGTTGCTCAAACGTTGAATGTGTTTTCAGCATAAGCCAGTTCTGATAAAAGAATAAAGAACGGCCGTGCCAAATTTGAGGCGAGGTAGCTTACCCAGGCTTTATAGCATAGCTCGAACATCGTTCAGCCTTACTAGGCGTTTACCCCAGACAGTTTGTCTTCAAATACAACTCTGATTTACAAACACATACAAACAGCTGTCTATCAGTTTTTCACAGACAGTAGGTGTATAAGTTCGATACATTGGTTACGCCAATGTATACGTTCGATACTTTGTTTCCCCTTCTGCAGTATTACAATTAACCGCATTAATTGGCCGCTCTTTCGAGCTCAATGGGGAAATCTTCTCTGCCTTTCTTTTAGGAGTCATATTCGCCTGGTTCGGATGCTGGGAGAGAATATTCATTCTTTCCCACACTCTCTCCTAAAAGTCACATTCGCTCAGTTCGGATGCAGAGGGGCGCTTTCCAATGCTGCAGTCGTAGTTGATGTCACGGCCTTGTGAACGTTATTCTGCCCACCTGCAACTTCACTTGCTATTTAACTTTCGAAGGAGTCACACTCCTATTGCAATATCGTTTCGTAGCTTCACATACAAAAGGTAATGTTTCTCAATCGCAGAAACCCTATACCAACAATAAACCGAAAATATATTTGAAACTTATACACTCGTGTTTGTCTTTTTATTTCTTCTCTTTTCATCCCTGAGCTATCGACGGTCAGTGGTATCACGCCAACATTTTGATCCAATCGAGCCGGATCTGTTCCAGTCGAAGCCATTTGTTGTTGCCCGCTGAACAAATTACGTTTGTTTAAGGAGAGAAGAATTTTGGATACTTAAATTCGTTGTTGTTGTCCTTACAACAATTTGCTATCGTCATCACAACATCATCTCTCATTTCCATCAACAAAACACAGGTACGTAAATCAGTTTCTGTGTAAAAATTGAGCAAACCCGCGAGTGTTGTTTTGTTTAATTCGTAATCACACGAGAAAATATTTTTCGGTTTAAAATTGTTCGCTACATCGCGCATTGGTCGCCTTGTAAAATTGTCCATTGCTTCAAATTATATACAGTCCACTTACTTAGTCGTAGCAGTAATTGTAGTGATCCTCGCCAACAGTACTGCTTATTTCAATTTGTTGTTGTCCCTTTATTATTTCGGTTCTATTTTCGAAAATAAAACACTTTAATAATAAACACAATAACAAATTTCCTTCGTCGTTGATCTTTCCAAAGATCAGTTCTAGCAGTGCTGTTCCTTCGAATTTGTTGTTTTCTACTTTTCTCGTTTGGTTCTGTTTTCTAAGAACCCTTTTAGAGAAATAATTACAACAATTTCACTACAATTATCCGCTATCGGTTTCGTTCGTTTTATTTCTCACTCAAAGGCTTCTTGCACCCCCCCTCCGCTTCCTCGTTGATATCTACAGCCAGCAGTGAGAAATAACCACATCGCTTTCGTCCAATCATTTTTGAAATCTCGTTTCTAACCCAATTTACACTATCGATCTCTTCTATTAGTTGTTATTGTTGTTGTTATTCCCCAAGGTCTTTTCTAACGAAGCCCTTTAGTTGAGAATTTGCATTGGCAAATTGACATAACAACCCACCCACATTTTCGTTTGGTTTATTTTGTTGTTATAATCCTCTCCAACCAAAAAATATTTGACGTGTTGTTATTCTCCTCGTTTTACTAAAAACACTTTGAAAATTTGCATTTCCAAATTTGCAATAACAACACTCATTCTCGCACCTTTGGTTTATTTGTTGTATAGATCGTTCTTCACCAACCAAACGCATTCGTTTTTATTCTCCTGGAAGTATTGATCTTCCTATTTGAGAATTTGCATTCTAATTGCAATAACAACGTACATCTTTCCACGCACAATTATAAAGCGTCGGTTAGATTACATTGTAAACATACCAACAAAGTTCTGTCGATCACTGCTTGATCGTTTGTAGCGTCGGTACTTGAGTGGGAGCTTCGCTGCCCACACAGAGCCATTTCTCTGCTTGTGTTTTATTACGTTTTGTGCGGGTATTCGTAGTCGACAATCGCACAGTGGGACATATCGTCTCAAAATATTTATTTTTTTCTTATATTTTTTGTTGAATATTTTCGATTAGATTTTTTTCGCTTTTTAATTCGTGTGGTGCTACAATACCATTTGTTGTTGTTTATCTTCGGTTAAGGCACCCTACTTTCGGCATTTTTTGCAATTTATAAATATAATTATATTAAATTTGGTTGAATTGCAACTAATATTGATATTATTTATCGATATTGTTTATGCAAATTAGTCGTTTTTGAAAAAAAATCTTGCATTCAAAAATCGTGTACCCTACAGTCGGTACTGGTACATTTTCTCATTGATCGAAGCAAATAAATCTAAAAAATCTGTCAAATTAAAAATTTTTCTAATTTTACCTGCTGCTTGACGTCTTGTTCATTGTACCCTACACCCTGCAAACTAGGTTTGGGTACAACATTTGGCAAAATTTGCAATTTTTGGACATTTTCTTCTTGTCTTTCGTTGCTTGCTCTAAATTCTCAGTTGGGAATTACATATCTGTCGTCATTCTTATCGATAATTTCTATATTCTCTAGTCGGCAAATTGTCCCAGTTCGGAACTTGTGTTCAATTTCTTATCCTTCTTGGAACTTTGCTGTCTACTCGCGCACTCTACTGGTGGCATTTTGCATTTTATATTTCATTGTCGCAAATTAGAATAGTTTTCGACCCTTTCATTGGTTGAGTATTCACACTCGTTTGTACTTCCTTGGTTTTTTCTTTCCCCAATTAGTAGTATTCGCATTTTTTATAGTTTGAATTTCGCTTCAAGTATTTCCATAGTTATCGCTTTTCTAAATTTGCGACGCTTGGACTCGTTAGTCTTGTCCTAAACTTCTGAGCCCACATACCTTTTTGGAACTGATTCGTTTCCCTCTTTCGTCCCCATTCTCTAAATTTGTTGCAATTATGTCCATAACTCCCCTCGTGCGTTTCATTCGAGCTGCCGACGCTCTTATTAAATTTGATGCGTATTTCGAACGACTAAATCCTGATAAGCACACCGTATTTAATCTCGAAATATACGGTTCCGAGCTTAATCAATTATGGACAACATTCAAAAGCACTCATCAGAAGTGTCTTGACCATCTGGCGACATCACAGAGTCCTCAACCCTCTGACAAAAATGTCGTCGAGGGTAAATACGACAGATCCTTTCGGGCTTATCAACATTGCCTTTCGGCAATAAACCAGAAGCTAGACAAGTTAAAATCGTCCAAGTCTTCTCCATCATTGAATGGACCAACTCCACAAAACAGTCCACCAATGGTTCCTCAACCACTTTCACCTTCGGAGGAACTCCCAGTGAGTACGTCTGTTCCCCCATCGACTTGTTTGAACACAAAATCCTTTGTGTCAAATAATTGTAAAGAAAGCCAAACTTCTCCTTTACATCCAAGCGAATCACTCGCATCATCGATTTCAACCCAACCACACTCCATTAGTCGTCTCCCTCATATCGATCCACCTTCTCACAATTTAGTTTTGCCTCCTATCGACATCGAAGTCTTTAGTGGAGATTTCATTTCATGGCCAACCTTTCGAGATCTTTTTAGTACAATTTTTATCAAAAATTCTCGCTTGAGTGACATTGAGAAATTATGTCACTTGGTTCAAAAAACCAGCGGTGAGGCTCGAGAAATTGTTTCGAAATTTCCACTCACCCATCGTAGTTTTGAATTAGCTTGGAAGGCGTTGGAGGATGTGTATGATAATAAACGTATCCTCGTACATAATCACCTCAATCTTCTTTTCGGCCTTCCAACAATAGAAAAAGAATCGATCTCTGGCCTAAAAGTTCTTCAGCGCGGAATAAATAGTTGTATTTCCGCTATGTCTGTTTACGACGTTGTAACGGATCATTGGGATCCAATTCTTGTTCATCTTTGCTTGCATCGTCTTCCTCAACATACAATCGCTCTGTGGGAACAAAGTGTCAAAGAGAAGTCGTCTCTTTCGACATGGAAACAATTAGATTCGTTCCTAACAGATAGAATACAAACTTTGTTGTGCATAGAAAACTTTACTGCTATGGAAAATCCCAAAACATCATATTCGCAAAATTGTCGATCTCCGCTAAAATCATCCTCTCCAATTAGTCGTCGAAATTATAAAACTAGCTCATCTAAACTGAAATCTTCGTTGAATCATGCATGTCGGATGTGCTCAACTCACGAACACCTACTTCGAAACTGTTCTCGGTTTCTAAAACTTTCGTTTGAGAACAGATTTTTCTTTGTTAAACAACATGGGCTTTGCATTAACTGTCTTTCGAATGGACACCCAGTTAAAAAATGCAATAGTAAACATAATTGTTCTGTCTGCAAAGGTAGACATCACACGCTACTCCATCGTAGTAAAAATAGTAAAACATCGTCAAGATCCTTGCCAAAATTATCACGTTCGTCTATTAATTCGAACTCCGCTTCTATTCGCATAACTTCCAAACAGAGTTCGAATCCTAGTTTCGATAATCGTCATGTTCTGCACACAACACAAAATAGGGATGTGCTCTTGGGAACTGCGATTGTAAATGTCGTTCACAATCACAGAAATTATGCCGTTCGAGCAATAATTGATCCCTCGTCCAAAGTCTCTTTTGTCACAAAGAGACTACAAAAAACAATCGGATTGCCTTCTCGACCAAGTCATACCACTCTGCCTGGTGTAAATACTAATAGTACATCGAAAGAAATTTGTTCGGTGAATCTTTCATCGCCTAAGAATTCGGAAAGTATCCTAAACGCTAATGTGTTAGTCTTACCTAACATTCCGAAAAACTTGTCGTCGTTGTCATCAATTTCGAATCTGCGTTCTAAATTATCTCACCTCGGTCTTGCAGATACATGCGATGACAAGCCGATAGATTTGCTATTGGGCGAAGATTTATATTCCAAAATTTTGTCGGCTGAGTCACCTCACATTGTTTTGAATTCGCTGGTGGCTCAGAAAACTATATTCGGTTATATCGTTACCGGCCCAATACCTCATATTAGACTTACATAGACGATTAAAGCGAACCATTTTAACAAAATCGTTGTTTAGTAAATCGAAAACTCGCACTCACTTGTAAAATTTCAAATGCTCAATTGAAACTGTATTTACGTACCTCTAAATCAAATCACACCGTATAATCTACTAACTCTAGTTTAAGTTTGCTCGCGAATTTAGTCTAACCATGTTGCCTTGCAGATAGCGCGTCAAGGTGGGCGGCTAATGTATAAGTTCGATACATTGGTTACGCCAATGTATACGTTCGATACTTTGTTTCCCCTTCTGCAGTATTACAATTAACCGCATTAATTGGCCGCTCTTTCGAGCTCAATGGGGAAATCTTCTCTGCCTTTCTTTTAGGAGTCATATTCGCCTGGTTCGGATGCTGGGAGAGAATATTCATTCTTTCCCACACTCTCTCCTAAAAGTCACATTCGCTCAGTTCGGATGCAGAGGGGCGCTTTCCAATGCTGCAGTCGTAGTTGATGTCACGGCCTTGTGAACGTTATTCTGCCCACCTGCAACTTCACTTGCTATTTAACTTTCGAAGGAGTCACACTCCTATTGCAATATCGTTTCGTAGCTTCACATACAAAAGGTAATGTTTCTCAATCGCAGAAACCCTATACCAACAATAAACCGAAAATATATTTGAAACTTATACACTCGTGTTTGTCTTTTTATTTCTTCTCTTTTCATCCCTGAGCTATCGACGGTCAGTGGTATCACGCCAACAGTAGGGTTAACAAATTTTAGACATTTTTGTGAAAAAGAAGTGAGATGATAATTTAAATGTGTTGAAAACAAACGAATATGTACAAAAACAAAATATGTGAACGGAAAACAAAAAGAAATCTATGGTTTTCATTCATAATTTTACGACTGTTTTTGTAATTGTCTGGACGCCTACGTCACAGAGGCAAGTTTTGGGTTTTTGACAATCAATACATGAAGTCCACTGTCCTGTCTTTTGTAAACTCAGGGTAATAGAGCTGGGTTTAGAATATACACTTATACGATTATTCAGTATATTGTCTTGATTTATTTGACATATATTGCATGAAAATGTCAACTTAAATCCAGTGGAATAGCATACATCATAGTCTAATCATACTCTAGAGCTGTTTAATATGACTGGAAAGTTTAGGAAATGTAGGTGGCATTGCGCTAAAAGCCTCGACACATAAGAAGCATGACATTCTTGCTGAAGTCATATCTGATAAAAGACCAAGTTCGACCTAATAAAATCACATTTAAATTAAGTCAAACTTGGTCTTTAGTCATTTACCAGATATGACTTAAGCAAGAATGCCAAGCTTCTTATGTGTCGAGGCCTTAAGGACGTTAACAACTGCCGCCATGACGCCCAAGCTGAAACAGTAATGAATAACTCATTCCCTTATAGAAAATATTTTACACCATTCATTCCCCTACCTATCCTATCTACACCGCAATCCTTTATCTTTTATATTACATGGTCACACTTCAAGCAACAAGTGTCACTGTCACAGAATGTAAACAATTTATTAATTGTACATATGAATTTAAGTACCTCATATTGTTTATTACCAAACATCATAACATCAAAAACAAAACAGTAGCTGACGTAGGTCTGTAATGTTAAACATATTAATTCTAATGAATTACTTAATGCGGACTGCTGAAACATATTGGACTAATGGAATTAGAAAACCACCAACCAACCGACCAGCATCGTTTACACTTTAACTTGTTGCATGGGCATAAATAATGGTATCTACGGAGGCAAGCACTGTTTGGTGGGTAACCAACCTAACCGCAAAAATTAAATTATGGGGAAATTATGTTATTAACAGACCACAACAGAACAGAATCACCAACCCACACCCACTATTGTGGAGTGGTGTTTACACACTAACAAGCGATAGATAGTTAACAACAGATTGTGTAGATGTGTTGTCATCGAGCCGATGATGGTGTTGAGGATTTTCTAGCGTTTTGTTTGATCATATGGCTAAATGGCTGGTTAGTGGTTACAAATCCTTAAAACAACAAAACTCCAAAGATATTTGTGGTTATGATGATAAGGTTAAAATGTGGGAGGCGGGGAAGGGAATAATTTCATTCTATTTGATGTGTTAATTGAAACATAGTGAATGCAAGCATACAGCTCCTTTGGTGGAAACAAAAATATATAAAAGCCAAGAGTCAAAGTGAAAAGTCATGCAGTACTCGGTGTTCGCTTTTAGAAGTAACAACCAACTAACGACCAGCGATTTTTACGAACGAAAACAAACGAACGAACAACACAACAAAAAATATCCTTCGAATCTAAGTATTTTTTGGAAGCAAACAAAAGAAAGAAGCAACATGAATTTCTATTTATTGTCAGTATTATTGTTGGCTGCCTATACCATGGCCATGCCACAAAAGGTAAGTTAAAAATAAAACAGTGATAATTTAAAACAGTGATAATTTTTATTTTAATTAATTTTTTTTCTCCTTTTAGACTCCTATATGTAAGTATTCATCACCCGAATATAACCTGCAAAATTCCCTGAATGTCAAGGCAATTTGTAAAAAACATAAGTGAAATGTGATATTCTCATCAAAAGATGGTGTGTTTACACGTTATAAATTGAAATGTGGCCCGGCCACCATTACAATTTATCATGCATCTCTCCCAAAGCATTGTGGCAACCCTTTCATTGGGCGTATGGCGTGTTTACACCTTATAAATTGAAAAGTTGTCCGGTTACCTTTAAAATTCATTTACAATAACTAATAGAGTGTTTACACGTTCTAATTCGTACTGAATAGTACCAATTCTCTAAATAAAAGTATTTCACACTATTTTTATAGAGAATGTATTGTATTGAACAATACATTTTCCTGTTAAATATGTTTTACATACAATCTTTACAATTGATAATTCCTTTTTCCCAATTTTGTTTTCCTTTTTTATTTAGCTTCTGAAGAGGAATATGCCACCATTAGAGGTAATCCATTGCATGATCGCTACCAAATGTTTCTTATTGCACCTGTGCGCACGGATGATCACCAAAGACATAGCTTAGATGCTATACGAGGTTTGAATGACAATGATTTGCTATCATTTATATATTCCAAAAGGATGGTAGATAAACGAAGCTTGGATAGCATCGGCGGTGGTCATTTAATTTAAGGCCTAAACACACATTTCAGTTGCACAAAATTTTGATTTCAATGGATATATGAATGAATGAAAAAACAAAAATCGAAAACATACCCCCATATTGATTAAGAGCATGTCGCATGTGACTAATTTATAAGTTTCATTTTCATTTATTTTGTTTAGCTTCTTTACACTATAACATATCATTTAATTTATTAATATTAACTTAATTAACTTAATGCATAATCTATTTCATTGTGTATACCAAAACTGTATTGTATAAGCAAGGCATGACAAGCTGGTAATTTGCATGACAATAATAGTGTTAAAAAAGAAAAACAACAACAAAAAATATAACAAGCATTAACATAAACCATTCATTGTATTTCTTTCTATATTTTTATAAAAAATTTAATCTTTTAACAAATAGCCTACTTGAATTCAGTCAATGCGGATTCCACACAAATGTTACGGTAGTATAAACAATTCAAACGAAATCACTTTTGAATTCCATTGATTCCCATATTTAATAATTATTTTTTTACAACATTTTACAGAAGACTGCTGTTGTCCAAATTGATAGCCCAATGTGAAAATCAAAATAAATCTTTGCGCAGCAATCTATGCTCTCATTTGCTGGAGGAAATCTACTACACCCCTGAGCTACAAATTCCCTCTGATGGTTCAAAGATCAAAAAGAATTTTGATGAAATTGACAAGGCCTCGGCTAGCTTTAGCACACTCAATCAATTGATTTAAACTGCCGTACGTAATGAGAATCTGAAGTTGACAATGCTCACGAGATATTAATGGAGTGCCCATAATGTAATATTATAGATCAACTTATAGTTTTTTATTTTAATTGTTTTTTAATGAAACAACGTTGTGAATTTACATTTAAACAAATATTTAATAAATCTGAAAGAAAGTCAAAAAGAAGTTTATTTGTTATTATTTATACAATCACCATCAAAAAGGCCTAAATAGCACTATTGTTTGGGTAAAAGCTCAATTTCAAATGGAAAGCAGACTCACAAGGTAGTTTTATATCTAGCAAAAAGTTTGCATCTAATAGTACGTTTATACATATATAACCGGATTTAACAAACCCACTGGGTTTTAAATGTCAATTCCATTACATATACGTCAAACCAATCCTGATAATGAAGGTTAACCTACCAAAAAGCTCTAATATAAACAGCATATAATAGCTCATTTAAACTAGCCATAAATCCTCAACTGGATTTAATAAATCCAGTACAAATCTCATTGCATTTAGGACGCATCAGCCCATCTGATGGACTTGGAAACGTCGAAAGAAGTTGTTGTATATTGAATTCGTTTCAAAAAGTACACGGCAAATTACAAATTTATTGTTTAATATTGAAAATGTTAACACATTATACTACTAAGGCTAAATAATGAGGTAATAAAGAATTATGTTGTCGTTTATGGGTATTTCACACGATATGTTATTTTACATATGTGCTGTCACTTTGTATATACATTTCGTATATAAAAAGTGACAACCCATATGTAAAAAACATATCGTGTAAAGTACCCATTAGACATCGTAAATATTAGTCTTGGCTGATTAAAATCGACTTTGTATATCAAAGCAAATTAAATTGTTTAGCCTTGTTTACAAATTTTGACATTTTAAATTATTTTTGTTGCAGCAATTCACCGATGCATCTACCTTGTTTCTTGTGCCAGCTTGTATTTTCTGGCAACATGTTGCATAAAACAGAGTTGTATACGAGGATTTATGCCGAATTTAAAACAAATCCATTTATGGGATCTCTGTTAGATTATAGCCGGATTTGGCAAATAAATCCTGATAATTCGCTAAATCCGGCTAATGAGGTCATATCTAAATTGCCTATAATATAACCAGTGTAAAGCCATGTTTACATTAGAGCTTTTTGCCTGGTTAAATTCCAGTATGAGGATTTATTTGACCTATACGCAATGGATTGTCAATTGAAACTCACTGGAGGAACTAAATCCAGCGATTTTAAGGAACAAAAACAAGCAAAGTGTCATTCAAATCTAAGCAGAGTTTTTCGAAAGCAACATGAATTTCTAGTTAGTCCCAATTTACATTGGGCGAGTTTACTTGGGGCAATTGTCATTTTGTAGTAGAGAGAGGTGAGGCATATGGTAACCCTTTGCCACTCAGCCGCAAGTAAACTCGCCCAATGTAAATTGGGACTAATGTAAATTGGTACTTATTGTCAGTATCAAGGCATATTTATGTAGGGTAAATGCCTGAATTACAACAACTAACAAATTTACAAAAACAACATTGTTGTTATAGAAAATGTAATGTAAACAAATTTTCTCAGGAAAAACATAAATACATTTTGAAAATTCAAATTTGAATCAAAATGTTAATATAAAGCATTCAGACTTGTCGTATGTCATTGTTATTACACGTTTACGCTGAAAAGAAATATTTACTTACTTGCTTAGCTGGTACATTACAGAACATTTGTTCCATAGGCCGAACTAAGAAAATATCTCCATTTCTCTCTATTTGTGTTGTTCGCACTCTGGAATACCGCGCCTTTTCATCTCATCATCTACTTGTTTGCGCCATCTATTCCTTGGCCTGCCAATTCTGCGTGCACCGCCAAGCGGTCCGTATTTATACGTCTTTTTAGCGGGTTCATCATCGCTCATTCTTATCATATAGCATGTACAGCTCGTGGTTCATGCGACGTCGATATTCACCGTCAACGCAGATTGGTCCGTAGATCTTTCGAAGAATTTTTCTCTCAAACACACCAAGCACTGCCATGTCTGCTTGCGCAAGTACCCAGGCTTCGGAGCCATACATCAGCACGGGTAGTATCAGTGTTTTGTAGAGCGTTATTTTTGTTTGACGAGATGTGGCTTTGTTTTTAAACTGCTTACTTAAACCAAAGTAGCATCTGTTGGCCAATACAATTCTTCTTTTTATTTCACAACTGACGTCGTTTGTTGTGTTTACGGAGGTGCCGAGGTAGACGAAGTCTTTTACTACCTCAATATTATAGGAACCAACTTCCACAGTCGGTCCGAGCTCAATGGACGCATTGCGCGTCGACACCATCAGCTTGGTCTTCTCACCGTTTACCGCCAGACCCACTTTAGCAGATTCTCCTTCGCCCTTCATAAAGGTATCAGTTACTTCTTTTACTGATCGGCCCATGATGTCTATATCATCAGCACAAGCAGGTAACATATGACTATTGGTGTAGATTGTGTCACTTCTTTTGACGTTTGCCTCTCGTATAACCTTTTCCAGCAGGATGTTGAAGAGATCACACGAAAGGCTGTCTCCTTGTCTGAAACCTCTTTGGGGACCAAACTCTTCGGAGAGGCTCTTTCTTTCTTTTAACTGAGGACCTCGTGTCAGTTAAAGTCATTTTACAAAGCCGTGTGAGCTTTGCGGGGATACCAAATTCAGACATGGCTTGGTATACCTTTGAACGCAGCGGGCTGTCGAAGGCTGCTATATATTCGAGAAAAAGGTGGTAGGTGTCGATCTGCATCTCTTGGGTCTTCTCCGCAGGGTAAATATCTGGCCAATGGTGGACTTGCCAGGTCTAAAACCGCATTGGTATGGCCAATTATCTCGTTGACCATAGACTTTAGTCGTTCGCACAATATCCCTGACACGATCTTGTAGGCAATATGGAGTAGACTTATGCCCCTATAGTTAGAGCATACAGTCTTATCTCCCTTCTTGTGGACGGGGCACAGGATACTCAGGTCCCAATCGTCGGGTACTCGTTCTTTCTGCCAGATGGTGCTAACTAGCTGATGGATACACCTTATCAGCGTGTCGCCTCCGGTTTTGAACAGCTCGGCTGGTAAACCATCGGCTCCTGCTGCCTTATTATTCTTCAGCCGATTTATTGCTGTCTTTACCTCATCTTGGCTGGGCGGTATACATTGAATACCATCTTCTGGGATTGGGACTGTGGTATCTTCGTCGTCTTCGCTGCTATTGGATACCAACAGATTTAAAAAATGTTCATTCCATATCCTGTGTACACTATCTGTATCAGTTACCAAATTACCTTGCTGGTCTCTACAGGAGGATGTGCCTGTACCAAAGCCATCAGTTTGATGCTTGACTCTTTGGTAGAATTTTCGGACTTCATTCTGGCTCCTGTACATCTCGATTTTTTCACACTCCCGCTTTTCCATCTCTCTCTTTTTCCTGCGGAAAGGACGTTTCTCCTCTCTCTCCTTTTCTCCCTGTAACTCTCTCGTGCGCTACGCGTTGCTACGGATTGTAAAGTAGCCCTATATGATGGCAGCACGACACTCCTGATCATACCATGGATTCCTTGGTGGAGGTCTCTGGTATCCAAGTATGGATTTTGCGGCTGTTTGCATGGAGTGGGCAATGCTTTGCCATTGATATGTTATCGGGATGAGAAGTGCTTTGATTAAGCAATTGGGCTAGTTGAGTGGAATATGCTGTGGCTATCTGTTGTGATTGCAGCTTGCCGATGTCTAACTTTCGTGTTGTGTCTGTTCGTACTTTGTTTGCTACGTTTAAGTCGGTGCGTACCTTTGCTGCAACAAGGTAGTGGTCCGAATCAATGTTTGCGCCTCGGAACGATCGTACATTCAACACGTTCGATGAATGTCTTCCATTTTTACACAACATGATTAATTTGATTTCTTGTTTTCTGATCTGGAGACACCCAGGTGCCCTTATGAATATCGAGATGATTAAGTCTGGTACTGCTAACTACCATGTTTTTTGCAGCTGCAGAGTCTATCAGCCTTATACCATTTTGAGATATTTCAATTTGGAGACTGAATTTCCCGACTGTTGGGCCAAAGATATTCTCCTTTCCAATTTTGGCATTAAAATCACCTAGAATGATTTTAATGTCATGGACAGGGCAACGGTCATGTGTTTCTTCTAAGCGCTCGTAAAATATATCTTTGGTCTGTTCGTCCTTTTCTTCAGTGGGAGCATGAGCACAAATAAAGCTGATGTTGAAGGATTTAGCTTTTATTCGAATTGCAGCAAGTCTTTCATTCACTGGGGTGAAGCTGGATACAAGATGTTTTAGTCTCCGACTAACTACGAATCCGCAAGCAAACTCATGCTTTACGTCATGGCAGCTATAATACAGTGCGTCACCTTTAGGTGTTGTTGTGGCGCCCTTCCCAATCCATATTATTTCATGTATGGCAGTAATATCGTCCTTGTACTTTTCAAGTACGTCTGCACATGTGAAGACTGCATCTTCTCTACAAAGATGGTCCTTAAAACGTTTGCGGGGTTCTTCAACTTTAGAGGGGTTTGTTTTTCTTTTCTTTCGTTTTTTCATAGTGGGCTGTTTTTTCTAGGGGAGGGTTACTAACCTGACGCCCAAACCCAAGTTTTTAACGTTCTTATGGGTGAACGCGCGGCTCATGTTAGCTCACTACCTTTAACGGGTGTTAAAGGCAGTTCCCCAGGTGACACCACGGGGAGGTCAGTGTCCACTTGAGATGAAAGAGGGACCAAGATAAATCCTGGGCTTTGCCATGTTAAAACCGGTCAGGACCGTTCCTTTTACAACTTTTACCACTTTATAAAGTACGGGAACAGGCTAAAAATTTAAAATGAAACGGGGTGTGTGTAAGTATTCATCTCTGAATGTAACCTGCAACATTTCCTGAAAGTTGAGGCAATTTGTAAACATAAGATATTCTCATCAAAAGACAGTTGGCAACCCTTGTTTCATGATTATGGCGTGTTTACACATTATATATTGAAGTGTGACCAAACCACCTTTAAAATTCCTCATGTATCTCTTAAGCTGGAAACACATACAACGTTTGAGTAAAGTTTTGTGTCGTTTTGGTCGTTTTTACACTGTTGGGCATGATGCCGAAAAATTCAAATTCATTTGAAATATATGCCAGCAAACACATCAACGCCGGACTTTGATGTCGGCGTCGCCCTGTTGTTGTTGTTTTTTTTTTGTCAACGCCCAACGCAAAACTTTACTCAAACGTTGTATGTGCTTTCAGCTTTATGGGTACTTTACACGATATGTTTTTACATATGTGTTGTCACTTTTTATATACAAAATGTATACGCAAAGTGACAACACATATGTAAAATAACATATCGTGTGAAGTACCCATTACCACAACATTGACGGCAACCCTTCGTGTTTACACATTATAAATAAAAATGTGGCCCGACCACCTTTAAAATCCATTTACAATAACTAATAGAGTGTTTACACGTACTACTTTGTTTTGAATAGTACTAATTCTCTAAAGAAAGTTTATATCACAACATTTTGAAAGAAAATTTTTGTCGGGTTAACCTCCTTTATGAGGATTTATTTGACTCATAACCAATATATTTGGCAATTTAATAAATCCAGCTGTATGTAAACGTACTCTAAGTAATTTAAACAAACAAATTGTATTATTTTTCAACAAAAAATTTAATTTTATTTAAAAATTTGAGCTCCAATTATCAATACATAACATTATAATGAAGAAATACATACAAATAATATACGATTGATTCTTTCATACATAAATTACAATTGGAAATAATGAAATTTTAAATTCGGTTTTTGGGGCGACAAAAAAATGTAAATCCAAATTTGTTCTTGTTTAACAATTTTAATATTTATTAACCAATACAATGTTTATGTGTAGTAATTAATATCGGCTTCGTTTCTTAATATTTAAAGTTTTTAATTTTATTTTGTTTATATATTTTTTTGTATTCCTAACTGTACAAAAAAAGAGTATTAATAATATTACACAAAAAAGATTCGGCGATAATGTAAATGGTTTTGTTAAAATGTAGGTGATTTTGTGTTATCGTTTTTTGATTTATGTGGTATTTTCTTTAAAATAAATTAAACAAAAAAATTTACAAAATATATATGTGTTTAATGAAAATTTGAAAGATGCAGAGACATGATAATTTGTGAATATTGAGTATTTGTTGTTGCTGTATTCTTTTCAATACGAAAATACATATTTTAGCTGGAGGTTAGGCTACATACTTTATGGGATTATTATCTAGATAAACGGATATATCATCTTTATGGGACCTAAGAGTACGTTTACATTTACGTAATCAAGTGATTTCGACTGTCAATTCTATTGCATATACGTCAAATGAAATCTTTTAGATTTCAGATGAATTTTTATTTAACGTATACACAATGGAATGACATTTGAAATCCACTGCATTTTATAAATGTAAACAACTAGCCCGATCATGAATAGGCCTGTTCGATAACTTCGCAAGTAAAAAGTATTTGCAAGTTCTTGCAACTACTTCTCACTTCACTTTTATTGAACAAGTTTGTTATCGAACAGCTTTTTGTAAAAGTTTGTACAAATTCATACAGACCTAATATCAACTCACCGTGAGGGCAGAGAGACAGAAATCACGGTGAGTTTACATTCATGATCGGGCTGAACATTTAAGAAAACATATGTCATATTTTTGAAAGTGTGTCCAATGTAAACGTAGCCTTATATGTTCTGCAGTTTTTAAGGTGTATGGGCACATGACAAATTTGTTTCCTAAAAACTCTTTGAACTTTTCTTTACGCTCAGATGTGGTTTTTACATTCTAACTTGTCGGGTGACCAGACACCTCTAACATGCTTGCAACAAAATTCGACATATCAACTTTTAATTCTACATAAATGAAGAAAGGGTAAATATTGTAAATTTAATGGGTATGAAATTATAGATAGGATCATATGTTTATATATAACAATTTATATAGTATTGTACATTATAGGCGTATATCGATACCTATAGTAGGGCAATGTGTTGAATTGATTGAAAAATTTATATGATAACATGTGGTTGTATTCGTAGTGGTGACGACATACAAATTTTCACTTATTTTGAAGTTCATGGTATCAAACATAGTCCCGTTCTACACTAGGGAAATTTCATTAAAGAAGTGTCATGGAATTATGCGTTCTTATGGGTACTTTACACGATGTGTTATTTTACACATGTGTTGCATATACATTTTGTATATAATAGATTTCAACTGTCAATTCCATTGCTTATACGTCAAATGAAATCCAATGGATTTCAGATGAGTTTTCGTATACGCAATGTAGTACGTTTACATTACGTAATCGTTATTTTACATATGTTATTTTACATATGTCTTGTCACTTTTTGTATTAAAAATGTATACAGATAAGAACGCATAATTTCGTGATATTTCTTTCATGAAATTATTATAGTGCTGAACTGAATATATCAACGCTCAGCGTTGCTGTCATCCTCGTTTATGTGTTCTGTTTTCGGTTTTATTCTATTTGCTTAAAAATTTTTATTTTTGGAAGTGGAAGGTAAAGTAGCGACAATTTTTCCAACTCTTCTCCCATCAATCCCGTTTACTAATATGAAACTTTCATTGTCTGCAATATAAGAAAGATTTTAAACCAAAATTTGTCCATTTGTCAGAATTGGAATGTCAAAATTAGATATTTTATAAGCCATAGGTATCGATATCTCTATCCAAGTTGTTTTTTGTTTTCTAACCTAAATATGCAAATGGATTATAGCCAGGTGGGAAATAACCAGGGAATGGATTTGCTGTTGGCTGAACGGGCACCGATGTTGTTACATATGTTGTCTGTTGTGTGGGTACAACTTGTGTCGAATACAAAGTGGTATATGCTGTCTTTGCACCAAATGTCAGTTTCAAAATTTTACTCTGCGTCTGGGTGACAATTGTTTGTTGTACCACCGGCGTTGTAATTGTCTGATATTGTTGCAATTGTGGCAAAAGGAATGGATTAGGTATGGATGTTGGTGGTAGTATGGGAGCTGGTACCGTAGTTGTATCCACCACATATTCAGTTTTTTCCACCACACCCTTTGCCTTGGACAATGTACGATAGAAGGTTGAAGGTCCATTTGTTATGGGCACCACATATGATTCCCATAGAGTTTCTAATTTAATAACAGGTCGAGAGTTGGTAATAACATTTGCTAAAAGATTTTGTGGATCTGTTGTGAGGGTGGGTAATATGGCGGTGGCCATAGTTCTATTGCCCAAACCATCCAAATCAAAATGATGTTTATGATGGTGGGATGACTCATGGCTAGATTCTGGATTGTTGCCCTCATCACCAAATTCCAAATCTAAATTAATCTCTGAACCCGCCTCATCCAAATTACCGACAAAATCTTGGAAACCATGGAAATCTTTAGTTTCCATATCGGGTGATGTGGTTTTCACCACTGTTATTAAACTTGTCATATCAATTGTTTGTACCAAAGTGTGATAGGATGTTACGTTGTGGAGTTCATTGATGACAGGTAAAATTTGGGTTTTCAATTTTTGATTAACAACACTAAAAGATTCCGTTACCGTCTCCAAATAGGGTGTATACGAGTCATTGTTTACATAAATTGGCGCCAAAGTGCTAACACTGCCCATCAGCAGGCCGCTGCTAGGTCTCTCGGTGGCAGCCAAAATATTTTCCGTCAAAGGTTCATCGTCATTTCGTGGCTCGATGGATGGCTCACTGGTTAGGAACTTTTCAATGGTCGAGGTGACGGTAATGTAGCGTGTCTTTTTCAAGACACCAGCCTGGAAGAAAGAGAGAGAAAAGGTGAATGTGAAAAACATTATTATAACAATATTAAAAATAAGTGAGTGTAAACAAGGTTTTTTAAAGAACTTATTTCACTCAATAGAATTGCCTGTTAAAAATCCACGGGATTTTGTAAATTTAAAGGTACTCTAACCTATTTTATACTGACATCTAAAAAAGGTGTTTTGGTCAAATACGTCATGTATTTGACAGATACCCAATGGAGTTGACAACTTTAAGTATTGCTTTTATTATAACATGTTTCATGTAAATACTGCTTTAGAATATTCTTGACCATTTTACGAATACTTCGATGTGTGGTGCCACCGTGGTGCAATGGTATGCACGCCCGCCTTGCACGCAGAAGGTCGGGGGTTCGATTCCCCGGCCAGGCAACATCAAACATTTTTCAACGGTGGCAAAATACCCCTCAGTAATGTTGGCGACATTACTTGAGTATTTCAGCCTTGAAAAACTTCTCTACAAGTGGTGTCTTAAGACACGCCGTTCGGACTCGGCGATAAACAGTAGGTCCCATATCATTGAGATAATATGAATCGGGGTGCACTCATTGATATGAGAGAAGTCTCCCTTGTCCCGAATGGGATGTTGTGGAACAATGTTTTTTTTTTTTGTTCGATGTGTGGCCAGGCCGCTTTAAAAGTTATGGGTACTTTACACGATATGTTTTTTACATATGAGTTATCACTTTGCACATACATTTTGTATAGGAGAAGTGACAACTCATATGCAAAATACATATCGTGTAAAGTACCCATTAGGAAATTACCTATACGCAATGGAATTGACAGTTTTAATCAACAAAATTTCGCAAATGTAAAAGAACTCATCAAACTTATTCATATTGACATTTAAAACAAACGTCTTGGCCAGGTGTGTCATTTATTTGACATATTCAATGGAATTAAGATCTTAAAAGAAGTTTTTTTTTATTTATGCATGATGTAAATGCGGCATTCGTTTCATGTTGAAGGTTTTAAGACCAATACGATATGTGTCCAGGTCACATTATACGTTGGGAAATTATAAATATAGGTGTATTTACGCCATAATAGAATGCGTCACTATGCCATGTTTACATTAGAGCTTTTTAAAGCAATCGTCATTGTCAATTGCTTTGAAAATATGTCAAATAAGTGTGTGTGTAAAGACTCAAGGGATGACAATCGCTTTTTAAACATGTTTACATTTACGAAATCAGTGGATTTCAGCTGTCAATTCCATTGCATATACGTCAAATAAAAAGTCATTTGAAATAATGTGAATTTCACTTTACGTCTATGCAACGGAATTGACACTGCTTTAGTGTCTTTTTGATGGCTTTAAGACAAGTTGGATGTGTGACCAGGCCATTTTACAGTGAGAAATTAAAAATACGGCCACATTTACACCATACACCATCTACTCGTTTTTGGAAGCATGTTTACATTTTCGAACGGCAGTGGTTTTCAACTGTCAATTACGCAATGGAATTGTAAAAAAAATAAAAATCATATGAAAAAGCCACACGCTGAAACTTTCATACGAAACTTTTCCATTATTGTGGCGTTCTTAGGTCGAGTTCATTTCATAAAATTACTTTAGTATAAAACTCGATCTATGAACGCCAAAATAATGGGAATGTTTCGTATGAAAGTTTCATCGTGTGGCTTTAGAGATATGGAATTGAAAATTGAAATCCACTAAATTTTGTAAATATTAGCGTACTCGTTAACCTTATTTATACTGACATCTAAAAAAAGTATGGAGACTGTCATTTATTTGACGGACGGATTTATTTGACAGATTTCCAATGGAATTGACAACATAAAACATGTTTAAGGTTGAAGGTTTGATATGTGGCCAGGCCGCTTTATAAGTTGATTCATTTAAGTTACAGTTGGTTTGCATATAACCAGATTTAATAAACCCACAACAATTAAATAAAAAAAATTGGCCTATTTCCAAGGAATTGACCACTTAAAACATGTTTGATGTAAATGCGACTTTATTCTCTTGTTGAAGTATCTATTCATGAGTTGATTCATTTGAGATATAAGCTGTGTTCCAGAACTAAAAAGTTTTTACAATTTTTACGACTTTTACACATTTTACTCGAAAAAGCGTTCCCGTACACAAAAAAGTTGTAAAATGTTCTCTTCTCTTTAAACAAAAATGTCGCTGAATGACGCTATATTTAAAAACTTTTTACACGACAAATTTGGGCGATTAAAAAAATAGTAACATGGTTGCCGGCGTCTGATTGGCTGATACGCCGACTTCGACATTTGTTCCATTTTTTTTTGATTTTTCCGTTCCCGAACTATTTCAAAAAAACTTGTGTGTGAGAACAAATTTTTTGCAGTTCTCTCTTTTACGAGTTTTACTATTAAAAAGTATGGGGACGAAGCTATAGTATGGCTAGATTGGAGTTTTTTGCCGGGTTAACTTCATGAGAATTTATTTGGCGTTTGCGCTATGGAATTGACATTTGAAACCCAAACCCACTGGGTTAATCCGGTTAAGTGTAACCGGCGTAGTAGTCCCAATTTACATTAGGCCATTTTCCATGCGGCAATTGTCAGTTTGTGGGTGAGATGGTTGCCTCTCAACACCGCATGGAAAACTGCCTAATGTAAATATGGACATAGGCCATGTTTATATAATACCCCGGTTACTCTTAACCAGATTAACCCAGTGGTTTTGGTTTACAAATTTCAATTGCATAGCGCAAACGTCACATAAAACGTTTCGAAGTGGGTTTACCAGGGAAAAACCTTTAGTGTAACCGTACTATTACAGTCTTTTGCAGGGTTATAGCTGATTTAGACTAGCCATAAATCCTCGACTGGATTTAATAAATCCAGTACAAATCTCATTGTATTTAGATATACATTTTGGAGGATTTAAATGACAGTCAGCTGATTTTTGTTCATAGCACAATTAGCAAGGTAGATGCATCTCATCTGATCGAATTTGAAACGTCAAATGAATTTTTTGTAAATTTAATTCGTCTCAAAAAAACATACGTCAAATTACAAATTTACTGTTTAATAGCTCATTTAGACTAGCCATAAATCCTCAACTGGATTTAATAAATCCAGTACAAATCTCATTGCATTTAGATATATTTTTTGGAGGATTTTAATTTCAATCAGCTGATTTTTGTTCATAGCACAATTACCAAGGTAGATGCATCAGCCCATCCGATCGAATTTGAAACGTCAGAAGAAGTTGTTGTAAATTAAACTCGTCTCAAAAAACATACGGCAAATTACAAATTTATTGTTTAATATTGAAAATGTTAGCACATTCTGCTACTAATGCTAACTAAAGAATTATTTTATCGTTTAAACATCGCAAATATTTGTCTTGGTTGATTAAAAATCATCTTTGTATATCAAATCAAAATTATTTTTTTCGCATCGTTTACAAATTTTGACATTTTAAATTATTTTTGTAATAGCAATTCACCGATGCATCTACCTTGTTTCTTGTGCCAGCTTGCAACTTTTTGTATTTTCTAGCAACATGTTGCAAAAAACAGAGGTATACGAGGATTTATGCCGGACTTACAAATCCACCCAATACGAGGATTTATTTTTGTATGGGAAATCTGGTAGATTTTGACCGGATTTAGCAAAAAAACCTGATAATGCACTAAATCCGGCTAATGAAGTCATATCTAAATGACCTATTATACCCCGTATAAACGGGGATTTAACAAACCGACTGGGTTTTAAATGTCAATTCCATTGCTTATATTTCAAACAAATCCTCATAAATAAGGTTAACCCTGCAAAAAGCTCTAATATAAACAGCATATTAACCTTCTTAAAGAGGATTTATTTGACGTATACGCAAAGAAATTGAAATTTGAAACCCATTGGGTTTGTTAAATCCGGTTATATATCGACACCTCCAAATAATAGTATGCTAAGTCTGAAAAGTGAGTTTTGCAGGAGAAGCTCTCAAAGTTTACAGTTTTCTTTGACCTTCACTACTATTCTGAGTAAACATTTGTTTATAACTTCTGTTCGGATTGACCGATCATTACCAAAATTTGACAGAATTTAAGTTAAAGGACGTAAAATGTAAAAATGTAAAGAACTTGAAAACATGCTAAGTCGACTTATGCTTGGTTTACATTTACGAAATCCACTCGATTTCAACTGTCAATTCCATAGGTTAAACGTCAAATGAAATCCAGATGAGATTTCATTTGACGTTTGAGCTATGGAATTGACAGTTGAAATCGAGTGGATTTCGTAAATGTAAACTTAGCATTAGCATACTATTGTTTGGAGGCGTCGATATAAACGTACTATTATAGTAGTTTTACATGTAACCAGATTTATTTAAAAGCGTCATTTAATTTGTCATTTTCATTGAATACCTGTCAAATAAATAATGTATTTGCGGCATCCTGTTAAAGTTAAATTATCCATTCGTTCCCCTTACCTGAAATATAAATGGCTTCTTAATTGTGGCAATTTCATAATATGTATCTTTAAAATCAGCCGGTGTTGAGATTTCCACATTTATGGTTTCCGTAAAATATTTCTGTTTACCCTCTTGATCGATATTATTGAGAACGGCACCATTTTGGGAACCCTCAAAATCTAAATCACTTTGATTGTAAATACCGTTGCCATTGAGGAAATTATTGTTTTGGAAATTATCATTTACACTCGATTCTGGATACACCGAGGTGACATTTGCCAAACCCAGCGGACCATTTACTTCTATCGATGGTTTGCGAATTGGAACACGCGGCTTTGGTGAAGTTTTGTATTGCCAACGTCCGGGTGTACGATTCAATTTCGTAATATGTAAATTATTGTTACTTTCTAAGTCGGGATTGGAAATTTGTAGTTTGGGTTTAAATGCACGTTTTACGGTAGCCTCGGTGGTGGTGGTTGTTGTGGTGCCGCTGTTGCTATATCTAGGTTTTGTGGTGCTCGATGATGATGATGACGACGAAGATGATGAATGTTTGTTTTTGTTTTTCCTAAGAGCGGTAAAAAAGAAAGAAAAAATAACAAAACCGTAAAAGAAATGTGTGGAGAAAGCCAATGAAATTCAAAATGAAACATTACATAATAGTTCGGAATTTGTTGATCAAAACAAAGAAACAATAATTTATACCTTTTGGGCTTATTACGGGAACTCGATGATGATGACGATGATGACTTAACAATGACCACATCTTCTTGAGGCTGGGGAGTTGTGGTTGTAGTGGTGGTTGTACGATGTGAACCTTTTTTGCTGCTCTTTCTTGAACTTGAGCCCGAGGTGCTGCTGCTACGATGGCTTGGCAGCTTAGAAGAACTGGCTGACACTTTAGGATGTGATACGGGAGCTGCTGTCTTCAGAACTTGCAATGTTGAAGAAGCCCTAATTTTATGCTTTTTATTTTTATGTGAACGACTTGATGAGGAGGCGGCAGAGGCAGTTACTTTTGTGGCCAAAACACTACTGGTGGGAGCACTATTCTTTTCTGGTGTAACAACAACTGCTGGGCGGGAATTTCGATTGTTCGGTTTCAAACTGACCACTCGATAGTTTTCTTCCACATACTGGGGTGGTTGACGTGAAAGTAAATCATATTCCGGATCATGGACAACATTGTCAATAACTACCGTTGATGAGGATGGTGTTGATGCTGATGATGACGACGATGATGCTGCTTCTTGTGTTACAATTTTGGGAGTCTGAACTGGTTTGGTTTTTGAAGTACTGGTTGTTGGTGTTGTTGTTTGTGCTGGCTCCTCTTGTGCGTTAACCTGTGATGCCGGTACTTTAGCGGCTGTTGTTGTTGTTATGGCCTTAGTTGTTGATGTTTTCACTTCCGTAACTTTTGATTTCGTTGTACTTTCTTCTTCGTGGCTTGTTTTTACTGTTGTTGTTGTAGGCGAAGGTTTCAATTTTGTAGGATTTATTGTCGTCTCATCGGATATTTTGGGTGCTACAGTCTCCAATGGAGTTGTTTTTATTACAACGGGCTCTTCAGTAGTGGGAGGTGGTGGAGGACCTTTGGAGGAGATCATAAGAAGGCGAATATTTAATATTTTCTATACTGGCTATAAAGAAATACTGGAAATTAAAAACTTACTGTTCGGTGTCGGAGGTGGGGCACTTTGTGGTGAAAACACCATCACCGTGTTACCAATGGTAGTTGTAAAATCCAAAAATCCATATATGGTTTGAGTGAGTAGCGGGACTCCATCACCAGTCGACAAATCCAATTGAGCTGTGGGAGAGAGTTTTTTAATCAGGTAAATATTTCAAAACTTATCTTATTTATATTCTACAAAATCCTATTTTCAAAAAGTTTGAACCTAATCCCGATTCGGTTCTCCTCTACATATACGTACCGCCACTCACAGAGACGGTTTTTATAAATTAAACTAAAAAATAGTTTCTACATCCTTTAAAATTATCAAAATATTGGATAATGTCTTCCAGGATTTGAACCTATGACCTATGATTTGAACCTTAACTTAAAAAAAATGTAAAAATCTTGTTTAATAACAATAATTTGATATGTGGGCTGACTGCTTTATTATATGGACAAAAATAGTTTTGTGTGATCTACCAGACTTATACCACGGTTACACTTAAGCGGATTAACCGAGTGGGTTTGGATTTAAAATGTCAATTCCATAGCGCAAACGTCAAATAAATCCTCTCGAAGTGGGTTAACCCGACAAAAAACTCTAGTGTAATAGGCCGTTTATATATAACAAGGTTAACCCAGTGGGTCTGGGTTTCAAATGTCATTTCCATTGTATATACTTCAAACAAATCCTCATAAAGAAGGTTAACCCTGCAAAAAACTATAATATAAACGCCGTATAACAGTACTATTATAGTACGTTTATATATAACCGGATTTAACAAACCCACTGGGTTTCCAATATCGATTCCATTGCTTATATTTCAAATGAATCCCCATGAAGAAGGTTAATCCTTCAAAAAGCTATAATATAAACATGGCCTTACAGCTTGTTTATATTAGGGCATTTTGTCGAGTTTTAGCGCATTTGCATATAACAGGATTAAATAAACTTACTGGGTTTCAAATGACAATTTCACTGCGTATACGTTAAAATGCAAAGCTACAATGCAAACAGCGTTTTAACCTTCTTTATAAGGATTTATTTGACGTATACGCAATGATTAACATTTGACAACTTGTTTCACTTTGGTTTATTAAATCGTTTAAATATTAAGATTTAAGAAGTATTATTCCTCAATTTTTAAACCCAGTCCTTTAAAACAATTTGTTCCATACGCCACATTGCTCGTAACTTGGCAAAAATGGGCAATTTTTTTGTTCCAAACGCCATCATTTTTGGTGCGGAACAATTCGTTTTAGTCTCTTTTTGTTCCATACACCAAACGACATGGATATGAAACAAAAAAGTTCAAAGTTGTTTTGTTCCATACGCAGGGCTTTATCGATATGGAACAAAAATACAAGATTTTTTGAGTAACAAAGTGGATATGGAACATATCGACATCCAAGTATCTCCAAAACTATAGGAGACAGAAGAAAAACGATTAAAAAATCTGAAAGAGCTCAGTTTAAAACCTAGTAAGGTACCTTTTTCTCAAAATTTCAAAAATGGCGTATGGAACACTTAAGCGACGATATATTGCATGCAAATGACAAATTGTATCTACTGGAGTTGCTAAATCAAGCATAGTCTAAACGGGGCATTATAGTACGTTTACATATAACCGGATTTAATAAATCCACTATATTTCAAATGTCAATTCCATTGATATGTAGCCAAACCACTTAATTTTATAGAAAAACGTCTTATACTATGTTTACATTTACGAAATTCACTTGATTTCATCTGTCAATTCGGCAAAAAACTCTAATGTAACAGTACTAATAACAATACGTTAGCATATAATTGGATTTAGTTTTCAACTGTCAAATCCATTGCATATATGTCATATAAATCCTCATAAAGGATGTTAACCCGGAAAAAACGTAAATCTAAACATGGCGTAATAGTTTTTGCATGTCCAATAGAGCTGGCAAACTATCGTATTTTCGATATTTTATTTAAAAGAATCGATAGCTATCGATATTATCTTTAATTTGTCATGACCATAAATTTGGAAATAAAAATGGCATTTCCGCCATTATGGTTTTGTTGATATTTTACACAAGTACTTCACAGAAATATAGAGGAGAAAAACCAATTGCTTTTGTTTAATAAAAATACACAAACACACAATTAACTTTTTCGAAAAGTTTGTACGTATGACTACGGACTTACTTTCTCACATCCACAAAACTGAAAAGCTGCGTACTGTCTATTCATTTCTATAGATTTTAGGTTAGGGTTTTTTTAATCCGATAATATCGATAGAAAATATTATCTGTCGACATTGAATTTTTAAAAAAATAATCGATATTATCGATAGCGCCATAGATTTTTTGCCAGCTCTAATGTCCAGAGATACATAGTAGAGCTGGCAAACCATCGATATTCCCAACATTAGATATAATGTTTTAAAATATCGATTGCTATCGATATTATCGTTAAGTTGTCATCGTCATTAACTTGGAAAGAGAATAAACAATTGCTTTTATTTTTTAAAAATATTAAAAAAATACATTTTACTTTTCCGAAAAAGGTGTACGTGTGACTACGGACTTACTTTCTCACACACACAAAACCGAAAAACAGCGAAATTTCTATTTATTTCAATGAATTTTAGGTTGGGGGTTTTTGTTCCGATAATATCGATAGGCAAAACTATATATCGATATTTAATTTTTTTAAAAATAATCGATATTGCCATCGATTTTTTGCCAGCTCTAATACATAGGAACTTTTCCTTACTATGCGTTTACATAAGACAATTTGTCTTAAAATACATCCCTGACATACATACATTTGTCGTTTGTCTCCCAGCTGTCCATAATTCTTTCACAGACAGCTAGATGGGCTAACAAATTTTTGACATTTTTGTAAAAATGAGTGAGATAATAATTGAAATTTGTTGAAAACAAAAGAACGTGAAAAGTAACAAAATATTTGAACGAAAAGAAAAAGAAATCGATGATTTTCATTCATATTTTTACAACTGGTTTTGCAGTTGTCTGGACGCCTTCGTCACACGGTCAAGTTTTGGGGTTTTGACAATCAATACATGAACTCAACTGTCCTGTCATGTGTAAACGCAGGTTTACAGCAATTGACGGTGAGACAAGTCGTTGAGGAATAGGGAATAGGAATAAAGCTAATACCCCTTTTAGACTATGCTTGGTTTAGGAACTCCATTGGATTAAAGTTGTTATTTTTGTGGCATCTCCGTCCCCGCAGTTAACAAATATGATGAGTGATGGTAACTCTGACAAGAGGCAACAAAAAAGAAAACAGAAGTTAGTTGCTCGCGAAATCTTCAACACCACAGTTGTGGCAAATCGACCTAATTGAAATTGTTTTCCTTTTTACTAAATTAATATCAAATAAATAGTTTAAAATAGTTGTTAAGAGAAGTGACTGTCTTTTATTTGAAAACTTATGGTTGATTCAACACGGCAACTGAGACGACGCAATCCAATCAACTATAAAGAGGTCGACTCCAATAGTAGTGAAGACGAAGCCGAATTCTTCGAAAGCAGCAACATCGTAACGGACAACAATATGGCAGAAGACTTGCAACGGCAAATCCAATCGCTTCAGGAACAACTGGCTGCCTTGAGTAGTGCCACTCGGCATGAAGACACACGACCTAATCTACAAAAGGTACACATTCCTAAATTTAACGAAAGAAACCCGCATTTATGGTTTGCGCAAGTGGAACGTTCATTTGCCCTGTGTAACATAACAGCGGATAACGACAAGTTCGATCTGGTGAGTGTCCGTCTTGAAGACGAAGTATTGTTGTCAGTTGAAGACCTTATCACAAATCCACCGGACTCAAGCAAATATTTAGCAATAAAAGAAAGAATTATTTCCAAATTTGCTGAGTCTCCCGAGTCAAAACTACGACGTTTGCTACAAGGTGGTGAAACAAACGGCATGAAACCAACGTCAATTTTGGCACACATGAAACGACTTGCTCCTGGTAAAGGCAACGAGGCAATCATCAGAACACTGTTTCTTGGGCAAATGCCAGAAAACATGAGACCTTTTCTAACCGCCTGGGAAGAAGAAGACCTGGAAAAATTGGCAAAAATTGCTGACAAAATGTTTGAAGCAAACAACAACAATTGTGTTAATTCTCTCAATGTTAATTCTCTCAATTAACCAAAGAATGTCTTTCGCCGATATGTGCCAAACAATAAGGGAACTTTCAGATAAGGTCGACAAAATCCAACAACAAATTGGTAAGCATACATGACATCGTTCCAAATCAAGAAATCGTTCGCCAAGTGGTCAAAATTCAAACCAGCGAAATTTGTGCTATTTTCATCTCAAATTTGGTGACAAAGCAAGAAAATGTAAACCTGATTGTTCACGATTTCAGCCGGAAAACTAACTGGGCTGTCGTCAGTCAAATCGGTTGGCGACAGCAGCAATAACAACAACGCTTGTGAAAAACGTCTACATCTTTACGACAAGTCAACAAATTCACGTTATCTCATTGATTCTGGATCAGCGGTATCAGTCGTACCCCCATCTATAATCAAAGAAAAACTCAAGCCGTCCAAACTTACACTTTTGGCTGCAAATCAAAGTGAAATCAAAACATATGGTGATTGTGTATTGAAACTCGACCTTGGACTTCGACGAGAATTCAAGTGGTTATTTGTGATTGCTGACGTGCACACACCAATAATAGGTGCCGATTTTCTAGTCAACTTTGATTTACTCATTGATCTCAAACAAAAACGTCTTATCGGCAATAAAACCAAATTATCCAACGGTGGTGTAATTTTGCAAACAAAACAATTTGAAATTTCAACGTTGAATTCTGCATCTCCTTTCGCAGATCTACTAAAGGAATTTGAAGACATTACCAAAACATCAACGCTTAGGAAACCAACAGACGAATTAATTGTCGTACATCACATCGAAACAACAGGATCTCCAGTTGCTGATCGTCCACGACGTCTTTCGGGTGATAAATTAAAAACAGCTAAAGCCGAAATGGATTATCTCATCGAACAAGGTATTTGTCGTCCATCAAAGAGTGCTTGGGCTAGTCCTATTCATATGGTTGCTAAGAAAACAGGTGGCTGGCGTGTCTGCGGTGACTATCGTAAACTCAACTCACAAACAATTCCAGACCGCTACCCTATTGCCCATATACACGACTTTGCAGAAAATCTTCACGGTAAGTCAATTTTTACAACTCTTGACCTTACAAGAGCCTATTATCAAATACCCATGGCTGAAGAAGACATCGCAAAAACAGCAGTATGTACTCCGTTCGGATTACTAGAATTTTTGTACATGCCTTTCGGTTTGAGGAACGCAACACAAACATTCCAACGTTTCATGGACAACGTGTTCCGAGGACTTGACTTCGTATTTTGTTACATCGACGACATTATCATTATGTCCGAATCTCCACAACAACATCGAGAACATCTTCGTGTAGTCTTCGAAATTTTACGACGCTTCGGACTCACCATCAACCCCAACAAATGCCATTTTGGTGTACCTGAGGTAAGATTTCTTGGCTACATAATCAACGCAAATGGTTGTTCCCCACCCACAGATCGTATTGATGCCATAAAAAATTACAAGAAGCCAGAAACTATCTGTGAGCTTCGTCGCTTTATTGGTGTCATAAACTACTACAGGCGCTGCATACCACATGCAGCACATCAACAAGCACCCCTTAACGAACTCGTTGGGAATTCAAAGAAAAATGATAAACGCAAAGTTCCATGGACAACTGAATCAGAAAACGCTTTTGAGATTTGCAAACGAAGCCTTGGTGAAGCTACTATGTTAGCACATCCAGCTCCAGACCTAGAACTAGCATTAGTAACGGATGCATCAGACAGTGCCATCGGTGCCGTCTTGGAACAAAACTTCAACGGTACTTGGAGACCTCTAGGATTTTACTCATGTAAGTTATCAAAATCTGAAAAGTCATACAGCACATATGATCGAGAATTGCTCGCTATTTACAAAGCTGTGAAATATTTTCGACACATGCTGGAAGCACGACATTTCGTCATCAAAACCGATCATAAACCGCTCATATACGCATTTTCTCAACGGCCTGAAAAAGCATCTCCCCGACAACTCAGAAATTTAGATTTCATATCACAATTTACAACTGATATAATTTATCTTTCTGGACCCGAAAACACCGTCGCTGATGCATTTTCACGACTCAACGAAATCTCAATGCCGTCAACCGTTTCAACCGAAGACATACAGAAAGCACAACAATCTGACGATGAGTTGAAAACTATCATCAATGGCAACAATGGCAATCTGAAACTGCAAATAGTTCATTATGGTAACACATCAATTTATTGCGACATCTCAACGGGATACGTACGTCCATACATTCCGGACGCACTGCGCAAACAAATTTTCAATACCGTGCACGGACTTTCACATCCCAGCGGTCGCTCAACACTACAGCAAGTACGAACAAAATACATCTGGCCCGGAATTAAAAAAGACATCATCAATCTTTGTCGTAATTGTTTACATTGCCAAAAAGCAAAGATTACCAGACATAACCGTTTAACTCCGAACAAAATCGACGTTCCAGACAATCGTTTTGATCACGTACACTTAGACATTGTTGTAATGCCACCAGTACAAGAATACAGATACTGTCTAACAATGATAGATCGTTTTTCCAGATGGCCTGAAGCTGTTCCGCTCAAAAACATGTCCGCTCAAACAGTTGCTACTGCATTTTGGTCAACTTGGATTTCAAGATTTGGTTGCCCAAAAACAATTACAACAGATCAAGGCACTCAATTTGAATCAGCGCTTTTCAAATCATTAGCAGCTTTCACAGGAGCTAAACGAGCACGTACAACAGCGTACCACCCTCAATCCAACGGCATGGTTGAGAGGTGGCATCGAACTTTTAAAGCAGCGTTAATGTGTCATCCAACAGTATCCTGGGTTGACATATTACCAACGGTACTACTTGGACTCCGAACTGCATTTAAAGAAGACCTACGAGCTTCACCATCAGATTTTCTCTACGGTGGTCAATTGAGACTTCCAAACGAATTTTATGAAGACAACAATCAACAGGCTGATTCTACAGAATTTCTTCAAAAACTTCGAGAATATTTCCGAATGCTACGTCCAACTCCAACTGCACATCACACGAAGAGTAAAATGTTCAAACTCAAAGACATCGATACCTGTTCACACGTATTTCTACGAACAGACGCTGTACGAGAACCATTACAACCTCCTTACACTGGACCTTATGAAGTTATCAACAGAATAACAGATCGATTATTCACAATTCGAATGAAGGACAAAAACATTAACGTTACAGTCGATCGTCTCAAACCAGTTTTCGACTTCAACGATTCTAATTCCAACATCATTATAAGTCATAAACAGACTGCAACGCCAACTCAACTTGAAAATTTAATTTCCACTAAAACTCAGCATACAACGCAATCTCCTTCTGAAGATTCAACCGCACCTACTCCATCAACGAGGAAGATTTCTTTCCAGAATGATCGTGACTGTGTCACTGGAGGGGGAGTGGTTGTGGCATCTCCGTCCCCGCAGTTAACAAATAAGATGAGTGATGGTAACTCTGACAAGAGGCAACAAAAAAGAAAACAGAAGTTAGTTGCTCGCGAAATCTTCAACACCACAGTTGTGGCAAATCGACCTAATTGAAATTGTTTTCCTTTTTACTAAATTAATATCAAATAAATAGTTTAAAATAGTTGTTAAGAGAAGTGACTGTCTTTTATTTCAATAACACTAGATAAACTATATTTTCATACAATATATGTCAAATAAATCGAGATAATGCAATTCATCATAGTATGTCTGTGTTTAGACACACAAATTTCTCGGTAAAGTAAATTGACTTTTGGGAGAGGGCGAAGAGGAAAGAGCTCCTCAATACCGTTTTCCTACCCCTATTGCCTAAAAACTGAATTTACTTTCCCGAGAAATTTGTGTGTCTAAACACGGACTATAATTGCATTGTAGAACATTTACACCAAATGTGTTTTATTAAAGTCATGATTTAATACAATTTTTTTACGTGTATTCATGTTGTCTTCCCCCAACTAATTAATTTATATGTGAGTGACTCCACAGAAAAAAAAGGAAAACAAACACAAGTCAGGTTTCAAATGCTGGAAGCTGTGAAATTGATCGATGATAACAATTTCATTAATTAGTCTATTGCTGAAGATAGAGATGATAACACCAATCAGCAACATCTCTCGTCTACGGCGGTAGATGAATGCATTGAAAATCTCTTTCCGTTACTGATTAATCTCAATGTCAAAATGTGTTAATGTTATTTACTCTTCTATTAAATCAAATATTAAATCAAACAAAATACAATCAACAACATAATAGCACCAATAAAAAAATTACGGCATCAAATGAAAGCTATTAATTATGATTAGATTTGTGGCTGTTGATTATTTTCGCAATATGATAGCCACATTACTATATATTTACTATTGTAGTACCGTAATGAAAAAATATAAATGTAATATTTTTATAGAATTCATGAATGAATATTAAAATTGAATAAATTTAACGTAAAAATTGCCTACGCATTAGAAAGACTTATTAAAATTAGAAGTTGATTCTAATGTTAATCAATGGAGAGTTAACATTGGATCGTTTACATTACGTAAGGTTATGGCCAACTTGTCTGGCATATATTATTTCTTGACCCACTTTTTTTCATGTAGTACACTATGCTACAAATTATCTGTCAAATCAAAATTCAATGCATCCTAAATAAAATTAACCGCCTGTTTCAGTATGTCGAAACGAAAATGTGTGCCAAACTTTATAATAACATAATTGTTCCACAAACATCCCAGATGGGACAAGGGAGACTTCTCTCATATCAATGAGTGCATCCCGATTCATATTAGTTCAATGATATGGGACCTACTGTTTATCGCCGAGTCCGAACGGCGTGTCTTAAGACACCACTTGTAGAGAAGGTTTACATGGCTGAAATACTCAGGAATGGGCGCCAACATTACTGAGGGGTATTTTGCCACCGTTGAAAATGTTTTGATGTTGGCTGGCCGGGGAATGTGCATACCATTGCATCACGGTGGCACCAAAACTTTAGATTTCGAAATATGAAATATATGAAAAACACACACGAGTTTGCTAGTATTTCGTACATTCCCAGCTAACATTTTTTTCCGAATTCGTATCGAATTCGGACAGAATTTCTGAAAAAATATCCGATTCTGATGCCGAATTCTGTACGAAAGTTGTATGGACGTGGTCACCGAATTCGGAAAGAATTTTCTAAGGAAATTCTTAAAAAATATTAGAGTTTCGCGACGAATTCGGTCCGTATTCGGAAGTAAATTCTTGGAAAATTCGGAGAAAAATTTAGATTTTCTGACAGAATTCGGTCCGAATTCGAAATGAATGAATTCATTCATTTTTTTATCGACATACAGAAACAGGCGGTTAATCTTTACTTTAGTTTAATGACAAATTCCTTGTGATTTATGGGACAGATAGAATGGTGAATTACTGATTGTCTTTCTTTGTGGATATTGACAGTGGCATTTGCCTTTAATTGAATAAGAAGGGCAAGGAATTTTAACTCTTGCAAACCACAGTCAATTTTCCAAAATGGAAGAAATAATCGATTAAATAGCAAAACTTTTCTTTGTCTACGTTATAAATGTCGTCAATGGCAGAATCCAAGATTGTTTCTGGGATTTTTCTATAATTTAATTAGTAGACCAGGCTAAAATTTCTCTAAGTCACTGCCCACTTTTCAAAATGGTAAAAATAATCCATTGCGTAGCGAAAAGGGGTTCAGATATAAATTCGGATTTATACCAAATAAAATATGCAAATGTGATCAAAAGTTAACTTTCTTGTATTTTACAAAAACCTTACTTTCAGCAAGTTTGAACTCCTCTTATCCCGCCGTCACATAGATATTATTGTTTCCAGAATTTCAACTATGGTAGAACAACAAGCTGACTGAACTGGGCTGTAATGTTAGTGTCAAATTCCATACCACTTGTCGGTGATGGTCACCTTAAAATTGGCAACGCATCCTGATTTTCGAAAACGTCCAGTGAACAATATTTTATGCACTGAACAATAACTTTTATTGCAGTTTGTTTTTATTGTCTATGTAAATGTAAAATGTAAATGTAATTGTTAGCAACATTTTTCAAATCTATAAAAGGCCCTTCAGGCGTTGATTCTGTCCTTTTTTGCTGGACAACTAAAACATGTAAGATCATTTTAACAACTTGTCATTTTAATTTTATAAACTTAATTTATTTCTATAGCGAATAAACACCACACATTTTAATATCAAACTTAAGCAACATTGGATTTGTTTTTACTTGGTCGTCGCCTTTGTTTGTATTACTGCCGTTTGATGTTAGATGGTTTGTTCGGGTTGTCAGCCTATAGCAAAAAGGGAGCCTTTTAGTGTCAAAGCCGACATTATTTTACTTGATGACATTCTTTTAATTTGATGCCGGATGAGACACGACATATTTTTATTCGATGTTTGATGAGCCATTGATATCAAACATTGTTAATCGTCATTTTGTCAAGCCGATTTGTGTCAACCAACTGTTTTGTGAGCCAATTTGCATCATCAGCCCCAGAAATTATATTATTCGACGTTTGATGAGCCATTGATATCAAACATTCGTCATTTGTCAAGCCGATTTGTGTTAATAAATTGTTTAATGAGTCAATTTAGATGAAATATCTTTTCTTTTGATGTGCCTATTCGTATCTACTACAAGCCGAAGAAGCTGCAGTTACAATCTGTGAAATTGTGTGTGTCAAGCCGTATATGTGATATTCAATAAATACAACAACAATCGTTTGAGGAATCCCCATCAGTTTGTTGTTAAGCCGTTTATGTTATTTGTTTACATTCGCTTATGTCCATTTGATGTCACAAGAGAAGCAACAGAGAAGTAAACGATCGACGCAAGGAAAACCCCCAGTCCGATTCGACGCATACATAACTGAGATGAGTCTCCAACATTCACCGCCTAATACACCAACAAACACTACAAGTGGTGCCCGCTTACAAACAGACGTAAGCACACCAGCAAGTCAGCCGTCTACAGCAAAGCCAACAACGTCTGCTGCCGCCGAAACAGCGAAACAAAAACAGACAGAAAAATCAGCCACAATGGACACAGCCGAGATGAGGAAAGAAATGCTGAAAATGCAAAAACAAATTCAGCTACAAATGCAGCAGCAAATGCAACAACAATTGCAAATGCAAACATTGCTTCAAAATCAGATGCTACAATTGAAGGAAGAAATGGTAAAAACTTTTGCATCGCAGCAACCAAAAACGTCCGTCCAAAACCCTCAGCCACAAACATCACAACAACAAATATTTGATCAGCCTTTGGAGCCGCCATTAACGTCACAACAACCAATATCACAGCCAACACAACACATCACAACGCCGCCAACACTGGAAATACCGCCGCCGTTGCCTGACATGCCACAGTCAATTATACGCCAACCAGAACCGACGCACGTAACGCAAGGAATGTCCGTACAATACATGCCAGCACAGGGACAACCAAATAATTCCATTAATACTGCAAATACTAATTACAACAATATGCCTCAAAAGAAAATTTATCCTCTTCCAATATTTTCAGGGTTGCCAGAAGAATGGCCAACTTTTTCCGAGTCTTTTTACAGCACCACAAATGAGTTTATGTACAGCGACCTGCACAATATTATGAGGTTAAGAGACGCTTTAAGAGGTAATGCAAGAGAGACGGTTGAACCATTATTGGGGAGCTCTGCCAACGTTGAAGCCATAATGCTTAACCTGAAAGAGATGTTCGGAAGACCAGAGCAACTCATCAAAAGCCAGATTATGAAAGTCCGTAAAATTCCCCCATTGGCTAAAGACGATTTGAATGCCTTAATAAATTTCGCCACCAAAACTTCAAATATGGCAACATTTTTGAAAAACGCTGAAGGAGAACATCATTTACATAACCCATCTTTACTGAGTGAACTTGTAGCGAAATTACCAATAAACCGACAAATGGAATGGGGTGAAAAATGCCTTTCATTAAATGAATCGCCTTCTATTTTACATTTCAGTGCATGGTTGCAAACATTACGACGCGTTGCTAACATCGTCCACGATACCCTCCCATACGCACCATACGTGTCCACTAATCGCCAGCAACCCACAAAGCCAAGCCGCCAAATTGCATGTGTCGCCGTCAATAATTGTAGTGTGTGCGACGGGGTCTGCACGTCAATAACAGAATGTAAACAATTCGCAGATATGCAGACGGACGAAAAGTGGAACAAAATTAAAGAATTAAAATTGTGTTTTTGCTGCCTTAGAAAAGGCCACCAATTGAACCAGTGTCGAAATAGAGTGTGTTGCGGTAAAAATAATTGCAATAAGTTCCATAATGTTTTACTGCATTATGACGTGGATGCCGATGAAGAAAATGAAAACGATAGTGGAAGAGTGCAGCCACAACAAAGAAATTGCCATGCCGTGAGTAGTGCCGGTAGCATACTTTTCCAAATATTGCCCGTAAAGTTGTACGGAAAAGATAAAACAATTTCCACGTATGCATTTATAGATGATGGTGCGAATGTTACAATGCTAGACAGTGGAATTGCAAGTGATCTGAAATTACGAGGAAACACGGCACAGTTATCCCTACAGTGGCTTAATAATCATTCGGTAGTGGAGAGCTCTGAAGTAGTGGATGTGACAATAAGTGGTATTGGAAGAGGCGACAGACAATATGTCATGAAAAATGTTTATACCACTTCAAATATGTCCTTGCCCATTCAATCGTGTGATATTAAAAAATTGGTAACAAATAACAATGTCGATGTTTCGAAAATAAAATTTGTAAATTATAAAAATGTGCAACCAAAATTAATTATCAGTTTACACCATTGTTTTTTGACAGTTCCACTGGATGTGCCCCGCTCGTTGTCTGCCGCTGGACCGATTGTAACCACTACAAGATTGGGTGTTGTTGTTTATGGCCCAACGCCTGGAGGAAAAGCCTCAACCAAAAATCGTGCCCTTCATGTCAGAATGTGTGCCACTTCAACAGAAAGTCCAGAAGATAACCTACGACAAATGAGTATGATGCAAAATAATTGTGACGTGAAAATCCTTGATGCAAAGGTGAATACAAAAAAGAAATTGCCAAATGATGATGAATGTGCGGTGAAATTATTGAGGAGCCAATCAAGAAAAATTGATGGACGCTATGAATGTCTTTTGTGGAAACAAAACGTGCCTCAATTCCCAGATTCCTATGATATGGTCCTGAAAAATTTGTATATTGTGGAAAATAAAATGGTTCGAGATAGGGAACATTGCAGTGCACATTGTGAAAGAACATGTTGCCCTATTTTGATGAGCTATGCCAGAAAAGTAAATGTGCACGAATTGCTATCTAATCCAGACCCGTTGTTTCACCTGCCACATTCTAATGTTACAATTGTGAATGCCAATGTGTTTGTGAAAAATTCAACTCGTGCCGATGAACCAAATTTTAATACTCATTACGTAGACGACTATTTCCAAAATGAAGAAGAAGCCGCAAAGGTGATAGAAGATGTGATAAGAATTCATAGTGTTGGAGGTTTTGAATTGAGAAATATTATGTCAAATTCCAAGAGGGTAATTCAAACTTGTGGAGAATCGGCCAGCGGAGTCAACGATAGCGGTGAGTTTTTGAACCAAAATGTTGTTGAAGGGATTTTGGGCATACACTGGTTGCCAAATCCAGATGTTTTCTCCTTTCGTGATAAATTCATTTTAGACTTCGCTAATATGCTCTCTTTGAAAATGTTTATTTATGGCACATTCGGATTTATCTGCAAATTTGTGGTTGCTTCTAAAATGTTGATACGAAGAGTATGGAAGTCGGGTATAGAGTCGGACGAGGAGTTGCCTAGCGATTTATATAATAACTGGAAGATATGGTTAACTGAATTAAATATGTTGGAGGGATTTCGTATTTCAAGACGTTATCTTAAGGATTTTTCAAACAGAAAAGTTGATTTACATATATTCGCATACGCGATCGAAGAGGCAATGGCAACGGTAGCGTATTGGTGTGTGGTAAGTGATGTTGGAATTAAATTTTCGATTGTAATGGAAAAATCTGCTTGTGCTTCTGCTAGTTGTCGCACCATAATCAAGCTGGAACCGCAGATGGCAGTTATGAGTGTTCATATGAATGATTTAATCGCCTTTAATCATGTGAAAAATCTTAATATAATTTATTTTTGGACAGATTCATACACGGTTGTACGATGGATGCTCGATAGCAGCGACGGGAGTTATTGGAAATGGTGGCCGAATATTTTAAAGCCCGCAGATGAGACAACAGCAGCCGCATTTTCAGCAAAATATGATGTAGACGGATGGTGGAAAAATAGCCCAGAATTTCGTCAGGAATCACAATGGCCCTTGGAAGATAATATGAAAGAAACCATGAGTGACTACGACTTCGATATGATAACAGGACATGTGGTGCAGTGGCTCATCAGTATATTTATGTGGTTACAGCGCGAAGCAATACTAGCTCTGGCTGTTATAAAAGGACTATTTCCAAACTTGCCGTTTTGGATGTTGATGAAGATTCTGGTGAAGCCTCCCCCTCTGGGTCAGTTCACGGGGGCGGGGATGTCGGTGATGGTCACCTTAAAATTGGCAACGCATCCTGATTTTCGAAAACGTCCAGTGAACAATATTTTATGCACTGAACAATAACTTTTATTGCAGTTTGTTTTTATTGTCTATGTAAATGTAAAATGTAAATGTAATTGTTAGCAACATTTTTCAAATCTATAAAAGGCCCTTCAGGCGTTGATTCTGTCCTTTTTTGCTGGACAACTAAAACATGTAAGATCATTTTAACAACTTGTCATTTTAATTTTATAAACTTAATTTATTTCTATAGCGAATAAACACCACACATTTTAATATCAAACTTAAGCAACATTGGATTTGTTTTTACTTGGTCGTCGCCTTTGTTTGTATTACTGCCGTTTGATGTTAGATGGTTTGTTCGGGTTGTCAGCCTATAGCAAAAAGGGAGCCTTTTAGTGTCAAAGCCGACATTATTTTACTTGATGACATTCTTTTAATTTGATGCCGGATGAGACACGACACCACTTTTTATAAATTTATTTCTATGTTCGATGTATATTAGGGATATATATTTTTTGAAGAACAAATTTATTCATCAGAAAAAAAACTATTTCCCATAAAGACTTCTTCACATCATTGACATGTAACCTCCTTCAGGTCCGAACGACATGCCGCACACTAAAACACCGCTTATAGAGGCGGTACAATATTTGTTAATATTGTATTTTATTACAACCAGTTTCTGTATGTCGAAAGAAGAATGCGTGCGAATGAAACACGCCCGAACTTTAGTTTTCGAAATAATTTTACCTTTGCTTTTGTTTCAAAACAAAAAACAAATTTGAAAAACACACAAGAGTTTGGGCGTGTTTCTTTCGCACACATTCTTCTTTCGACATACAGAAACATGCTGTTAAACTTGAAAAGAATAAAGGCCTAATAAACGTGTGCTATTTTCATTTCAAAAACAAAAGATTGAAGCAGCTTCTATTTTTTCGATGAATTACCAGCGACCCCAAACATTTCTGTAAGAATTCTACTTTCTGTGAGAAATTATGCTTTAGTAGAATGATATGGAAAGCTTCAAATTGAAAATCTAACGAGTTTTCATTCATGTTTTTCAAAATATTCAATAAAATGTGAAAAATATTAGTATTTGTTGTAGTATTTACATTACCTGGTTTGTTCTACCATGAATTTCAACCTATTATCCCGCAATCATGGCACAATTACCCAGGTAGTGGCATCGTAAAATGTTGAATATGTTATGTCAAAACTTTCTTTATGTTGTTGGGGAAATTACAACAAAAATAATTTTTTATAAAGGGATATGACTTTTCATATTCGATCAGCTGGTGTGATACCACTACCTGGTAGTTCTGCCATGCCCCCAATGCTTAATTTAAAGACCCGTAAAGGCCGAAAGTCTATCGGCTCGTTGATTGCTTTGCTCGCTTTCCAAATGTCAAAATTATTTCTTCACGACGCCGCCTTTTTGGTATCACACATCGGAACGTGTTTTGGGCAAACAAAAAAGTATTTTGCGCATAATTAATCTTTTTTCTCAAACATCGTATAATTTTTGTTATTATTTATCGGAAAAAAATAATTTAAAATGAAAACAAGCAAGTCACCGCAATTGTTGTTGTTAATATTGATTGTCAAATGAAATGTCAAATATCAAGCCGAATAAGAATTCCAAAGTTAAAAAAAATTTAACTTTGGCGCCTGAAATCTTGCTTCGTTGAGGGCTGTGAGTGCACACCAAGAAAGCAGGACAACAAAAAAAAAAATCCATTGAGTTTCTACCTTAAAGATTCCGTTTCATAACAAAAACTTGATATGTGGCCAGACTGCTGCATTATAATGACGAACATTAGCTTCGTTCCAGAACTAAAAAGTTTTTACACATTTTGCACATTTTTGCCCAAATAAGTTGCAAAATGTTCACTACTCTTTGAACAAAAATGGCGCTGAATATCTTTCTCTTTGTCCGTGTTTATACAGGGAAAGTTGATGGGAAAGAAAATTGAGTTTATGGGCGAGGGAGTAAAGAGGAATAAGAGGGGGTACATATACCTCTGTACTGGCAAATTCTGTTTTCTTTCGTTTTTCTTCGTATACAACCTGAAGTTGGCTGCAGATTTGTTTTTGCATTTTCTTTCATTTTATTTTCTCTGTCGAGAAACAAACAACAGCGGAGACAATTGAAAAAAACCTTATATTTTTAAGCAAAAACAATTCGAAATAAGTGGAAATATCATAATTAAAATTCAATTCAAGGGTTCCTTTAATAATTAATTGTTTATCACTCACGTCCATTTTTACTTTTCATTACAATTTTGCCTTGGCTTTGTTTTTGAACGGCGCAATGAGAAAATGAGTGTGAAGAAGTATAAGAAAAATTATAAAATTGACACAAACATGATTTCCGCGTCTAAACAACAAAGAAATTGAGAAGAAAAATTTTCTTTCCAGTTTGAAAGTCTAAACACGGTCTTTACTAGGCGTTTACACCGGACAGTTTGTCTTCAAATACAACTCTGATTTACTAACACGTCCATCGTTCTTTCAAAGACAGTCGGGTTAACAAATTTTTGACATTTTTGTGAAAAAGAAGTGAGATGATAATTCAAATGTGCTGAAAACAAAAGAATATGTACAAAATAAGTGAACGGAAAACGAAAACAAATCGATGATTTTCATTCATAATTTTACAACTGTTTTTGCAGTCGTCTAGACGCCTACGTCACACGGGCAAGGTTTGGGGTTTTGACAATCAGTACATGAACTCAACTGTCCTGTCATTTGTAAACGCAGGGTTAAAAACTTTTTACACGACAAATTTGGACGAGCAAAAATGTGCAACATGTTTGCCGGCTTCGGATTGGCATTGTTCCAGTTTAGGCCGTCATCAGACCATCTGCTTTTTCACATGTATGACATCAGCTGTTCTGTATATTAGTATACCCAAAGTGACAACATATGTACATGTGAAAAAGCAGATATTCTGATGGCCGCCTTATATGACGTTTCTGCCATTTTCCGTTCCCGTACATTTTGGACAAATGTATATGTGAAACTCATTTTCGACGGGATTCTCTTTTGACACTTTTACCAATAAAGAAGTACTGGAACGAAGCTATTGTTTTGTGTGATCTACCCTGCATGCCAAAAAACCGGGCTCTGGCTAAGTCAAAAAACATCCAACGTTTTAGTAAAGTTTTGCGTCGTTTCTGGTAAGAGAATGAAGAAAAATAAAGTAACCCTTGCGCAGTTTTTAGGTTAACTCATTTTATGAGAACTCGAGTGTGACGTATACGCAACGGATTTGACGATTTAAAATCACTGGACTAAATAAACCAGTCATACATCATTGAATTTGTCAATTCCACTGAATATACGACATTAAATGACGTATGTATATGCCCTAAATATTTGTCAAAAATGTTACAAGTTTATGTTCGTCAAAATGTAATTTGATGTGTGACTAGAACACTAGCAAACTTGCTTTATGAGAATTTATTTTGACGTATACTCGAAGAAATTGACATTTGAAATCCAGTGGATTTATTAAATCCGGCTATATGCAAACGCAGTTGAACAAATACATATTGCAATAGCTTTGTTCCTTTACTTTTTTAATGGTAAGAGTGGTAAAAGAGAAAAGTGTTAAAAAATCTCAAAATTGCTCTCTCATGAACATTTTTAACAGAAAAGTAAAGGAACGGAAAATTGTAGATCTGGTAGCAATGTCAAAAAGAAACATAAAAAATCAAATTTCGTCTTTTATTTCACAGTTTTTAATTTAGTTTAGCGTTCGACTTTTTCTTCTGTTTTTCGTCCATCTGTTTCTTCGTTGTGAAATAATCGTCAAACAAAAGTCGAAAAATCAGTTCTACCATTTTTTACCTGAAGACATTTTGCTGGTAGATCGTGGTAGAAGAGAATGGCATATGTGCTCTCTCTCCTCTCTCACCCTCTTAAAAATTGCTGCCAGTTTTACCACTTTTTTGGGTTAAGGAACGCTTTGCAGGTTAAAAATGGTAACCTCAGGTAAGTAAAGGAACACAGCTAATATGTAACCCTTATGCTTGGTTTACATTTACGAAATCCACTCGATTTCAATTGTCAATTCCATTGCTTCAAACGTTTCGGATGAGTTTTCATTTGACGTATACGCAAAGGAATTGACAGTTGAAATCGAGTGGATTTCGTAAATGTAAACCAAGCATTAAACTTGGTTTGGATGATTAAGTGCATTATCTCGATTTATTTGACGTATATTGTATGAAAATGACAATTTAAGTCGACTGGATTTGCTAAACCAAGCGTAGACTGGTATTCCGACTTTGACATTTGTTCCAGTTTTTTTGACGTTTTTTATCACTTTTCCTTTCTCATTTCTCATTTTTCACCAATCGCTCTTTTACTACTTTTAGTAATAAAAAAAAACATGGATTTATTTGACGAATACACTATGAAATTGGCATTTGAAATCAATGAAACACAATGGATTTGACAATTTAAACCCACTGAATCCAATAAATCCACATACTGTTATATTAATGTCCATTAACGTCAGCACAGGATCAAGCGGAAATATAAGTAACAATACTACTTATTACCACAGATAAAACGCCGTACACATTAGATCCTTCTTTGTGAGGAATTATTTGACATATGACCAATGGAATTGACATTTAAAACGTAGTGGGTTTGTTAAATCCAGTTATATATAAACGTATTATAACAGAAAGGAAGATAAAAGGGCAAACGAAGGAGGTCTGCTTAGCATTCTGAAATGTTAGAAACATCTTCTTCTTTATTTGCATATTCGATCTCCGAATATAAGCGACCAATACAATTATATATCATTATTTGTTACAAATTTTAAGGTATATTCATATATTATTCGTGATCTCCATAAAAGCTTCTCTATTTCTGGCTTCACTCAGTAGGAATGAGAAATTTTCAATGCCGGTCCATTTCAGAATATTGTCAATCCATGATGTTTCTTTCCGTCCTCTGGATGGCTTCCCTTCTATCGTTCCACCGATTATGGTTTGGAGCAGCTTGTATTTTCGGTTCCTCATTATATGTCCAAGATATGACACTTTTCTTCTTTTTATTGTTGTAATTAGTTCACGTTCTCGATTAACCCTTGTCAGAACTACTGAATTGGGTATCAAATGTGTCCATGGGATTTTTAGGATACGTCGATAAATCCACGTTTCAAAAGATTCTAGTTTCTTTATGTCAACGGCTTTTAGCGTCCATACTTCTGAGGCGTACAGCAAGACCGACCAGACATAAGTTTTAACAAATCGAATTTTTGTTTCCATGTTTATGTCATGACTGCATAAGACATTTTTGTATTTGAAAAATGCACCTCTCGCCATTTCTATTCTGCATCGTATTTCTTTTGTGTTATCCCAGTTTTCATTTATTTTTACGCCGAGATATTTAAAAGTCTGTACTCTATCTATATGTACATTATTTATTTGTAATTCGGTTGTTTCTTCGTTTCTGGATTTGGATATAATCATATATTTAGTTTTTGGGATGTTGATCTTTAACCCATACTTTTCGCTACAGATATTTAGACGAGTCAAAAGGAATTGTAATTCTGACAGGCTACTTGCAATTAACGTGGTATCATCTGCATATCTGATGTTGTTGACGAATGTTCCACCAATATATATGCCTTTACGAACGTTAGAGACTGATTCTTGAAAAATTCTTTCGGCGTAAATATTAAATAGTAATGGTGATAGTATGCAGCCCTGTCTAACTCCTCTCGATATTGCAATGGATTCTGTAAGTTCTCCATTAATGTCGACTTGTGCTGTTTGGTTCCAATATAGTTCCTTGATACACTGTAGTTCCTTTCCTTGGATGCCAATAGAAATGAGGATTTCCACCATTTTGTCATGCTGTACGGTATCGAAGGCTTTTTCATAATCCACAAAACAAATGTATACGTCCTTTTGTACATTTCTACATTTCTGTATTAAAACTTGTATAGAGAGTAGGGCTTCTCTCGTACCCATGCCTTCTTTAAATCCAAATTGCGATAGCCCCATGTATTCTTCACATTTTTTATATATTCTGGAATGTATAACTCTTAGAAATATTTTGAGAGCGTGGCTCATCAAACTTATTAGTCTGTAATCGGTACATTGTCTTGGGTGGTTTTTCTTCGGAATTGTGATGAAAGTAGATTTCAGCCAGTCCTGGGGGTATCTGCCTGAGTCGTATATGTAGTTAAAAAGTAATACTAAAAGCTGTATGTTTTCGTCGTCTATCAATTTTAGTAATTCGGAAGGAATTTCGTCTGGTCCACAAGATTTTTTATTACGTAATAATTTTATTGCAGATTCCACCTCAGTTTTAGATATTGGGTTCCCTGTGAGTGGTTGTTGGTTAGCCGAAACGTTGTTTGATCGGTTACTGTCAGTAAATGTTTGTTTTATGTATTCACTCCATACTATTATTTTTTCATTTGTCTCAAAAACAGCTTTGTTGTTAATATATAGTATTTTCGGTATTGATTTGTAATATACTCCTGAGGCTTCTTTAAGTCGTTTATGTAAATTGAAGTCGTCATGAAGCGCCTGCAGACGTTCAATTTCCTGACATTGCTTGTTTAAGTGCTCAATTTTTGCGGTTCGTATTGCCGATTGAATTTCTCTTTTAAGTTCAAAGTATATTTCATAATTTATGTGTTTATATTTTCGACGCTCTTCCATCAATTTGAGTATGTCGTTTGTCATCCATTCTTTATTTTTAGGTTTTTTGTAGTTTCCTAGGTTATTGCTGGCAATATTTTTTAATGTATTTTTGATAGAACTCCATATGTTCTCTACTTCCTCCCTGTTTATATTGTCTAATTCACGATTTATATGTTGCTTCACAACTGCGAGTGTATTATGGTTATCAAGTTTCTCCACAGCAAATTTCCTTCGCCCAACCGTTTTCCTTGCTAGGGATATTCTGCAACACATATTTGCTAATAGAAGATTATGATCGGATGGCACGTCAGCTCCTGGATAAGTGGATGTTTTCTTTATGCATGAGAAAAACCGTTTATTTATGATTATATAATCTATTTGATTTCTCACAATGTTGTCTTTTCGATCTTGTGGAGATTTCCAAGTATACAGTCTTCTTTTGGGAAGACAGAAAAATGTGTTTGTTATTTTCATTTTATATTCTTGGCAGAATTGAATCAGTCTGTCCCCTCTTTCATTTCGATCTCCAAGTCCGTATTTTCCCGATACACTAGGTACAGCTTCTTCTCCAACTTTTGCGTTAAAGTCACCTTGGATAATATTTATCTCATGGGATTTTGTGGTTTTTAATAAATATGTGATTTCGTCATAGAATACTTCAATTTCTTCATCACTTTTATCTGCAGTTGGCGCGTACGCTTGTATTATGTTTATATTCATAGGCTTTGCTTCTATTTTTATGAGCATTGTTCTATCTGATTTTGGTATAAATCCTATTACAGAATTCGCAATATTCTTTTTTACTATGATTCCAACTCCATTCCGGTGGTTGTTATTTTGATTGCCAGAGTGGTATACCTTTGTGTTGTTAGATGTAAACTCGCCATTATCAGGCCACCATGTTTCACTTACACCCAATATGTCTATGTTGTAATGGTTCATTTCGTTTATTGTGTTGGCTAGTTTTCCTGGTTCGTAGAGACTTCTTACATTCCAGGTACCGATATTTAGCTTTCTTTTTGTTTTACCTCCGGGGATTCTTAGCACCCTTGTATTGCCGGAGACTAAGGGCCGTGTATTTGATTCATTGTTCATAATTGTATGGTTTTCTAGGGAGGGAATACATCAGTGGTTTCCCCTTGCCTTCTGATGGGTTTATAGTTTTCCGTCCACATACTCAGCCGCTCCAATGGAGTACAGACGCTGTTTGCTGCCGCTTAATTTAAGGCAGACGCAGCTACCTGTTGGTCCGCGGGACGTATTTGATTTCCGTCCTACCACCCATATCTGGGAAGCTTTCCCCTATCCGCCACCTGGGGACGCGCCCTATAGGGGTTACAGGCTCCCCCTAGGGGTTAGAAACATATGTGAATTAATTTGCTTAGTACTATATCACACCATAGCTTTTTCACATGTATGTTGTCACTTTGGGTATACTAATATACAGACCAGCTGATGTCATACATGTGAAAAAACATATGGTGTAGTATATCCTTTATTGAGGAGATAGGACAGTTGAGTTCATGTTTTGATTGTCAAAAACCCAAAACTTGCCAGTGTGACGTAGGCGTCCTGACAAATGCAAAACAGGCGTAAAAAGAGAAAATTTTCCAACATTTTGGAGTACGTATGTTTAAAATGAGCAAAAGTGGTGTCTTGGGCTTGTATGCAGAGATACATAAGCAGCATAACATTATTTTTTTAACATTTTAGTGGAACTCGTGTCGATAATGATTCCTTAACCTAATGGTTAATGTTGATTAAATTCCTCATTTAAAGTTGTATCTTGAAATATTTGCATTTAAAGTCATTTTTAATAGATTTGTTAGGAATTTTGTTCAATTAACGCATCAGAATGTCGATTAAAAGTGAATGTTTTGAAGAATTCACATAGCCTAACACCATGTTAACACGTCGCATCAAGGACAAATAATCGTGATGATTGGAATACCAAATAAAACGGAGTTAGAGCTGAAACACATTTAAAACAGGTGTTTTAAGAATTTGCTTCATTTATTTGACACATACTCTATGGAATTGACAACATAAATAACACATGATGTAAAAGCTGCATTAAATTTACCATTCTTTCTCATGTCAAAAGACGATTTCTTTACCATGTTTGTCGAAATTGAGAGATGGCAAATAGTATACACACGGTGCAAACTTTTATCCCATTTAACCTAATATTTACACATTTTATGTTGATTTTTAACTGCACTTTCATTAATTATTATAACCACCACTCTGGCCTAATTTATTGCCTAATTAAAAAAAAAAAAACTATGATTAATAGTTCTAATCCTAAGTAGATAAAAGAGAATGGCAAATTTAGTCATTCAGGCCGCCCTCCAATGCGTAATGGTGGTCAGCCAACATAAATTCATTAATAAATGAATTACCTACAAGAGATGTGATGTGTTGACACACAACATGGCCAAGAAAACAACATAACATAACTATTTCTTAGTATTTATTTTTAATTAATGTTCAAAATTCAGCTCACAGGGTCGGTCAAATATCATTTACTTTAACCCTTAACTTTTCAAAGCTCAACGAAAACGAAGCAACAATCATTTGTTATGTGTTTTTGCTAAACAAGAGCAGTTGTTTTTTATTTTTGTAGTGATTTCGTTTTCATGCTTCATTATTTAGTGTTGTTTTTATGCTTTAGTTGTTGTTCACTTGGAAATGTCAAAAAATCTATTTTTTGGCGTTGGCCCCCGCAAATAATGGTATCTAAATGTTCAACTCTTAACATTTGAATCATACCTCCCCCGTTCCAAAAAAAAATAAAAAAAAAAAAAAAGATAACAAAGCAATAAAAAATAATCTCAGTTTAACTTACCATTAACTATAAGAAATATAAAAATTGTTGTTAAGTAATTCTTCATTGTGAGATATGACGTTGCTGCTGTTGTTGTCAGTGGTTCAGCTGCTGTTGCTGCTGCTATTGTGCGATGTGGGTCTCCTTCGCCGTCGTTAAATCAATTGTTATTGTCGCTCGGTGTTATTGTACTCCACTTATTGGCTATAGGTTGTTGTTGCTGCTGCTATTGTTGATGGCTACTTTTTTAACGATTAAATATGATTTAATTTATTGGTAAAACGAGAGTAAAAATAATTTGTTGGCCATTTGTTGTAAAATATTTGCACACACACACGCACACACATAGATGGAAAGAAGTAGATTGTTGTTAGATTGTTTTAAAACTGATAAGTAGTAATTTAAACAATAAAAAACAATTAAAATTTTTAAAAAAATTATAACAATTTCTTATTGTTCCTTCGAGTTATTGTTTCTAAATAGCTCTACAACTGCTTGATGAATAACAAATCACTTTAAATGACCTGAGGGCGATTTATCGGCTAATTTTTTTACAGAGTGCAACAAAAGAAACTAATAAAAAGGAGATTATGTTTTTTCGAGCGGTTTGTGAATACCTGATACGGTGTTATATAATAGGAAATCTGTCTTAAGGAAGTAGTAAGATTTAGGGTGCAGACACACATACATATGGGTGAGATAAGTTTTAACAATTTATTTACAGATTATAACTGGTTACCATTTATTCTTTTACACTTTAGAAAACACAAGGACAAGAATGCAAGGATTCGCTTGTTTCTACCCTTTAAATATAAATATCACTCCGAAATGTAATTCGATGTGTGGCTAGGACACTTGCAAAGTTGTTTCACAAATATTAGCTTTGTTCCTTTACTTTTTTAATGGTAATAGTACGTTTATATATAACCGGATTTAACAAACCCGATGGGTTTCAAATGCCAATTCCTTTGCGTATACGTCAAATAAATCTTCATTAAGAAGGTTAACCCTGCAAATGGCTATAATATAAACATGGCCTAAAAGTGGTAAAAGAGAAAACTGTTAAAACTGCTCTCTCATGAACATTTTTACCAGAAAAGTACAGGAACGAAAATATGGTGCATCTGGTAGCAATGTCAAAAAGAAACATAAAAATTCAATTTTCTTCTTTTCACAGTTTTTCATTTTGTTTTGTCAGCGTTCGCCTTTTTCTTCTGTTTTTCGTTCACTTTTTTTCTTCATCGTGAAATAATCGTCAAACAAATGTCGAAAAATCAGTTCTACCATTTTTTTGGTCTGGTAGCCTGTGGTAGAAGAGAAAGCCATTTTCGCTCTCTCTCCTCTTTCACTCTCTTAAAAATTGCTCCGGTTTTGCCACTTTTCGGGGTTAAGGAACGCTTTGCAGGTTAAAAATGGTAACAAATGTTAAGTAAAGGAACACAGCTATTATTATGTGAGTAACCCTTATGCTTGGTTTACATTTACAAAATCCACTCGATTTAAACTGTCAATTCCATTGATTAAACGTCAAATGAAATCCAATGGATTTCAAATGAGATTCCATTTAACGTTTAAGCAATGGAATTGACAGTTGAAATCGAGGGGATTTCGTTAATGTAAACCAAGCATTATATTGATCTCCATTATCGCCAGCATGGGATAAGCAGGAAAGCGGAAATGAAGATAAAACTACTCTTTAGAAAACGAGGTTTCTGTCTATCGTTTGATCTTTTTGATATTCTAAAATGTCGGAACCACATTGTCAACTTGTTATGTTTTGCCATAAATATTAAAGCATGTAAGTGACAAGTGTTTATTTGGTAATTAAAAAGAAAACAATAAATCTGAATAGACCCCTCTCCTTACAAACGGCAGTAATGGCCCCGGCACATACGGTCCGTTGAGCGTCGCGTTACAACAACCACATGAAAACTTCGATAACAAACTTGGCATCACTTACACTTTTTTCATGTGGTTGTTGTTTCTAACGCGTGACGCGACGCACAACGGACCGTATGTGCCGGGGCCATAACAGTTTCAATGGAAAAATTGGTCAAGTGTCTGACGTATTTAAACATAGGTCATGTTTACATAACGTAATATCATGTTCACATTAGAGCTTTTTACCGGGCTCATCCTTATGTCTGATTTACACTATTCATAAATCATCCACTGGATTTAATAAATTCAGTACAAATCGCACGACACTAAAGCTGAAAACACATTCAACGTTTGGGTAAAGTTTTGTATCGTTTTGGACGTTTTTACGCTGTTCGGCATGATGCCGAAAAATTCAAATTCATTTGAAATATATGCCGATAAACAGATCAACGTTGGACTTTGGTGTCGGCGTTGCCCTGTTGTTGTTTTTCTCAACGCCCAACACAAAACTTTACTCAAACGTTGGATGTGTTTACAGCTTTAGATATATATAAATGTCAGTGATATCTAAATATCATTCAGCTGATTTTTGTTTATGTATACATACACAACAGCAAATCCAAAAGTACATTGCAATATTTTGTCATCGCCTCTACAGGCGTTTGTGGATCTCTAAACAAATATATCAACTTAAAAAATATACTTAAGAAAATTTTTTTTAACTATTTTCGATTTATTTCTTATAATTTCTGTTTTTGTTCTTTGGTCTGCAAAATGTAAACAACTACACGTGAGAATACTTGAAACTTTTGGTACTTTTCCAGCAACATGTTACAAAAACACTGTAGGAGGATTTAAGGCGGAATAAAAACAAATCCACTCAATGCGAGGACTTATTTTCGTATGGTGAATCGGGTGGATTAAGGCCGAATTTAGCAAATAAATCCGGATAATGCTCTAAATAAACTCATATCATAGTCCCGGTCCAAATTTTCATGAAATTAGGCATTCTTAGATCGAATTACCTACTACAGCAATTTCATGATTTTACTTTATTTTACTTTATCGAGTTCTATCGATCTAGAAACGCCTAATTTCATGAGATTTTTTAATGAAATTCATGCTAGTGTGGATCGGGACTTAATGACTAGACATCGGATTTTAGCATGTTTTTTATTTCTTATCCGATTGGACTCAAATTTTGGATCTAGGCGTTTTGAGGGTCAAATTTTCGATATTTGGGGTCATATCAAAAATATGCAAAAAATATGCAAAAAATATGCAAAATATATGCAAAAAATATGCAAAATATATGCAAAAAATATGCAAAATATGCAAAAAATATGCTAAATACGCAAGTGTTTTTTTGACAAAAATCGTCAATTAAATTTGGAAAATCATCAAAAAAGCACTCTAAATTAAGTTTTTTGACGCTTAACATAGTTTTTTGAAGATTATTATGTTATTGAGACTCTCCAGATATTCCGCCACAGCAATAAATCTAGACTAACAAGACTTAAATCAGTTTTCACAAGGTGAGAAAATGTCAAATAACCCAGCATTCCTATTACAACATAATTTGCTTCCTATACAAATGTAGATAGATAATGGAAAAATTTCAAAAACTCAATCAGAAATGTCAAAATCAACATGTCCAAATATGGTGATAGTTTCTAATCGGCCAAAATAGTCTAGCAGAAAAACAAATGAGCTAGAGTTATTTTTGTTTAGATAAATGCGCAATTTATTCTAGTTTTTGGAAAAAGGGTTCGCTTTTTAGTGCAAAATGGGAAAAAGTACTAAAGTACCATTTACGATTCCAGGTTCTGGAATATAACTATAATTAGAAGTATACGTTTTGAATATCCACATATTACATTTGAATATATTTTATAGTGTTTAGTCCTATATTTGTGGTCAAAAAACATCTTTGGAAAAATGCTCTAACTGCCGCTTTAGTATTGATGACATGGTTTTAGTTTAATGCACTAAAAATACTTAATTTTATATGTATATTGTAAGCATACAGCCGCTTAATGCAGAATTGGGAAATGTTCACTCCTCGGCGAAAAGTAATGCATTATATTTAGATTCACTTTTGGCAGTTTTGTTGAGATGTGTATTATTTTATTGTTGTAAAATAATTTCAGCTAAATCTCGGGTTTTATTGTTTTCAAATTTTTAAAAACAACAAGTTTTATTTAAAGTGGGATGTAGTTAAAATTGATGCGAAGAACACCAAATGATTAGTGCAAAATGACATCACTCAGAAAAACCACACAATAGCGTGGTAGTGGTAAAATAAGTCAAACCCTTGGAATTATCTTTAACATGGCAAAACCACTCACATATTTCTGCTAGAAAAGCATTTGGAATGCTAAAAAAAATATAGTTCTTTCATTCCTGCTACAGGAAAACAATTTTGATTACACAGTCGAAAAGAAAATATACAATTAATTAACTTATACCTGACCTTGTACTCGATACTTTGAACTAATTATTACAAATGTTACGAATTTGGACAGTTGTTTAGTGGAGGAGTTGCTGTAAAAATAGTTTCAGCAACATTTAGAAAAAATTATCCGGTAAAAGGATATAACACCTTTTATAACACATTGGTCTTGTTGTCTAGGATATAAATAAATATATTAAGAAAAATATTCGCCGCAATATTGTCATTAAAGTTGCCAAAGGCACTAACACCTAAAAGGCAAAGATTTCAAGGAATCTTAATTTTCAAAAAAAAATGAAATTTCACACTTGTCCCGTGTTTTGCTTACATCCTGATGTATACTTTAAAAACGTCATATTTCTGGCTATACTTTCCCAATCTGATTTGCGTTTTCTTAAATTTGTGAAAATTGAGTCTTGTTGCATGGTAAATTGGTAAAAGTAAGGAAAGGAACAAATACGGGCAATGCCAATAAAAATGTCTGGATTGTCGTATAGAAAAAATCTCACTATTTTTAACACTTAGAGCACTTAGAGTAGTATACAACTACCACGAGTTATTTAATCATAGAAAATAATTTATTTTCTTTACTATTCGTTAATCCGGACAATTTGTTAATTCGGACACCGCCGAAACCTGTGGTGTAGGGATTATCGAGATTATACTGTATATATGGGTGCAATATCCAAATCTGAATCGATTCTTACCAAAATAAACAGGGATCGCCCTAGGGCCAAAAAAATTTTATGCGATTTGGTATATAAATGTGACCTGTACTTTGTTTTCAGAAAGACCTGGCCAGATGGATAAATGCGAATCTATGCAGATCATCAAAAGGAACTGTGGGTCTATTTCGTTTCCTTTTGCATGTTGCAAACTCATTCACTAAGACATAATACCCTTAGGGTATTAAAATATAGTTATCAGTGCAATCATGAATAAAAATTCCGTGCATAATTTGTTTCCTTTCCCAAATTTCACAATTTTTTCCATATTTATGCCTAAAAAGGGAATATTTTTGTCGATTCGACTAGAATATGCCATCATGAAGCGAATCTAGTAGCTTTCAACTTTTAACAAAAATTGATTTTAAAAGAGTTTCACTTTCTAAAATTATTTTCCGTGCGGATAATTCGGAGGGAAATATTCATGATTGCCCTGTATATGTTTTTATATGTTATATGTTTTTAGTAAAATATGATAGATTTTATGTAATATTCAATATTGTCTTAGTCTTAATTTCTACCTCATTTGTTATTCTGTCAGACAATTTGGCCGAGCAGAAACTATCAACATATTTGGATACGTTCATTTTGATATTTCTGATTGAATTTTTGAACAAATTTGTATTAGAAAGCAACTTACGTTGTAATAAGAAGGCTGGGTTAAAGGAAATTTTCTAAGTTTTTTAGTCCAGATTTATTGCTGTGGCGGAATAATAAATAATAACATAATAATCTGCTAAGAAATCGACGTTTAACGACAATAAACTTAATTTAGAACACTTTTTGATGACTTTCCAAATTTAATTTGACGATTTTCGTCAAAAAAATTAGTTGCATATTTTTTGCATATTTTTTGCATATTTTGCATATTTTTTGCATATTTTGCATATTTTTTGCATATTTTGTGCATATGCAAAATATGCAAATATGCAAAAAAATAAAAAATATGAGCCTGTCATTGCATTCAGTTTTCTTCAAAACGAATTTTGGTCCAATCAGAATTTTCGTATCTTTATTAATAAAAAATATGCAAATATGCAAAATCCGATGTCTATTAATGACCTATTAAAGCTGAAAACAGATACAACGTTTGATTAAAGTTTTGCGTTGGGCGTCGAGAAAAAAACAACAACAACAGGGCGACGACGATACTAAAGTCCAGCGTTTATCTGTTTGTTGGCATATATTTCAAATGAATTTGAATTTTTCGGCATCATGCCCAACAGTGTAAAAACGGCCAAAACGACACAAAACTTTAATCAAACGTTGTATCTGTTTTCAGCTTAACATCCTTAATGTAAGTCGATGGTTAGACTCTAGAGGTTTCGTGAAAAAGGTTGCGTATAATTAGGCTTTAAACAATCGACTTCCACACTAGAGTAAAATCATAAAATTGCAGTATTGGAGAGGTCGATTGTGGAACACCTAATTAAATGCAACTTTTTTAATTAAACCTCTCTAGTCTCACCTTCGACAAAGTTTGGTCAGGTATCCGGCGTGTTTACACATACGCAAATTTTACACAATGTTACAGCATTTTTACATTACAATTTTTTGCCTGGTTAACCTTCAACGCATTTTACACTTGGATGTTACCAATCAACGCTTCAGAGAGCTGCTCATTCCCTTTATGTCCTCGGGCAGCTGAGAGATTTTTCCGGACATATATGCTACGAAATATTAAGCGAAGAGCTGAATGAGTTTTGACCTTTACTCTTGGAGTCAACAGGTGGAAATAGTGGCTAGACCACCTAATGCAATACATGTAACATTGGTAGATGAAACAAGGATTTCTCGTAACTGTTTAGCCCAATTAAGATCCGGACAATGCAGCCGCCTCTATTTGTACTGGACCCGAATTGATAGCACGATAACCAACCGAACCGAACCCATTTACACGTCTATATAATTTCGGCTGTAATTGGGGTCCCCTGTGGTCAAAAACTTCCCCACCACAGACTGTGGACATAGAACCACGTTTTGGTAGGACCCATAAAACAATATCGCCCAATTTTTAAGTTGCATTCTCAGACCATTAAATTTACAGTAAGGGTTGTCAGTGGTCAGCAAACCTTTCCACATAAATTTGTGGACATATGTCTACGTTTCCGTGTAGACGCCACACAACGGTGCGGCCCGTATTCAGGTACTTTTTAGGTTTTATCTACATTTTCTCTCCAAATTTCCTGGTGTTCCTAGCGCTCAGAAAACTTCCCCCGCAAACATTTTCGGCATAGGTTTTCGTATAGTCCAATATAACGGTTTCGCCGATTTTAGGTATTTTGATTTTTTTAGCTGAATTTTAGTGCACTCGCCTCATATTGACTCAATGCTATAGAATCTATATATCGCAGAGTCCGAACGGCGTGTCTTAACGTACCACTTGTAGAGAAGTTTTACGTGGCAGAAATACTAAGGAAATGTCTCTAAGTGTTTCATTGAAACAATTTCATGAAAACAAGGGTTTCTAGGTCGAGTTTCACAGTAGAGTGATATCATAAAGTTGCTGTAGTGGGGAACTCGATCTATAAATACCTAAAAGTTTCAATGAAACTACTCTAGTGTGACCTCCGACTAAGAGTATGGCCGCCGTTGAAATAGTGACATTGTCTGGCCTGTGTATCGAACCCGATCATTCACAGCTTAAGGCGGGTGTGCCTAGTATTGCACCACGATGACATCCAATTCCCAATTATACTGGTTTGGTTCAGAATATTTCATGGTGGAGGGTATTAAAATGTTCGACTCGGCCGAAATCAACTCTTGTTTACTTTTTTATATCTGTTTGGTGTAAATGCGGCTTTACTGCATGGCCAGGACACTTGTGAAGTTTGTCATACATTTTAGGGCATTTGAATTCTCCTCACAACAATTTTTCATAAACGGATGTAACAATTTCAAAAGAATAAAAAACGAAACTGTTGGTTTACCTGTGAGTTTATGTGGCCAGGACAATTGTAAAGTTTACAATTTGTCATAAAATACAACCCTAATTTACTTACACATAAATAATGTTTGTTCCCGTACTTTTTAATGGTAAAAGTAAAGTAGAACTTATTCAAAAAGTACGGTAACGGAAAAATTGAAAAAAACTTCAAAAAACCGGAACAAATGTTGAAGTCGATCAAATTTGTCGTGTGTTAAAAATTTTTAAAGAGAGCATCATTCAGCGCCATTTTGGTTTAAAGAAAAGTGAACATTTTAAAACTTTTTTGGTACGGGAACGGTTTTTCGGGTAAAATGCGTAAAAGTGATAAAAAATTGTAAAAACTTTATAGTTCTGGAACAAAACTATACATTTGTCGTTTGTCTCGCAGCTGTCCATTATTTTTTCACAGGCAGTAGGGATAACAAATTTTTGGCATATTTGTAACAAAGTGAAATAATAATTGAAATGTGTTGAAAACAAAAGAACATGAGCAACAACAAAATACATATATGAATGGAAAACAAAAGGAAATCGATGATTTTTCATTCACAATTTTACAACTGTTTTTGCAGTTGTCTGGACGCCTACGTCACACAGGCAAGTTTTGGGTTTTGACAATCAATACATGAACGGTCTGGAAAGTGCATGGTGGAATAAGAAGGTGTTACATGACATCAGATTAAACGTCAAATTTGATCAGAATAATGCATTACTGTGAATTGCATGTTTACATTTTGTATGTGATTTTATTCACAATAAAGCATTTTGACAACTAATATGATGATCAGCTGTTTTTGGCGTTACACCATCTTATTCCGCCATGGGAATGTGTTGATATAAATGCGGCTTATTGTGTGGCCAGGACACATTGCTATGCATAATGCATGTGAATATCCCTTATAACAATTTTCCATAAACGGAAGTCAAGCTGAAAACAGATACAACGTTTGATTAAAGTTTTGCGTTGGGCGTCGAGAAAAAAACAACAACAACAGGGCGACGACGATACCAAAGTCCAGCGTTTATCTGTTTGCCGGCATATATTTCAAATGAATTTGAATTTTTCGGCATCATGCCCAACAGTGTAAAAACGGCCAAAACGGCACAAAACTTTACCCAAACGTTGTATCTGTTTACAGCTTCACAGTTTTAAAAGAGCAAAACGGTCAGGACATTGGCGTGTTTACACATAAACCATATTTACATTGGGGTTAACTGCATGAAACAGCATTTTCTAAAAGTTTGTACAAACTTTTGAGTTATCGTACAGACCTAAATATTGTTCCTAGACTTAGATAGTAAGGTTACGTTTACATTCGCTCTCTTTGAGATGAAATTACTCTATGATGATTTATTTGAACAATATTTTCATACATTTTATAATGTAACTGACGTTTAAGGCCTAATATAAACATAACCATAAAAAATAATTAACTTTAATCATGTTCACGTTTAATAAGTCCAGTGTAAGTCCATTCAATTATGCATGCGTAAGTTTTTACGTATTTCGTTAATGTAGACGTGCGCTTATATATTTCACTTTTATTAATTTCCGAATAAAATGTATGTTGCACTGTGTAAAAAATATATAGGTAATTTTCAAAAGGATTTCATTGATATGGCCAACATTGCAATCATAAAATTAACAATACCTGTTCAACAGTTCAATATAGTTTTGTTATAACGTTATTTTTGGTGCTCATTTCAAATAATTCGCCACTCAGTAAGTATTTGTTATTATATCTGTTTTTCTGCAGTTTGTGTTTTCTTTAACAACCACCAGCAACAGTGTTATGGCATTTGTTTTTTGTTGCTTTTCAGTTATAATTGTTGTTCAACTCAACATTAACTCAAGGTTATGTACTTTCAAACACACAGGTATGTATCATTATTATTATATTTTTTTTTTTTTAAATTTGTTGCTGTTGTTGTTTTGTATTTTAAAATTGAAATATTAACGTCAAGAGACACACATAGCCACAGCCACGACACTGAATGACTCGAAGTTTAACATACACTTGGTGGGTTGTATGGTTGGATAAATTGAAACTTGAGTTCGAGTACACTAATGTGTGGGTACTGCTTGTTGCTACCACCACCAGCAACAATGTTTGGTCAAAAATAATTAACGTTACGCCCTCCTTCTTCCGTATTGTTCTTTTTTAAGAACATTTTTTTAAGTGGAATTTTCGTTTTCTTTTGTGGTTGTTGTTGGGTTAAGGGGCCACTTAATTCTGTATTTGGAGCCTAAAGGCAAACATATTTTAGCGTTGACATGTAGATAAGAATGCCTTTTGGTTCGTTGGTTGGTGTTGAGTTGTAGAGCGTCACCAATCGAAGCCTTCTTCTTTTTCTTCTTACCTTACGTTTTGGCTTAAAGAACCATTAAATAACGGTTCATGCCCAATGCGGTTAAGTTGTGCATAAATTAAAGTAAAAGTATTGTGCTGGCCTGGCTAATTAATTACTCAGTATTAATCTTTTTTCGTATATGTTATTTGGAATTCCTGCTGTTATTATTATTTACTGATGAAAAACTATTTTTTCTTTGTTTTTTTTTTTTAATAAAACGAATTTGAATTTGTGTGTCTTTTTACAAGTTTTTGTTTGTTTATTTTGCGGCCTTTAATTGTGTCCGCTGATTTTGCGCGCTGATTCTTTCGTTGCTTGTGTTACTGTTACTGACGCGCTTCAACTGTTCGCTAAACTTTGCTCAAAATATCAAAACCTAAGTAGGGGGAGCAGCACCAATCGATACTGCGCAGCTGTATCAGCGCAAGCGTTATAGCAAGCAACAAGCTATACCACTAGATAGCTAGCTACCTAGCTAAGTTAACATCATAACTTGACTAACTTGCTGCCACTGCTCTCGCTTTGCAAACCACGGAGCGCGTTAGTTACAACATAAACAAATTGCACTATTGGTTTGATGATTGTATAGAAAAAAAGTAACAGTGAGCCGTAGACGACTGGACTGCTTTATGGCTTGTTCGTTGTTTTTTTCTTGTGCTCCATACTCCACACGTTTTGTAGTTTTTGTTGTTTTTACTAAATCTGTTCAAAGTAGTAGTGTTTAAATAAAAAAAAAACAATGTTACTTGGAACTGTTATGTGAACTGAGTAGCATTTGAAGTTGTTTGAAATCAAGCAGCATTTTTTCCCAGCTAATACATTTTTTTCTTGCTTGCTTTGCACACACTGTAATGGGCCAAAGCAACAATAACAAAGTCTTTATTTCTATAAGCAACAGATTGCAACAATAGCAAGAACACATTACAACAAAACCAACCGACTACCATTCTGGTTGTTTGTTTTTTCAAAGCAAGTATTTTTCTTTCAACAAACGAAATCGAAAGTCTAGCCGGTTTATTGCGATACGTAAGAAGTGGAAAGAGGATGGAAAGAATGAAAATGGACCATAGGTTATATATTTCTAAACTAAATTCATTAAAGCAAATGCTAACCCTAATGTCGAGAACAGAATTAAGGTTTGGGCCGTTGTTACACTATTGAACATTGATGCCCAAAGCTTCAGTTATTTTGGAATATAATGCTGCAAAACACATCAACGTTCCTCGTGTGTTTCATGTCTCTTTGAATTAGGTTGCCTTTGTTCTTTATTCTTCTATATTTTAAGCAAACCAATGAAAAGGCCGAGAATTATATGCTGGTTATATGTTTTGGCGAGATTACTTGACATATTTGCATTTAAAGTTAAACGGGCTATTATACACCAGAAGCGATAAAGTCGCATTTACACCAAACTGGTTTAATAAGAATCGTCATTTATAGCTTTGTTCCTTTATTTTTAATGGTAACAGTGGTAAAAGAGAAAAGTGTCAAAATTGCTCTCTCATGAACATTTTTACCAGAAAAGTAAAGGAACGGAAAAATGGTAGATCTGGCAGCAATGTCAAAAAGAAACATAAAAAATCAAATTTCGTCTTTTATTTCACAGTTTTTAATTTAGTTTTGTCAGCGTTCGACTTTTTCTTCTGTTTTTCGTCCATTTTCTTTCGTCAAACCAAAGTCGAAAAATCAGTTCTGCTATTTTTTACCTGCAGAAATTTTGCTGGCAGCCTGTGGTAGAAGAGAAAGCCATTTTCGCTCTCTCTCCTCTCTCACCCTCTTAAAAATTGCTTCCAGTTTTGCCACTTTTTGGGGTTAAGGAACGCTTTGCAGGTTAAAAATGGTAACAAATGGTAAAAATGGTAACCTCAGTTAAGTAAAAGAACACAGCTTATGTTTTTTTGCATAGGTCAAGATATAATAATAATTGTTCCAGAAACATCCCATGCGGTACAAGGGAGATTTCTCTCATATCAATGAGTGCACCCCGTTTCATATTAGTTCAATGATACGGGGACCTACTGTTTATTACCAAGTCCGAACGTGGTGTCTTAAGACACCACTTGTAGAGAAGTTTTACATGACTGAAATACTCAGGAAATGTCGCCAACATTACTGAGGGGTATTTTTTCACCGTTGAAATTTTTTTGATGTTGCCTGGCTGGGGACCTTGAATGTGCAAGGCGGGTGTGCATACCATTGCACCACGGTGTCACCCAGATCAAGATAATCTGGAAATATAGCCGGCATCATTCTGACTTATGGAACCATTAACAACAAATTTGATGTTTTTACCAGGATTCGACCTCTGAATTTCTGTGTGCGGGAAAGTCAGTTATGTTAACTATTAGGTCTGTTCGATAACTTCGCAAGTAAAAAGTATTTGCAAGTTTTTGCAAGAACTTGCAATTGATTCTTATTTATCTTTTATTGAACAAGTTTGTTATAAAACAGCATTTTGTAAAAGTTTGTACAAATTTGTACAAACTTTTGTGTTATCGAACAGACCTATTGTAACACAGTGTCGCCCAACATAAAATGTAGACAGACAAATGTTTTAGCTTCATCAAAGCGCAACAAGTATTCTATCTTATATCGAATCAGGACGGGGAGAAACCCCAAACCTTAGGATGATTCCACCACAGTGCAAGTTTAGGCGGCCATCAGACCATCCGTTTTTTCACATGTATGTTGTCACTTTGGGTATACTAATATACAGACCAGCTGATGTCATACATGTGAAAAAGCAGATGGTCTGATGGCGGCCTTATTGAGATGTGGCAGTCTTTATGTACATGGAGTGGGTACATTTAAGAGGTTGCTCCGGTTTAAACCGTTTACAAGACTACTGACATAAAAGTGATGTTGTAGTGGCGCCCAATGTAAAATGTTCACGGACCAATATTTAAACTGCATTAAAGCTCAGAATGTCAGCCCCGAGTTCTTTTCGGCCCTGAGAAAGGCCAGACCTTGAAAAAAAAAAACACGAACAGCCTGTTCCTCTATATCGAGCGAAAATGTGTGCGAATGAAATACTACCAAACTCGTGTGTGTGTGTTTTCAAATCTGTTTTTGTTGTGAAGCAAAGTCAAAAGTAAAATAATATTTCGAAAACTAAAGTTTGGGTGTGTTTAATTCGCACACATGTGCATTTTCGACATACAGAAACAGACTGAGAAACTTGCATTTATTCCACCACGGGTCAAATTTAGTGATATTGGCATTGAGTGGGTGCATTTTAGAGGTCGATCCAGTTCGAAATGCTTACAACACTACTGAGATTAAAATTAAGTAAAATTATAGTGGCGCCCAAAGTAAAATTTATGTTTGTGTAAAAGGCCACAATGCCTTTTGTGAGTTCTAGGTCATACTGGGATTGAGAGAAACCAACAAACATTGTACTCTTCCATCTCAGGTTAGTTTTGGTGAGATTCTCTATTGGGTTAAAACGTTTACGGAGTTACTAAAAGTGATAGCAGTTACGTTATTGTTCAAGAGCATATCCCGCATTGTCTGGATCTTTTCCTTTTGTCAGATCCGCATTCACCGAATTGGTGCGTTTCCGAAGCAGTAGTGCGATTCTCTAACTCATTTTTTTGGTAACCGACAAAAATCGGTCAACTTATAACGCACAATTATTAATGAAAAGTATTAATAAAAGTTAGCAACACTGTTGCTATCGGTAGGACTTACCGACAACTTTATTTTCGTTGCTAATTAACTGCGAAATTTCGTTAATTACCGAAATTTTAAATTTACCGATTTTTGTCGGTAACCAGAAAATGCGTTAGAGAATCCCACTACAGCTCTGGTCACAGCCGCCACAGCGATAGGAGTTATGTTGCTGCTACCGGCGATGAATAGTTGTTCTCTGCATTATATTCATTTCTCATCATAAGTTTTGGCATTCCGTCCTGGGCCTGGGTGTACAGCGCTGACCGAACAAATTGAATGCTTCATATTTTGCACGGTTAAAGAAGACGGTCCTACAACGACAATAGGAGATTGCCACAGCTCGCCAGGCACATCACCATTGTGACACCCGGGGTCTGATAAATGATTCCTTGGCTCAGACCACCTCCTTATCATACACTCCGTTGACAGAGGACCCGACTTAATCACGTTTGACCGTAGTAGTTTCTTAGATGAATCTACTTCTCCCCATGATGAGAAGCAGTTTCCCAGTTGGCCAACTTCAGCATGGATTCCTGAAAATTCACAGTACCGGAACAATTTTGCACGGCATATCCGCACATTTCAGTCGAGTACTTAACCAGAACGGGCCATGCGACCGAACAATCATGGTGGCTCTTGACCTGTCGAAAGCCTTCGTACCCTTAACCATGCAAGCTGTTCGAGGACATAGAGAAGACTTACTTAGAGATCGTAATGTATACGATTTTAGTTAGAGTCTGGTCCTATAGTCGATGACATATGTGTTAGATTAAATATCTACATAGTTGACTTAGTGAAGTAATTTCATCTGAGGAATATGAAAATATGCGCCGCTAAATGTATGGCCACACTGCTAACCACCTGGTCGATGGCGTCCTGATATCGACCACAACCTATTCCAAGATTTTGGGTGTAAAGTTCGATAACATGTATAAGTCGTCCGCGTCAGCCAATTCTATTTACGACGAGATCTGAAGTAGGAATAAGATCCTCAGCAGACCGATAGCACATTGGATGCTGCCAAAGAAACCTTTTTGACCTCTTGCAAAGCAAAAGGCCGGTTTGTGGTGAGCTATGCGGCGCCAGTGCGGTATGCAAAGGACTGGGTACATAAGCTACCTCGCCTGCTTGCCTTGCTTGCTTCTGATAAAAGAATAAAAAAGAAAAAGGCAACCCAGTTCGAAATTTGCTCGGCCTATTTTATTCTTTTATTTTTATTATGTCAGAAATGAAGCAGGAAAGTAAGACAATCAGGCGAGGCAGCTTATGTAGCCAGGCCCTAAATGTTAGCGCAACACAGTGGAAAAATAATCAAACCTGGCAGAATGCCGAACTGTTGACAGCAACTGGGTACCTCTTATTGACATCAGTGGACCATATTCATGAGACGCACTAGCAACAACAAGATGTTGTCGATGCAGTGACTGCTTGGGTGTTACTACCGTGAGCATATCTGCCTCAATCTAGTGGAAAGGCTTCCCCCACGCAGCACCGTTAGGAGAAATCTCCATGATTTAGATTGAGGTCCAAAGGAACAAACGAGAGTCTCTAGATCGAGGAGCCTATCAGGCACGCATTTACCCTGAGGCAATTTACCAGGCTATACAAGGATACAGTATGAATGCCGTACTCGTAGAATACCTAACCATCCATCGCAGCAATAGAACGTCATCTGCCAAGCCAAACACGAGTGTGTTTATCCAAATAAAGATGCGAACGCCCCACTTTGTACTGCGCTCGAATTGATAGCACGATATCCAACACATGACCTGAGTGGTGCACACACACACCTATCTTCTGATTCTTTTCGGATGCAGCCAGTCCAGGTTGTAGAATTTTTGAATTTGGACTCAGAGTTAAGGAAGTGAGCGTGTCACGGTCGTTATACTAAACAACAACAACTAAACACATGTGCACTCTACTGACGACTAATGCCCGTAATTTCTAGCCCTAGGTAACCAGGTTACCTATTAGTTATCTTTACCTGCGCGTTTGGTAATTTCTACGTGCCATTTACCGAGGCGTGTAAATTTAGAAAACATGTGGTAACATTGGTGATTTTCATTGGCAACGATCAACCAGGCAAAATTCTTGGTGTAAGTAACACGGCCGTTTTCGACCCGGTAACGTTACCTATGGATTGAAATTATGAAATTTTGCTTACACGGGGGATATCTATGAACTCATAGATAACTACGCGTAGAAATTACGGGCATAAGTAAAAAATACTGAAGTTGTTGTTTAGTGTCACGAACTGGACACGCACCCATCTCTATTAAAAGGAATTCAAACCAGTAGTGGGATTCTCTAACGCATTTTTTGGTTATCGACAAAAATCGTTAAAATTAAAATGCGTATAATTTCGGTAATTAGCGATATTATTCGGTAAGTTAGCAACCAATAAAAAGTAGTCGCAAAGTTCTACCGATAGCAACAGTGATGTCAACCTTTTTTTGAACTTTTCATTCATAATTTTGCGTTTTAATATGACGATGTGCAAGGTAAGCAGGCGAGGCAGCTTATGTACCCAGGCCTTTAAGGCCTGCTTTGCCTGGTTGTCTTGCTTTCCTGCTTCATTTTTGACATAATAAAAGAATAAGTCCCAATTTACATTGGGCGAGTTTACTTGCGGCAATTGTCATTTTGTAGGAGAGAGAGGTGAGGCATATGGTAACCCTTTGCCTCTCAGCACCCTCTCTCACCTACAAACTGACAATTGCCGCAAGTAAACTCGCCTAATGTAAATTGGGACTAAAGGAGGCCGAGCAAATGTCGAACTGGGTTGCCCTTTTCTTTTTTATTCTTTTATCATAAGCAAGCAAGGCAACCAGATGAGGCAGCTTATGTACGTAGGCTTTAAGCCGAACAGAGAAAAGAAAACAACAGGGCGACGCCGACACCAAAATCCAGAGTTGATCGTAGAAACGATTTTAGCTCTGTTCCAGAACTAAAAAGTTTTTACAATTTTTACCACTTTTATGCTATGTTTACATTTACGAAATCCACTCGATTTCATCTGTCAAATCCAAAGGTTAAACGTCAAATGAAATCCAATGGATTTCAGATGAGATTTCATTTGACGTTTGAGCTATGGAACTGACAGATGGAATCGAGTGGATTTCGTAAATGTAAACTTAGCATTACACATTTCGCGTTCCCGTACACAAAATTTATATGAAAATCGTTTACGACTTTTACAACTTTTACCACTTTATAAAGTACGGGAATAGGCCATTCGTGTGTGTGTTTCATTCGCACACATTAGATCTGCCTGGTTACTTTCCCAGCAAAAATTGTCCAGAAAGAACTTTCTAAGAGAGTAAGGAGTTTTTATTCTCTTCTGCAAGAAAATTGTAAAAAGTTAACACACACCTTCCCAGCAGAAACCAGCAAGCAATCAGCTGGCTTGCCAAAACAAACAATTTGTCCGCCAATAATGAAACCAAATGAAGCAAAATTTTTGTATTTTATTTAAAATAAAAAAGAAAATTACCCAAAAAAGGAATTTTTCAACTTTGCAACTTTGTTCTCCAAAAAAAAAAAAAAAACAATACAATAAGGTTTGCTATTTCCACAATAAAATTGTTTTTCATTTTCCATCTTTGTGTTTATTTCAGCTTTAGTCCCTATTTTGTTGTAATTCAATTGTTTGAATAACAACAAAATATTTTAAAGTGGATATGAAAGTGATTAGTTGCGGGCGAAGGGTAGGGAATACTATAGTTTCAGTTGTCACCAAACAACTTCATCAGTTCCCTTTTTCGCCGACTCTGTATCGATAAACAGGTCAATAAAGCCATCTAGCAAATTAAATAAAATGAGAAATTAAAGCTGTTTACCCTACAATTTGAGTCGAACTAAAGAATTTCATATCCACCACTGTTTTTATGTCGTCTTTGCTTCGCAAAGAATACGAACATAGGAGTGTTGTTGTTTCACAAACATAAATCACCGAAGAATTAAAAACAGCTGATTATTTTCAGGAATAAGAAGAAGAGTTTGCAAGTGCTTGCTAGAAGAAATTTGTCCAGCAAGAATTTGCAAACTCTCACTAAAAGAAGCTTTTGCTGTTTTTTTTTGTGTTAATAGACGACTTCAAGCAACAATTGGTACAATCCCACGGCATCGGGTTCTTTCGTACCGGATTGACCCGGAACCATAGTGTTTCGGCCAGCGGCTGCCAAACCAGCATTTCAAACCTACGCTTCTACTTAGGTTTTTATGCTGCTACAACAACAAAATGTTACAAGTTTTAGCGTAACCAGACAGACCTATTTTCGCTTCGATATACGGAAACAGTCTGAAACTATTTCAAATAAATTGGAAATGTTCGACGTCATGCCCAATGGTGTAAAAACGGCCAAAACATTGCAAAACTTTACTCAAAAGTTAAACTGTTTTCGGCTTTAGATACGGACAATAAACGCGACAATTCAATCAGTCAGTCAATTCAATTACATTGCGCATACGTCACATAAAATCCATTGTATTTCAAGTGATTTGTTATTTGAACGCAATGGAATTGACAGTTGATATCCCCTTGATTTCGTAAATCTATACTGAGTTTTATCTCATTTGGCGCAAAATATAAGGAAATAATAGAGGTGGGCAATCTAGTTTAAGTCCATATTTACATTAGGCAATTTTCCTTGAGGCAATTGTCAATTTTTAGGAGAGAGAGGTGAGGCATATGGTAACCTTTTGCCTCTCAACACCCTCTCTCACCGACAAACTGACAATTGCCGCAAGGAAAATCGCACAATGTAAATATGGACTAAAGGAAGGAGAATGAAAAGAACTATATGAAAGCAAGAGCTGGATATAGTTACAATAGTTCCTTGGAACTAGTTCTTTCCGAAACTACACAACTCCAGAAAATATCTATCAATCAAATAAAGATTGAGAGTTATTATCATGATAATAAACGCCTCTGTAAAGCCGCATTTACATCCAAGAGGTTTTATAAAACATGAGTCATTTAAGTTACCAAATAAATAACGCATTTGCCCCAAATACTTGTGCTTAAAGTGAGCTTAACTACCGGGGAATCTTTATAAAATTCCTTACCCGATACGACACATTGACCTAAATTACACTATTCTCAATGCTGGGAATGTTAAGACATAAATCCTTTATATTTTGCAGCAGATAAGACATAACAAAAACCTTTAAAGCAAACTTTATTAGAGTGCCATTAAATTGATTTACTGCTTCTGCGTATTTTTAATTAATCTCAAAATTTATTTGTCCAATGTGGGTATTACCAAAAATTATATAACAATGACTTTTTAAATTCTTGTAATGATGGTCACATTTCTGTCATTAACAAAAGAAGAAGCCAAGAAACAAAGAAACAGTTGTTTTGATCTACAATATTTGTCAGCAAAGAGTTAGGGATTCCTAGCACGTACATTAATCCCGAAATAAGTTTCAAAAATAAGCAGTGTTCCAGAGGCCCCAGAGTATGATATTGATGGTGATGTCTTTGTGTTGTTTTTAACGTTAGGATTGAAATTCAAATTCAGCTCACAATTTTGTGGCAGTGGTGATTGTTGATGAAATTTATTGTTGGGCTGTGTAATAATAATAGCAACAACAATGATATTTAAATACAAACAATGCAAGTAGTAACCAAGCCACTTGTCAAACCACTTTTTTTAAAGAAAAAATATCCACTAACAACAACAATAAGCCGTAGTTACAAACAAAAAACCACACAATTCATCTATGCATGTACGTCGTGCGGATTCAAAATACAAAGTTTAATTCTTTTTTATTTGCTTTTTCTATTTTTTATGCACTATTCTTTATGTGCAATTATTATATTAGCAGTGGAGGGGATTGACCATTAAAAAAATTGGTTGTGGTTGCCTCGTTTCGTTTTATTTCTTTTTCACTTTTTTCTTAACAACTGACAACTTTATGAACTCACTTTTATTATTAACCATCATCAAAACATCACTGCAAACAATTTAATGTTTGTTTTTTTTTTTTCTTTTAATAATAATAATAATTTATATATGTAATTAAAAAAATTTTCTTTCAAATCTTTTCTTTTAAATCTTGAATTAAAACTCGCGACGATCAGCGTTTATTCAATGGAGTGGTAATCGGATTTATTCTCAACGGCTTAGTATTGTGCGGTGCAATGCAGTGCGACAGACGTCTGACTATGCGCTCAAGTCTACGTTACACGACATACAACCAAGCCGTCCAAAGAGATACAGCATAAAACCCCCCGGCTTCAATTCACAACTTCAGTGCAGCGCAATCAAACTTTAAGTTGAGATTGTGGCAACAACAACAACAGCAACAAATCTATCAAAAACAAACAAAACTGGTTATGCTAAATACGCTATGCTTTTTGAAGTTGAAAAAGAAATCACAAATGTAACACAATACAAAAACGTTAGATGATGTTTAATGGACCGCTTGAACTACCATGGAATGGACCAGTGAACCTGTTCCTTAACATTTACAGGCCAAAGAATTTGAAATCGCAGATCACGAAAACAAATATCAAATGTAAGTTAGTAAAGCAGCGGCCTTTTAATTTGGTTTATGGAATAACAACACTCTTGGTGGTTGTTGGTAGTGGTTTATTTATGGCCCTCCCCACATTTGCAGTACCACACAACAAATCATGGTAAGTGGTATGCATCATGCATGACTCAATTGAAGCTTTACCAAAGGAATGCAAAACAAATAAAAGTGATTGTCTGAGAGAGTAAAGCAAAAAAAAAAAAAGCCACAAGAGAGTTGATCTTCCAAGCTTCCTACATAAATGGCATAAACAGCAACAGACAAAACGAGAGTTACTTACTGTCTTTTGTTTATTGCAAATTTCAATTCAATTTCAATTACAATTTTTTTAAAATTTATTGGTGTTGAGTAAAAAAGCTAATACGGCGTTTATATTATAGTTTTTTGCAGGGTTAACCTTCTTTATGAGGATTTGTTTGAAGTATATACAATGGAAATGACATTTGAAACCCAGACCCACTGGGTTAACCTTGTTATATATAAACGGCCTATTATTTTTATTTTCAAACCACACACACTCATGCTTACTTTTATTACTGCACATCATCACCCCAAAGACAATATCTCCAATGATCGATCATAAACGTCATCCATCACACACAAATGCCATCCATCTCCTAATTTATTTTTACAAAACTCTCATTATCGACAATGCGAAAAACATCTTCACGAAAATGTAATAAATCGTCCAAAAATCGTCGACTACTTTCATTGTGTAAGTAGGTCATAACAGGTTTGATATTTTCAATAGCTGCAGTCTCGGCTAAATCGTTATAATAATAAATCTGAAATGGGTTCAAAAAACGAGAGTAAAAGTTATCATTAGTTGAAATTAGTTTGTTTTTTAGGATAAATTCAATACAGTGATAGTGAAACTAATAATGGTCAACCATGATGAGATTAATAAGGTGAATCAGAAACCACACAACAAGTCTATTTTGATTGCAATTACTTCAATCTGTCACAATTTTTGTTTACATTTTCATACGAATAATTCACAATAATAGTACATTTACATTTACGAAATCGAGTGGATTTCAACTGTCAATTCCTTTGAATATACGTAAAATGAAACCTCATCTGAAATTCATTGGATTTCATTTGACGTTTAAACAATTGAGTTGACAGTTGAAATCTAAACCAAGCATAACAATGAATTTGACAGATTGCATGAAATTAGTTGGATTTATCGCATCACCTTATGTCATGGTGGAATAACAAGGTGTTGCATAAAATCATGTCAAACGTCAAATTTGCTCACAATAATGCATTACTGTGAATTGCTTGTTTACATTTTGTATGTGATTTTATTCACAATAACGCATTTTGACAACTGGTATGAAGATCAGCTGTTTTTGGCGTTACACCTTATTATTCCACCATGCCTTATGTATTGCACAATGGGGCCAACCACGCAATCGGTTCGTTGAGTGTCATTTCGTGTCACGCTTTGACGCAAACATTTCAAATTTTGGTCTACTTTAGAGGCTCGAATTGAGTTGAGTGTCATTTTACGCGTAAAAATAACAACCACTTGAAAAAAGTGTAAATGTGGCCAAGTTTTCTTGTGAATCAACGTTTGAGTACAGTTTTAAGCTGAAAACACATACAACGTTTGAGTAAAGTTTTGCGTTGGGCGTTGACAAAAAAACAACAACGCCGACACCAAAGTCCGACGTTGATGTGTTTGCCGGCATATATTTCAAATGAATTTGAATTTATCGGCATCATGCCCAACAATGTAAAAACGGCCTAAACGACACAAAACTTTGCCCAAACGTTGTATGTGTTTTCAGCTTTACTTTGTTTTAGCCGTTTTTACACTGTTGAACATGAAACAGAAAGTTTCAAATTTTATCTGAAACATAGTCCCAGTCCACACTAGCGTGAATTTCATTAAAAATTTTCATGAAATTAGGCGTTCTTAAATCGAATTCCCCACTACAGAAATTTTATGATTTTACTCTACTATGGAAGTCGATCTAGAGACGCATAATTTCATGCAAATTTTTCATTGAAATCGCTCTAGTGTGGACCGGGACATAAGACCTGTTCGATAACATCGCAAGTAAAAAGTGTTTGCTAGAGCTGGCAAAAAATCGATGGCACTATCGATAATATCGATTGTTATTTAAAAATTCAATATCGATAGATAGTTTTGCCTATCGATATTATCGGAATAAAAACCCTTAACCTAAAATCCATTGAAATAAATAGAAATATGTCCCAATTTACATTGGGCGAGTTTACTTGCGGCAATTGTCATTTTGTAGGAGATAGAGGTGAGGCATATGGTAACCCTTTGCCTCTCAGCACCCTCTCTCACCTACAAACTGACAATTGCCGCAAGTAAACTCGCCTAATGTAAACTGGGACTTTCGCTACTTTTCGGTTACTAGGCGTTTACACTAGACAGTTTGTCTTCAAATACAACTCTGATTTACTAACACATACATACATTTGTCGTTTGGCTACCAGCTGTCCATCATTCTTCCACAGACAGCCGGGTTAACAAATTCTTGACATTTTTGTGAAAAAGAAGTGAGATAATAATTGAAATGTGTTGAAAACAAAAGAACATGAACAAAAACAAAATATGTGAAAGAAAAACAAAAAGAAATCGACGATTTTCATTCATAATTTCACGACTGTTTTTGCAGTTGTCGGGACGCCTACGTCACGCAGGCAAGTTTTGGGTTTTTGACAATCAATACATGAACTCAACTGTCCTGTCATGTGTAAACGCAGGGTTATGTGTGTGTAAGAAAGTAAGTCCGTAGTCAAACGTACAAATTTTTCGGTAAAATAAAATGTATTTTTTTACATTTTTTTATAAAATAAAAGCATTTGTTTATTCTCCTTTACATTTCTGTGAACTACTTTTGCATAATTTCAAGAAAATCATTGACATTTCCGCCATTTTTATCTCCAAATTAATGGCGACGACAACTTAACGATAATATCGATAGCAATCGATATTTTAAAACATTATATCGAAAATATCTAATGTTGGGAATATCGATGGTTTGCCAGCTCTAGTGTTTGCAAATACTTGCAACTACTTCTCATTTCTCTTTCACTGAAAAAGTTTGTTATCGAACAGTATTTTGTAAAAGTTTGTACAAATTTTTACAAACTTTTGGGTTATCAAACAGATCTATATTCATATTCACTTAAATACACAGGTACATAAATAGATCAAGGGTGAAATTTGATTTCGGCGTCCCCAGATCGTTGCTGTTCTTAAAAACTTGGCATCACCTACGCCAATGTTTACATTAGAGCTTTTTTTCCGGGTTAACATCCTTCATGAGGATTAAGAAGGCCGAACCAAATTCGATTGCCTTTTTCTTCTTTATTCTTTTATTTTTATTATGTCAGAAATGAAGCGGAGAAAGATAGCCAGCCAGACGAAGTTTATTATATACCGATGCCTTAAAATATAGTATAAACGTACTGTAGTTTGATGTATGGGATTGACAATTTAAATTACTAAAATCCGTTTAATGTAAACATAGCCTTAAGTAAAGCCGGAAACAGAATAAACCTCTGGGGCCGTTGTTACACTGTTAATGCCAAAACGGCCAATTATTTAGAATTTTATCATGGTACAATAATACAGGTAGCATTATCAAGCCAGCTGATGGTAACATTATGTGTCAATTGCATTGAATTGATGTCAAATTTTGACATCTTATGTTACCAACAATTGCCGATGCGGCTACCTGTATATTTGTACCATGAATTTTATAATGCAAAAGACTTCGTCACTCATGGGCCAATACTATGTTTACATTTACGAAATCCACTCGATTTCAACTGTCAATTCATTTGCGTATACGTCAAATGAAAACTCATCTAAAATCGATTGGATTTCATTTGACGTTTGAGCAATGGAATTGACAGTTGAAATCGAGTGGATTTCGTAAATGTAAACATAGTACAAATACATTGGCTGAAAAGACATCCAACGTTTGAGAAATGTTTTGTGTCATTTCCGCTAGAAGAGTAAAGAAAAATTGTTTATTTGTGTTTCGTTTATGGCCCAGGTACATACGATCCGTTGTGTGACGCGTTGCGCGTTGTGTGACATGAAGAATGTGTAAGTGAAGCCAAGTTTGTTCTTGAAGTTTTCATGCTGGGCTTTAAAGGCCCCGGCACAAACGGTCCGTTGAGTGTCGCGTTACAACAACCTCATGAAAAAAGTGTAAGTGATGTTTGAAAAACAACAATATGACTGGCGCATTAAAGTGTCACAAAGTGTCACTCAACGGACGCAGGAAAGCAAGGCAATCAGGCAAGGCAGTTTATGTACGCAGGCCTTAACACACATCGAAAGCCACCATGATTATGACATGAGCCACAATGGCTGTTCGGTGTTTTTTTAATTTTTGTTTATTTATTCCATATAAATAGTTCTGGTTCAGTCATCGACGGATATGTGTGGTAATATGGCATGTAATGCTTGCGTGGTACTGTGCATTTTCCCGAATCCCTGCTGATTTTAGGCAAGTGGTTTTCAACATGGGGAGGAGTAGTGCCCCTAAAATCTTTACTACTGGCGACAAGAGAGAAATCGGCATGTGCGATCCGCCTCTGGTGGTATCCTTGCCCGGTTTCATTAGTGGGACCACCCTACCAATTTTACAGGGTTTTAAAGCAATATGGGAGGCTAACGGCAGATTGAGGCTACTTGTCAAATACAAAACTCGGTTTGTCCATATCTACATTAGACAATTGTTTGATGGAGAGAGATGTGAGGCCTCTCAACAACCTCTCTCACCGACAAACTGACAATTGCGGCAAGAAAAATTGTCTAATGTAGATATGGACTTTCATCCAGTTGCTTAAGCGTTACCATTCAGATTCCGCTTTGGGTGATTTCACGTTTCGCATGACATCTGTAAAGCTGAAAACAGATACAACGTTTGATTAAAGTTATGCGTTGGGCGTCGAGAAAAAAACAACAACAACAGCGCGACGACGATACCAAAGTCCAGCGTTTATCTGTTTGTCGGCATATATTTCAAATGAATTTGAATTTTTCGGCATAATGCCCAACAGTGTAAAAACGGCCAAAACGACACAAAACTTTAATCAAACGTTGTATCTGTTTTCAGCTTAACATTGCTCATCGTAAAAACTGTTGGCACCTTCTCGGCTGAAAAGGCTCTTATACGGAGTAGTACACTCCTCTTCGCTTAATCACTTTTGCGCTGCTCGGGTATGTCCCGCTATTGAAAGTAAAATTCGAGAGTGATTTAAGGGACCAAATACAATCAATCCGTTGAGCGTCATTTTAAGCGTCAATACAAAAAACTTTAAGTTGCCATGTTTTATTTTGAAGTTTTCATGTGGTTGCTGTTTTTAACGCGTGACGCGACACGCAGCTGACCGATTGTATTTGGCTCCTAACCCTGCGTTTACAAATGACAGGACAGTTGACTTCATGTATTGATTGTCAAATTCCCACAACTTGCCTGTGTGACGTAGGCGTCCAGACAACTGCGAAAACAGTTGTAAAATTATGAATGAAAATCACCTATTTCTTTTTGTTTTCCGTTTACACATTTTGTTTTGTACATATTCGTTTGTTTTCAGCACATTTGAATTATCATCTCACTTCTTTTTAACAAAAATGTCAAAAATTTGTCAACCCGGCTGTCTGTGAAAAACTAATGGATAACTGTGAGACAAACGACAAATGTATGCATGTGTTAGTAAATCAGAGTTGTATTTGAAGACAAACTGTCTGGTGCAAACGCCTAGTAACGAAATCCACTCGATTTCAACTGTTAATTTCATTGATTAAACGTCAAATGAAACCCAATGGGTTTCAGATGAGTTTTCATTAGACGTATACGCAAAGGAATTGACAGTTGAAATCGAGTGGATTTCGTAAATGTAAACCAAGCATTATACTCGCCTACTAACTTGTCGACATACTAGAGTAATATCACTGAAATTTTGACATCTATCTGTCAAACATTTGCCACACCGCTTTGGTAGATGCCAATGTAAATAAGGTATATGTTGAAGCTTCATAAACCTTGCCTTACAAATAAATCTTTTTCCATGTCTGGCTATTTAGTTAATTGTGTTAAGAAAAAGACCGCACAACACACACTGTGCATGATTTATTACATAATATCAACATTTTCACTTTCTGTTACAAATAACGGCCAGAGGTTTTATGATATAACAGTCAATTAAAACTGTTAATTAAATTTATTAATGTTTGGTCGAAATTGCATGCGTATTCGCTTATAAGACCACGGAACATAAGCGGTGGGTTTCTTGCTTCAGTTATTTGGTAAAAGACTAAAAGGCAAAGCGTTCAGTGGTTCTTTATTCCTTTATCTGAAATTACTTAGGCAAGAATGCCAAGGGGTCTATGTACCGAGGCCTTTTTTGCAAGACGAACATTAATTCCATCTTCCATTTATTCCACTATTTAAAAGTGCGATTAACGACTTGTCATAAACAAAGTAATTGATTGCTGCAGTCAATCATGACATCAACAATTTTAACTAGAAACTTAAATTTTCATTCGCAATGCGAAGTGTTTACGCTTTCATTGGCCTTGTAACTTGGATCTGTTTTTAACCAAAAATACATCAACTAATTATAATTATGAAAGCAGTGCGCTAGCTTACACTTCGCTAGATGTGCAATGAGTTAACATTGAACTTGTATATGGACTTCAGCAACAATTAGCAAAGCTTATAACTCACAACTATGTGATTTATGTCTTTTTTTCTTGTTTGTAAACAAAGCCTGTATAAGATGAACTGAATATCATTTTAATTATGGACGCCCAGAATAAATTTACTACTCGGAACGAGATGAATAGGAAATCTCTGCAGTTAAGAACGTTTTAATTAATAGTACGATGAATTTGACAGATGTTTTCGAGGTAATGCAATTTATCATCATATGCGCTTATAATCTAAACGAGCTTTAAGTGTATATATTTGTAAGACATACGTTTACATTTCCGATATACAGCGAATTTCAACTGCTAATTCCATTGCGTATATGTCAATAAAATCGAATTGACAGTTGAAATTCACTGCATATATATGTACGTCTAAGCCGCATTTACATTAAACTGGTTATAATAAAAGGCGCCATCTAAGTTGTCAATGTCATAGAATATATGTCAAATAAATTACGTATTTGGCCAAAAAAACACTTGACATCTAACTAGTGTAAATTAGGTTCTAGCTTTAGGAATATTATTTTAGAAATCTCTTACCTGATCTTCTCCCATCATATGTGCCTGACGTTTCTTATAACCTTTAGCAAATCGTCGCTGCATTTCATCCAGTGTATCCTTTAGCATTTCCTCCTTGCTAGGCAGCTCCTTCTTACCCTTCCAATATGTCATAGTAAATCGCGATTGTAAATCCATCATTTGAGCAGCACAAACATAATAGGGTATACCGATAAAACTCATCGTTGGATATTCAATATTTATGCAATGTTTATACAGTGGTTTTACCCAATTGTCATCAACATAAATGCCACAATTTGCTGACAAAAATGGAAATGAATATTTATAGCCGGTACAATAAAATATGATGGTATATTGTGCTTCTTCCTGGTTGGTAAAAACAACTGTGGATCCATTAATATAGTCAACATCAGGTTTTTGATTAACATTCGGACGAAATTGAGTTTTTGGTGTCTCGGGCATGTGATGACTTAACGTGACACTTGCGGCAACTTTAGAAATTTCATGACACAAATCCATGCCACTAGGACCGGCTCCGATTATGAGAACGGTTTCATCTGAAAATATAAAAGCGGGAAGGTTAAAGTTTGTGTTTCATATGTTGGGTGTCATAGCCGATAAAAGTATAAAGAAAAAATCGAATCTTTTCGACGCCCAACTTTACTAAAACGTTAGATAAGTTTTTTGTTTTATTTATGTAAAAATTAGTAATTTTAAAGAATTTGGGCATTTTTAAAAGAAATAAATCGTTATTAATAACGTTAATGCTTGGTTTAGACTGTACACATACATATACGATGATTTTGTGCATTATTTTGAATTATTTGACAGATATTGTATGAAAATGACAACTTAAATTCACAGGGCAAAAAAGCTTTAGTGTAAATAATGCTTAATGATGATTTTTTTATTATGGTGTAATGCCTGGTTTACATTTACGAAATCCACTCGATTTCAACTGTGAAATCCATAGGTTAAACGTCAAATGAAATCCAGATGAGATTTCATTTGACGTTTGAGCTATGGAATTGACAGTTGAAATCGAGTGGATTTCGTAAATGTAAAATTAGCATTAGCATAAATGTCTTTATAATTTTAATTTCTTAATGTGTATCAAGCGGTCTGGCCACATATCGAATTGGTCTTCAAATCTTCAACAAGAAACATAAGCCGCATTTACATCATGTTTCCCATTCCATTGAATATCTGTCAAATAAATGAAGCCGTGAAAATGAAATGTGCTTATTCTGTTTTCGGCTTATAGTACGTTCCCATATAAACGAATTTAATCTGCTGGATTTCAAATGCCAATGCCTAGGAAAAGCCCCAATGTAAACATGAAATGACACCATAGCTGAGCGCTGTGTTTTGCAGCATGAAATTCCAAAAATAAAGCTGAAAACAAATCCAACGTTTGGGTAAAGTTTTGTCATTTTGGCCGTTTTTACACTGTTCGGCATGATGTGGAAAAATTTAAATTCATTTAAAATATATGCCGGCAAACATATCAACGCTGGACTTTGGTGTCGGCGTCGCCCATTTGTTGTTGTTATTTTTTCTCAACGCCCAACACAAACCTTTAATCAAACGTTGGATGTGTTTTCAGCTTAACGCTTTTCGGCATCAACGCCCTACAGTGTAACAACGGCTCAAATGTTTATTCCATTATTTCACATTTAAAGTCGTGTTTACATCAAACATGTTTTAATAAAACACGTCATTTAAGTTGTCAAATCAATTGAATATCTGTCAAATAAATTATGTATTTGATCAAAACACTTGTTTCAGGTGCCAGTGTAAATTAGGTTCAGCATCGATTCCATTCAGGTAGCATACAATGTTCACACCCAACAAATTAGCAATCACTTCACTGAATATCACAGCTACTGATCTAATGCCATGTTTACATTAGAGCTTTTGCCGGGTTCACCTTCTTTATGAAGACTTATGCGACATATACGCAATGGCATGGATATTTGTAATTCATTGGGTTTATTAAATCCGATTATGTACTATAAACCGCACCTTTTTTACATTTTCTTCACTCAACACAGCAATGTGTAAACCCCCCTCGAATCACACTTACCACGAAACCTTTCCGCATTCTTATAATCATGACTGTGTATTTGTTGACCTTGGAATGTTTCTGAACCCTTGATTGTTGGATAGAGTGGTGTATGATAATGACCATTGCATATCATAACATAATCGAACATGAGGAAATCAACAATGCCGGTTTTTAAATTCTTGACAACAACCTAGAAATGTATGCAAATTTTACGTACAACACCAACAACCATTTAAAAAGACTCAAATTACTTACCTCCCATTGATTGTCATGTCGTGGCATTATCCTTATAACATAATGCAAAAAGTTTATATACTTCTCCAAATCATACTTCTTGCAAAAATCCCCTAAAAAGTTTTCAATTGCCTTGGAGGGTACATACGACTCATCATAACCTTCTATTTGAAAATCAGGATAGCCCATTACTTCCTTGGGCAGATTTGTCCGCAGACCCTGATACATGCTACTGTGGACATCAATGCCATATTCATTGATACCCACTTCATCCGTATATACCCAAGTGCCACCAATTTCGCTGTTCTGTTCATAAATTGTAACCGCAAAACCATTTTCCAGTGCACGCCGGGCTGCACATAAACCTGCTGTTCCAGCTCCCACCACAACGACTCGCTTCATATTTGCAACTGAAAGTTGTCTTGTTTGGATTTTTCATTTTTTCTTCAATGAAATACAATGACAGACGGCGGCGATTCTATGCAAATGAGGTTACTATAATAAAGCTGGGTTGGTGATAACGACACCGAAGTCGAGCAAAATTATGACTAAATTAAATGCATAGCAAAAAAGAGAAAGACAATTCAATAAACAAAAATGATAAGAACAATAAGACAACACACTTTCGGCAACAACAACTCACAACTGTTGTTAAGAATGCATTGGGTGCTCTCCTCCTATAAACAAAACCTACCTCCAACTATAAAGGGACAACTGTTGATCTTTCTTATCACACATGGAAGGGCATTTACTTAGCGACTACATTAAATCTCTCACTTAATGACTTCAAACACGTCTTTAAATTATAGTTGAGTTCATGAGGTTACACCTCAGACAACTGAACATTTGTAGGCAATAAAATGGACACACATAATTAAGATTTTATAAATGTTTATGGGAAAATAACAAAGCGAATACAGTGGCCTGCAAAATTCTTACTGGAAACTGTAAAAACAAATATTGAGTTACGCAATTTTTTTTAAAAAAAACGTTTTGTAAAAGTGGCTTTTAATGATATTTACACTGCCTTTTATTATCATGATAATAATATTGAAAACCTCAGTCAACTAAATCAAGATATAGTCATTAGAATGATGCATCTTTCATAAGAGAGAAAGGGAGCTCTTTCACCACCCTTTTCTCCCATAAGCTGTGAAAGTTTCACCGTGTAGCATAAAGCAGCTTTTACATCTAACATATTTTATAAAACATCCGTCATTTAAGTTGTCAATTCCATAGAATATCTGTCAAATAAATTACGTAAATTCCAAAACCACCTGTTATAAATGCACCTGTAATAGTAGGTTTTTATATGTATAACCGGATTTAACAAACCCAATGGGTTTCAAATGTCAATTCCACTGTCCCGGGCCACACTAAGAGTAATTTCACTAAAATTTTGACTTGAAAGTAAGTCCCGGTCCACACTATCGTGAATTTCATTAAAAAGTTTCATGAAATTAGGCGTTTCTAGATCGAGTTCCATAGTAGGGTAAAATCATGAAATTGCTGGGGAATTCGACATAAAAACGCCTAATTTCATGAAATTTTTTAATGAAACTCACGCTAGTGTGGACCGGGACTAAAAGAAAATGTAAAATAAAACGATCTGTTTGTTTCACTTGAAACCGTGTACACCAGTTTCATGAAATTATGCATTTTTCCCAAAAAATGCAAAGTTTAATGTCAAAATTTCATTGAAATTACTCTAGGATGGCCCGGGACATTGCGTGTATGTCAAACAAATCCTCATAAAGAAGATTAACCCGGCAAAAAGCTATAATATAAACAGGCTATTAAATGTGTCTTACCCTGCGCATATACATGACAGGACAGTTGAATACATGTATTGATTGTCAACATCATGGTACAATAAGAAAGGTAGATGCATCGGCGAATTGCTACAACAAAGCAACTTTTTTGTAATGTAAACTGTCAAAATATTCGCCAAATGGTCTCTTGTTGTCTCTTTTTATCGCTTGTGTTTGTCTATAAAGTGTAGACATGCTATCTCTTACTTACCGAATCATATGGTTTTTTGTTTTGATTTTTCATGGCGAATTCATAGTTTTTTGACGTTTTAGATTCGATCAGCTGGGCTGAGGCATCTACCTTTCTAATTGTAACATGATTGTCAAAAACTCCATCACACGTAGGCGTCCAGACAACTGCAAAAACAGTTGTAAAATTATGAATGAAAATAGTCGATTTCTTTTTGTTTTCTGTTCACATATTTATCTTTTTGATAATTTGTAATAATTATTACGAAATGTTACTAAATGCTGTCTTTTTACACAAAAGTTCAGTAAAAGAGAGCGAAGTGAGAGAACAATTTTGACAGTTGCTTGCTGAGAAATTGCTAAAAGTTTCTAAAAGAATTTTTCCCAGCAAAATTTAGCAAGTTCGATCAGCTGTTTTTTAATCATCTGTTTATGGTCAGCTGCTCAATGTTTATCTGATTTTTGTGGAAAAATACTATAAATTTTACGATTCAGCTATATTTATTGATTATTTTATTAATATGTTCATTATTTTTTATTTATTTTGCTTATAATTGAAGAACTTTTTCATTGCTCTGGAGTTATGCTTGGTTTACATTTACGAAATCCACTCGATTTCAGCTGTCATATCCATAGGTTAAACGTCAAATGAATTCCAGATGAGATTTCATTTAAGGTTTGAGCTATGGACTTGACTTTAAGGCCTGCGTACATAAGCTGCCTTGCCTGGTTGCCTTACTTTCCTGCTTCATTTCTGACATAATAAAAATAAAAGAATAAAGAAGGCCGAGCAAATTTCGAACTGGGTTGCCCTTTTCTTTTTTATTCTTTTATCAGAATCAAGCAAGGTAAGTAGGCAAGGCAGCTTATGTACTCACCCCTTAATGGGTACTTTACACGATATGTTTTTTACATATGAATTGTCACTTCTCCCATACAAAATGTATATGCAAAGTGACAACTGATATGTAAAAAACATATCGTGTAAAGTACCCATAAGAGCCAGTTTAAACGTGCTCTTACGCCATGTTTACATCAAAGCACGGCTGGCTGGAACTCTTCGGAACTCAGGTGTAACCACGACAGTTCGGCCACACCGCCTGTTCTGGTTCAGTCCTCTACTGAACCAACCCTACCAACTGTCGCTATCACGACATTTAAAGTAACAGCCGTTCTACCATCCTTCTTTCCCGGGTTCGAAATTGATTTAACCGCTTCCCACAATCTATTAAACGCACTCTTCCGCTTATGTTCGTCTACTAGCCTGTTGACTTCAAGAGTTATCGCACGTTTACATATAACCGGATTTAATAAACCCACTGGGTTTAAAATGCCAATTCCATTGCAAATACCCTCATAAAGGTCAACCCGAAAAAAAGGTCAACCCGAAATTGACTTCAAGAGTTATCGCACGTTTACATATAACCGGATTTAATAAACCCACAAATGCCAATTCCATTGCAAATACCCTCATAAAGGTCAACCCGAAAAAAAATTAATATAAACTATAAGTTCCCTAACCCTTGGATATCCAGGGTTCGTACGACGAAGTTTTAACGATTTCGTTTTAACGTTTTGGAAGGCAACTTAAGCACCTTTTTAACAGAACAAAATCTTTGCAAAATAATGCACTTCCCATCCCCCTGCTAAATTAATATTTATCGACGTTAAAACACTTCAGATGATCTAGTCTTTTAAGACTTTTTCATTGATTTATAGTTGGGCGCCACCGTCATAAAGTTAACGTCATGCCTTCCAACCTTTGACAAATGCCTCACAGTGAATTTTTCCATAATTACTCAGTATTCCGATCAAGTGTTTGATGCGAGGGAAGTTGGGCACCACCGTCCTGGTTTCCAAACTACTCAAAACCCTCAGAGTCATTTTATCCACTATTCCAGTCAGTACTCTTTGTTATGAAAGAAGTTCCCCTAATTCATGAAATATTATATTGTTGACGGATATTCTATGCTCAGAGTAATTTTATCCATAATTCCTCAATATTTCAGGAGTACTCATATTTACTCCTTGATATGAGTACATAAGGAAAAGAAAGAAATTGTAATAGGTCAGGTTGCTTTTTCCGATTTTGGTATGTAGGTAAGTTTATCCTCTTTCTATAGACCAGGAATGAAGGAGAAACACAGACTACTGGGCTTAAACTTCTCCGTCGGGGTTGGTAACACCGGTTCCTCTGCGTTTTGAAGCAGAATTCGAGTATTAATCGTCTTCAGCGAGGCAGCCTGTGACACTCGGTCGATGTCCGTTGATATTACATCTTGGATGTCGGGGCTGTAATGCTGGATGTGGGTGCGGGATATATCCTTTCCACAATATGGTGGTTGAGATGCAATAGCCGATAACATGCCAGCAGGAACTGCCGAGTGAGTAGCACGTCTTATTGCTACACTGACAGCATCCTTGCCTTCTGATCCACACTCGACATCTGAACATATTCGGTAGCGATTCGTGCGACATTACTTTGGGTGATTTGCAACGTCTTCCACTGAGTGTCGCTTAAAACTGAGCTGCAATGTGCTTTGTAAGTAGTGAACAAGAGAGATGCCTTTGCGTACTTCATTTTTCGGAACTTTGGATTTTAAGGGACTGCATGTTTCTTAAAGGTAAGGAGGTTGTCGAAGATTACACACAGTATGACTGACTTCCGAAACGCCAGTTGCTTTGTATTCGTGCATGAAACTAGGGGTCTCTAGATCGAGTTCCATACATGGGTTGATTTGGATTTTAGCGCTGATAGCTGCAAGTTTCTTTCCTACAAACACGTAGCCAAGGTGTTTGCCCCCCAGTTCATTGATGTTCCGGTGGCCATATCCGAGGTAGCTTTGAGTACCGTCTTTTTTTATTTTCTGGACTTTACAGTGACTACATTTTTCGAGAAGGTAAGGAGGTTGTCGAAGATTACGCCGAGTATTTTAGAGTCTTGATGCCCAATATCCTTACCTCCATTGTCCATGATGAGAAAATGATTGCTATGGATTTTGGTGCTGATAGCTGCACGTCTCCTTTGTTTAGATACTGATTTTGTCTTCCACTTGATTGATGAATTTTCGATGGTTATAATGATGTAGTTATCTGTGTAAATCACCAGTTTTACGCCCTGCGAAGGGTCATGAAAATTGAAGTCGTACATGTTACATATCAAGGGGGAGATTACACCTTCTTATGGTACGACCTGTTTAAATTTCCGACTCTATATGCATTGGTACATAAGCAGCTGACTTTCTTGCTTAAAGCAGGCCTTTTTGGTTCTAGACGTTTGGAATGCAGTTGTCGACATCTTTAAGTAGTGATTTGTAGCAAAGGGGTCCTCGCCATTTTCTAAATCTCTGCGATCAGTGAACGATACAGTCAGGTTTACTGCTAAAAAGCCTTTTGTAGGTGGGTAGATATTTAGATCTCTCTATATTTTGGGCTGCTCTTTTTGCTCTTATCTGTTCAGTTGGATGTGCAATAAATTGCTGGTAGAACTTTAGCGCACATTTCTTTGATATCGATGATGCCAGCACCTCCGGCTGCTGCAAGAGCTTGCGTGATCTAGCATCACAGTTGCCCAGATTTTTCACATATACCTCTCTACGAGGTTTATTCACACTATAAAGGCCTGCGTACATAAGCTGCTCTGCCTGATTGCCTTGCTTTCCTGCTTCATTTTTGACATAATAAAAATAAGAGAATAAAGAAGGCCGAGGAAATTTTGAACTGGGTTGCCCTTTTCTTTTTTATTCTTTTATCAGAAGTAAGCAAGGTAAGCAGGCCTTAATTGCTTAAGGCCTTGGCAACCACTGAAGATTTGAGGAGGCACCCTGTCGCTGTTCTCAAGGCGGCATTCTGGCAAGTTTGAATATTTTTCCAGTTCGAATCACACAATCTCGGGGACCAGACTGGAGCCGCATAGCTTACCACAGACCGACCTATCGCGTTATACGTGGCCAACAAGGTTTCTTTATCTGCACCCCAAGTGCTGCCGGCCAGGGACTTGAGGACCTTGTTCCTACTTTTCAACTTGTCGCAGACAGCTGTGGCGTGTGCGCACGACGTGAATGTAGTGTCGAATGTTACCCCTAAAATTTTAGGGCAGTTTGTGGTCGGAATTCTGCTGCCGTCGACCACGACATTCAACTCACGTCCAAACTGCGCTGTCCACGTGGTGAACAGAGTGGCTGTAGATTTTGTGGGGGAAATCTGCATATTCCTCGAATGGAAAAAGGTGGTAAGATCGGTTAAATCGTTGTTCAGTCTTTCACAGATGTCATCAGGATAGGTACCCGACGCCAGGATCGTGCAATCATCCGTATACGTCACGATCTCAATGCCGTCTGGAGGGGGTGGAATACAGGAGAGGTAGAGGTTAAACAGTTCCGGAGATATCACCCCACCTTGGGGAACTCCCTGTTTCACTCTACGGGGTTTGGACTTCTTATTCCTGAATTCCACGTACAACTGGCGTCCACACATATAGGTGACTATCCAAGGTTTCAAGCTTGGCTGGAGGGTTGTCTGCTCAATGTCCTCAAACAGCGTGGAGTGCCTGACTGTATCAAAGGCTTTTGATAAGTCAAGCGCCACCATCACTGTTCTATCGCACGGCCGTCTCTGGTTGAGTCCTTTACAGATATATGTGGTAATGGCGTGCAGCGCTGTTGTCGTGCTGTGCTGCTTACGGAATCCATGTTGATGATCGGCAACTTGATAGCTATTTCTGATACTGGGGAGGAGCAAGGCCTCAAGTCTTTGCTACGGGCGACAAAAGCGAAATCGGTCTGTACGATTCACTTTTGCTGGCATCCTTGCCTGGCTTCCGTAGTGGGACCATCTCTGCCCATGGCTAGCGACAAGTTGAAAACTTTGGTGAGCTACTCGACTCCCGGCTCATCCAGCTGCTTCAACATTACCATGGAGATTCCATCAGGGCCCAACGCTTTGGATGATTTAGCGTTCCTGATGCATTGGCAACCTCATCCATTGTAAATTGTAGTGGTTCATCCTCGGCAAGAAGAGATCTGATGCGACGTAATACTCTTCTCTTCGCCCTGTCACTCTCGGGATGCTCGACAAACTGTCGATTGAAATTACTTGCGCACCTCTTCGGGTCAGTCAACGTAACGTCGCCAAACGTGACTGAGGTCCTATCTTTCCTTCTTCCAGGGTTCGAGAGTGACTTAACCGTTGCCCACAATTCACCTATACCGGCTCCAATGTTGCAGCTCTTCAGATGATTTAACCATTTGTTCCGCTTATGCTCGCCGACCAGCCTGTTAACTTCCAGTGTCAGCTCCCTGACTCTGGGGTCATTGGGGTTGATACGACGAAGCTCATCACGCTCATTTGCTAATCCCGTCGCCTCTGCTGGGAAATTTAGTCTTACTTCGGGTATTCGACCAGCAGGGATATGGCGAGCGGCTGCAGCAGTGATGATGTCCCGGAACGTCCTTTCCGCTACCCGAACATCAGAAGGATTGGGCAATTCTCTGAAGCGGTGATTGGTGAACTCTCTGAAACTCGGCCAATCAGCTTTTTTATGATTGACAAACGTGCGGCGTTCAGAGGTGATGAAGTCGGGTGGTCTGCTAATGGAGACAGTTTTGGGGAGATGGTCTGATCCAAAGGAAATGACGGGTTGCCAGGTAACGTCATTTGTCAGACCAGGTGACACGATGGTTATGTCAGGCGAACTGTGACACTCCCCTCTATTTCTGGTAGGGGCGTCCTCATTGACCGTGCAAAACATAGAGCTATCAATCTGCTCAGCCAGCGCTGTACCTCTCTGGTCGTTTCCGAGGGCCGAATGCCACATCTCATGATGCGCATTAAAATCCCCAGGACTAGACGATTATGACCTTGCAAGAGCGGGCTAATGCCAGGCCTATAATCAGGGATACAGATATTTCTCGGCGAGATGTATACATTCAGCAACTCTATATCGGCAGCTCCACACCTGACTGCTACCCCCATTCCATGTACGGGTCATTAGAGACAGGCTCAAGCGAGATAGGTCTGTATTGGACAGACTGGTGCAATAGGAAAGCCAATCAATCCCCCACCTCCACTTTTGGTGCGATCTTTCCTCAGAACATTGTAACCATCACAATGCAAGCTGTGGTTGTTGTTCAGCTTGGTTTTCTGCACCGCCGCGACCTTGATGTTCTTCCGACTCATGAAATCTACTATTTCCTCGATCTTACCTCGAAGTCCATTGCAAATAAATTGCAAAAAGGATGAATTCTCTGGTTTTGGAACAACAACGGCTGGTGTTAAAGGCTGCGTGTGCGGTTGTTGTCGAGGGGACTGCGGCGGAGTTTTGTAGTCAGACGACGAGGGAGTTTCGTAATCCGACGACGACTCACTGGTGACTGTGTTCACGCAGCATGCAGCAACATAGTCCCTGTCGTAGTCCCTCACGTGGACGAGTCCACAGCAACCCCTTAGATGCACCCACTCCTGACATCTATTGCATCTCACCGAAGGTTGGATGTGTGTGAAGATGCGGATGTGACAAACTGAGCACAGATATATTGGTCCTGGGTTTTCCTAAGTCCCGGCTCGGACCAATAGAATTCGGAGCAGGCATTCCGGGATATGCTGCTCCCAATACAGAAAAACGAAACAAATACGAACATGTACACACTGAGGTGGCAGCCGCTGGCCGGAACATTGGTTTTGTGTTGTTCCGGGTCAATCCGATACGAAAGAACCCGCTGCCGTGGGATTGTCTGGAGTAGACTGTTTGAATTGGATGGGAATTCTTTGATCATCTAGAGACGATTGGCGCATCTCATTCCGTTGTTTTGCGAGTCGCGCACCAGCTGTTGGAAAATTGGGCCTCCAGTGTGCAATTCAGCCTGCTGGAATGATACGTTTGGCAACTCATCATGGTTCTTAATATCCTTTCTCTCTGTCTGGCATTGTCTATGTCATTCATGAATACATGCAAGTTGGCTTTATTGTAGTTAATGAATGACCGTATCTCTAGCACCACGAAATCTCTGGACTTTTCAATCGTATTATACGTTTGTCTGGATGTAAGTGCAGAAATGATGGTCTAGCTATCAGCCTAATTCTGAACGTAAACTCCCCTTGAGTTTTGTCTCTCCGTCGTTACGGCTTAAAGGTGAGAGTGCGAAAACTCACGGGGAATTTTCGTTCAGAATAATGGGCCGATTCCGTACAGCGAGGCGAGTCATGTCGCGTCGTCTATCGTCTCTGTGACAAAATTTAAAAAATGTACTACGTACAGCGATAGAAAATAATCGTCGATAACAAGTTATTTTTATTTTATTTTTATTCGTTAGTAAAAATGTACGGCGACAGCTAATTTGTTGTCGCCGGAAAATGAACATTTCGGCGACAAAATTTGACGACGTCAGGCGATATTGCCATACGGAATCGAAAAATTGCATTTGGCGACGCGACACGACTCGCCTCGCTGTACGGAATCGGCCCATAAGGCTGTATGTTAATGTCAAGGGAGCTGGAACAGTGTGCTGGTTGGGAAGTCCTCATTCATCGGCGCGAAGATTCAGAAGAGTCCAATTGGTCTGCATTGTGATTGCCGCGAGAGTCAAAGTGTAGTTGAGAGCCCCAAAAGTTCAAGATGGTCATTGAAGACGCCAAGTACCATACAATAATCAAGCTCACTGTTGATTCCAAGGCTTTCATTTCTTCCGTCATGTATTTTCCGTCAAACTTTGGGGATTTTCTTCTCTAAAAGGTTCTGCAGATTTACATTGCAAGGGATTAATAAAATAAAGTGAAAATTGATAGCTGGACTGAATACCTTACACTTTGAGCTATAAAATTCTTTGTTTTGGGTATCACAGTTTAAGTTATAATAATTTCAAGCTCGATATAACATAAAAACATTTTGCGTATTATTATTTTTTTAATGATACAACTTTATTAAATCCCTTTTAAAGGACATCCAATCATGATTATAGTTTTTAAAAGTTATCTTATATAGGTATGTAGTATGTTTGTATGTATGTATTTATGTAATGATTAGTATGTATACATAACATAGAAATGTACATACAATGGAAACAAAAAATAGATAGCCGAGCATTTTTATATTAAAGATGAAATGCCTGCCAGGTTTTGTTCTTCTTCTTTCTTCTTTGATTAAGGTATTTACAATGTGTCAAAAGGATATTTTCAAGGTGATCGTTTTTTCATTGTTTCGGCCTTGGGACCCTCCCTCCTTTGGCCATTTACTAAAACGTCAAATGAAGTTTATCTTTTGCAAAACACATATGTAACGGTTAACAAAAAGAAAAAATAATTGTTTAGTATTGTTGTTGTTGTTGTCTAGGACAATTTAATACAATAATAATTAGTAGTAATAATAGCATACAATAAAACTTGTTGTTGTATGGTACATTTCTATGTTTGTATTACAAGAAAATATATATGTATGTATAATTTTTTTGAAGGATTATTTTCTTTAATTTTTCTGTTTCTTTACGCTGGTTTGCTCACATAATAATTTGTTGTTTATTACGTTGTTGTGTTTTTGTCTTGTGAATAATAGTAATATGTAAATAGAATATATTTATGTATGTGTGGTATATAAAGTAAATGTTTATATGTATGTGTGTGTGGAGGATGTGTTTTTTGGGGGAGTTTTTATTAATTTTATCCTGTTTCTTATTCTCTGCGTTTGTTTTGCTCTTTCTCAAGTTTCTTCCTTCCAGGTCAAAATATTCAATACTTTAACCTTTTCTTCTTCCTAACTTATCTTCTCATGGGCGCATTCAGTGGTATGTATGGAGAGTATGTGGAATACATAGAATTCTGCTGGGCAGCCCTTTGTATGCATGCATCCTGATACTGAGATTGCATATTCATCACGCCCATTTGCATGGGTATCTGTGAATTGGGATATTCACTGCCGGTGGAATAGCTTGAAGAGGGTGCCTGCTGAGTGGACATGCGATAACTGTTAATGCTATAGGGTGTCATTAGATTGGGAGCAATATGGACATTGCTGGGACGACTACTATTCGGAGATGAGGTCGACGGGGTTGAGGCAATATGCTGGATGGGAGCTAAGGCGGTATTCCTCACAGAACGACTGATACTGGCCGCCTGTGAGGTGGTTGTTATGGGTGCAATATTCATGTTGCCTGGATAGTATTTGTGATGATACTGCAATGAGGCCATTTGAGACTGCAACATGTTGGGAGAAGTGTTCAGGTTGCGATTTTGTGGCACAATCAAGTGGGGTGGTGGTGTCATTGAATTGTTGCCAATACCATGCTGGGGTGGTGGTGTCATATCCACCTGGCCAATGGGTGAAGTGTTACATGGCGGTATATCCAAGCCATTGGTAAGCTGTTGCAATCGCGACAAGCTACTAAGATTGCCGACAACAGCTGGTGACCCAGCCTGGGCACTAGGCAAAGATTCTGCCCGAGTTTGTTGCTGTTGCTGCTGTTGTTGTTGCTGCTGCTGTTGTTGCTGCTGGCTCAAGTGCTCATTACCCGATCCCGAACCCGATGACGAACCTCCTGAGGGTATAGATATGGGTACCCTTGAGGTATTGTTTATCGATTCGTTGGAATTCAAATTATTTTGCAAATAGAAATTATTCACTGCACATGAGGGTGAGGCCTGCTCAACACGTACCGAACCTGCATGCGAATTGAGGGCACTGTTCAGGGACATGCGTTGTTGTATTACAGCTGGCATAGAGCTAATGTCATATGCAGAATTTCCGGCATTTCCTGGATAGTTTTGTCCCAAGTGGGAGAGATAGATGTTATCGGCACCACCACCGCCGCCGCCGCCACCTCCTCCACCTCCACTTTGCATATTTTGGTGATGGGCATGGGCATTCAACTGGGCAAATTGTTGTATATTGTGCAATTGTTGTTCTTGTTGTGCTTGCTGCTGTTGTTGTTGTTGCTGTTCAGCAGATGAATTGTTGTTTTGATTATTGTGATTTGCCAAAGCCTGCTGCTGGGCCAAATTATTATTAAGGGCCTGTTGTTGGGCCTGCTGTTGTTGCTTGGATTGACGATGGGCATTCGAGCCAGTGGAGTTGGTATTTCTCATCAATTTTGGTGTGGTCGAGCGTTGGTTACTACTGGTTGCTGCATTTTCATTCTGAAAAGAAATAATTGGGGAGATTTTGAAAATGATGTCCAAAAGAAAAGCTAAAATTGGCTTTCTTTAACAGGAAATCAGCATAGCGAAACTTCAATTCAGCCTGGCTGAATAGGGTTTTCCATAGGAAACCTTCCATTTAGCCTGGCTGAATGGGGTTTTCTATAGGAAACCTTCAATTCAGCCTGACTGAATAGGGTTTTCCATAGGAAAGCCTTCAATTCAGCCTGGCCGAATAGGGTTTTCCATAGGAAAGCCTTCAATTCAGCCTGGCTGAATAGGGTTTTCCATAGAAAAGCTTTCAATTCAGCCTGGCTGAATAGGGTTTTCCATAGAAAAGCCTTCAATTCAGCCTGGCTGAATAGGGTTTTCCATAGGAAAGCCTTCAATTCAGCCTGGCAGCATAGGGATTTCCATAGGAAACCTTCATTTCGGCGTGGCTGAATAGGGTTTTCCATAGGAAACCTTCATTTCGGCCTGGCTGAATAGGGTTTCCCATAGGAAACCTTCAATTCAGCCTGGCTGAATAGGGTTTTCCATAGAAAACCTTCAATTCAGCCTGGCTGAATAGGGTTTTCCATAGAAAACCTTCAATTCAGCCTGGCTGAATAGGGTTTTCCATAGAAAACCTTCAATTCAGCCTGGCTGAATAGGGTTTTCCATAGAAAACCTTCAATTCAGCCTGGCTGAATAGGGTTTTCCATAGAAAACCTTCAATTCAGCCTGGCTGAATAGGGTTTTCCATAGAAAACCTTCAATTCAGCCTGGCTGAATAGGGTTTTCCATAGGAAAACTTTAATTCAGCCTGGCTGAATAGAATTTTCAACGGGAAAACTTCAATTCAGCCTGTCTGAATGGGGTTTTCATATGAATACTTTCAATTCAGCCTGGCTGAATAGGGTTTTCCATAGGAAACCTTCAATTCAGCCTGGCTGAATAGGGTTTTCCATAACAAACCTTCAATTCAGCCTGGCTGAATAGGGTTTTCCATAACAAACCTTCAATTCAGCCTGGCTGAATAGGGTTTTCCATAGGAAAGCCTTCAATTCAGCCTGGCTGAATAGGGTTTTCCATAGGAAAGCCTCCAATTCAGCCTGGCTGAATAGGGTTTTCCATAGGAAAGCCTTCAATTCAGCCTGGCTGAATAGGGTTTTCCATAGGAAAGCCTTCAATTCAGCCTGGCTGAATAGGGTTTTCCATAGGAAAGCATTCAATTCAGCCTGGCTGAATAGGGTTTTCCATAGGAAAGCCTTCAATTCAGCCTGGCTGAATAGGGTTTTCCATAGGAAAGCCTTCAATTCAGCCTGGCTGAATAGGGTTTTCCATAGGAAAGCCTTCAATTCAGCCTGGCTGAATAGGGTTTTCCATAGGAAAGCCTTCAATTCAGCCTGGCTGAATAGGGTTTTCCATAGGAAAGCCTTCAATTCAGCCTGGCTGAATAGGGTTTTCCATAGGAAAGCCTTCAATTCAGCCTGGCTGAATAGGGTTTTCCATAGGAAAGCCTTCAATTCAGCCTGGCTGAATAGGGTTTTCCATAGGAAAGCCTTCAATTCAGCCTGGCTGAATAGGGTTTTCCATAGGAAAGCCTTCAATTCAGCCTGGCTGAATAGGGTTTTCCATAGGAAAGCCTTCAATTCAGCCTGGCTGAATAGGGTTTTCCATAGGAAAGCCTTCAATTCAGCCTGGCTGAATAGGGTTTTCCATAGGAAAGCCTTCAATTCAGCCTGGCTGAATAGGGTTTTCCATAGGAAAGCCTTCAATTCAGCCTGGCTGAATAGGGTTTTCCATAGGAAAGCCTTCAATTCAGCCTGGCTGAATAGGGTTTTCCATAGGAAAGCCTTCAATTCAGCCTGGCTGAATAGGGTTTTCCATAGGAAAGCCTTCAATTCAGCCTGGCTGAATAGGGTTTTCCATAGGAAAGCCTTCAATTCAGCCTGGCTGAATAGGGTTTTCCATAGGAAAGCCTTCAATTCAGCCTGGCTGAATAGGGTTTTCCATAGGAAAGCCTTCAATTCAGCCTGGCTGAATAGGGTTTTCCATAGGAAAGCCTTCAATTCAGCCTGGCTGAATAGGGTTTTCCATAGGAAAGCCTCCAATTCAGCCTGGCTGAATAGGGTTTTCCATAGGAAAGACTTCAATTCAGCCTGGCTGAATAGGGTTTTCCATAGGAAAGCCTTCAATTCAGCCTGGCTGAATAGGGTTTTCTATAGGAAAGCCTTCAATTCAGCCTGGCTGAATAGGGTTTTCCATAGGAAAGCCTTCAATTCAGCCTGGCTGAATAGGGTTTTCCATAGGAAAGCCTTCAATTCAGCCTGGCTGAATAGGGTTTTCCATAGGAAAGCCTTCAATTCAGCCTGGCTGAATAGGGTTTTCCATAGGAAAGCCTTCAATTCAGCCTGGCTGAATAGGGTTTTCCATAGGAAAGCCTTCAATTCAGCCTGGCTGAATAGGGTTTTCCATAGGAAAGCCTTCAATTCAGCCTGGCTGAATAGGGTTTTCCATAGGAAATCTTCAATTCAGCCCGGCTGAATAGGGTTTTCCATCGGAACCTTCAATTCAGCCCGGCTAAATAGGGGTTTCCATAGGAAACCTTCAATTCAGCCTGGCTGAATAGGGTTTTCGACAGGAAACCTTTAATTCAACCTGGCTGAATAGGGTTTTCCATAGAAAACCTTCAATTCAGCCTGGCTGAATAGGGTTTCCCACATGAAACCTTCAATTCAGCCTGGCTGAATAGGGTTTTCCATAGGAAACCTTCAATTCAGCCAGGCTGAATAGGGTTTTCCGTAGGAAACCTTCAATTCAGGCAGGCTGAATGGTGTTTTCCATAGGAAACCTTCAATTCAGCCTGGCTGAAAATGGTTTTCCATAGGAAACCTTCAATTCAGCCTGGCTGAATGGGGTTTTCCATAGGAAAACTTCAATTCAGCCTGGCTGAATAGGGTTTTCCATAGGAAAACTTCAATTCAGCCTGGCTGAATAGGGTTTTCCATAGGAAAACTTCAATTCAGCCTGGCTGAATAGGGTTTTCCATAGGAAAACTTCAATTCAGCCTGGCTGAATAGGGTTTTCCATAGGAAAACTTCAATTCAGCCTGGCTGAATAGGGTTTTCCATAGGAAAACTTCAATTCAGCCTGGCTGAATAGGGTTTTCCATAGGAAAACTTCAATTCAGCCTGGCTGAATAGGGTTTTCCATAGGAAAACTTCAATTCAGCCTGGCTGAATAGGGTTTTCCATAGGAAAACTTCAATTCAGCCTGGCTGAATAGGGTTTTCCATAGGAAAACTTCAATTCAGCCTGGCTGAATAGGGTTTTCCATAGGAAAACTTCAATTCGTCCTGGTTGAATAGGGTTTCCCTTAGGAAAACTTTATTTCAGCCTTGCTGAATAGGGGTTCCCATGGGAAAACATATATTCAACCTGAATATTTGTATGGAAAATATCAAGAAATCTTTGACTTACCTGAATTTTACGATTTTGTTGCTGGGTATTATGTTGTTGCTGTTGTTGTTGTTGTTGGTTATTAGTCAAATTATTAAGATTTTGATTGTTGATATTCATGTTCTGTTGCTGCTGCTGTTGTTGCTGCTGAATATGTGGTGTATGTATGGTCATATGCATGGGGGTGTTTGTACCCTGATTTTGCATGGAACAGTTGGAGAATTGTTGCTGCTGCTGCTGTTGTTGCATGTGGACACTGTTATTGACATCCGAGGAGTTTTGGGTAATGTCACTGGATATGCTGGCTGGCGAATCCATACCCATGGCTACATTTAGTCCACATTCAGCATAATGGTGTTGCATGCCATTATTGCCGGCGCTGCTAGAATTTCCAGAATTATTGGAATTATTGTTGGAGTTGGTGTTGCCATTGGAATTTTGATTGTTGCCAGAATTGTCATAATTATTAACCATGGGTGAGGACATTTCAGGGCTAACCGTGTTGGCTTGCTGTTGTTGTTGTTGCTGCTGCTGCTGCTGAGAGTTTTGTGTATTTCCCGTGGCTGATTTCATTTTATTCTCATTGTCATTGCCGGCCGATGCAGCCGAAGACTGATTAATATTCTGTTCAGGTTTTACCTTCTGACAGGAAGCCTGCTGTTGGTGTTGCAATTGTTGTTGTTGCTGGGCAGCATTTAATAAATTTGCCGCCTGTTGACTTTGCTGTTGATATTTATTGTTGGCATTACCATGATTGGCCATGGAACGTATGTGATCCGCTTGGGATCTGCTGTTTTTTAGGGCGGAACTACTGCTGCCAGCAGTGCCACCGTAGAGCCCATGGTTGTTGTTATAATTGCAGGCGGCAGCAGCAGCTGCTGCGGCTGCACTTTCTTCGCGTTGTAACATTTCAGCGGCCACGGCTTGGGCCACAGCCCCCTTTAGGGCAGCCTCATCCTTTTTGAGAGGACTTGTTTTACGCTCCGCCTTTAGCTTATCCTTGGGATGATGTTGTTGCTGCTGTTGTTGTTGGTGCTGTTGTTGCTGCTGTTGTTGTTGTTGCTGCTGTTGTTGTTGTATGTGCTGTTGATGGGCATGATGTTGCATGGCCAAATTGGCCGATTGATAGAGATTTTGGGTAAAATTGTTATAGGCCATGGATGTGGCCAATTCCTTGTGGAACTTATTTTGACTCTTTTGAGCGGTGGCGTCGAGGTGTGACAAATTGTAGCCATAATAATCCCACTGCCAATATTGAGAGGTGTGATAGTTGGACAGTTGATTAAGGGGAAATTGTGGTGCAATTTTATTCAAATCAAGGGTATTGAGGTTATGTTCAGCACTTGCCTTGAAATGCAACTTGTCGTGGACATTTGCGGCTCCAGTGGAACCACTGGCGGCAGCCACAGCAGCTGCTGCCATAGAAGCTTGTAACATGCGTGGATCTTCTTCCTTTATTTGTATGGCTCCGTGTAGACCTTTTACTGCTGCAGCAGCGGCGGCGGCAGCAGCTTGGCTTTGTTGGGCAGCAAGTTTGCTTTGCTGTTCCAGTTTCTCACGAGAACTGTGGCTTAGTTTGGTTTTATTTCCTTCTACGCCACCACCACCACCACTTGACTTGGAATCTCCAGAAGATTTGGATTTAGTGGATTTTGAGTGCTTCTCATGGCTGGTGGAGTGTTTTTCCGGTAGGGTATTTAGAAAATCTGTAGAGGATTTTTCAGTTTTACATTTATATTTGTCCATGGGTGTTTTGCCATAACCAGACGAAGAAGTTGGGGGCTGTTGGTGTTGCGATTGTTGTTGTTGCTGCTGTTGGGCCAAAGCCGAAGTTATGGCCGAGCTTGCATGCAGCAAAGACTGCTGCTGGTGTTGTTGTTGCTGCTGATGCTGTTGCTGCTGTTGTTGTTGCTGAAGTTGTTGGGAGCTGACATGACTTTGCAGAGCATTTCTCATATCGGATGAGGCATTTTGTTGATGACCTTGCAAGGGTTCTGGTATCACCAGTGTTGGCTTTGAGTCCGCCATTGTGTTGTTTGTTTGATTGCTGGACATTTTAAGGGGACTTTTATTGTTGTTGTTATTATTATGTTCCTTCTTTAAAACCACTTGCTCAGATGAAGAAGTATTTCCAGCAGCTGCGGCTGTTGGAACTTCAGGTTTTATATTTGTTGTGCCACCACCCATATTGCCGGCTGCCATATTTGCATTCACCGGATTGGCTGTAGAAGATATAACCGTAGTTGGCTTGGAGGTTAAACGTTCGGCAACATTGTTTTTATTGTCCCCTAGAGGGGCTTGTTGTTGTGCCGCCGTTGGTTGTTGTGGATTAGCCGTTGTAGTGTTGTTGTTGTTAGTTGTGGATATTGTGTAGTTTTCCATTGAGGCCAATGACTTTGCAAATTGGTTAACGGTAATAACAGGTTCCGGTTTGGCGGCAGCATTGCTTGCGGATGCCGATGTCACTGCCTCATTGGCATTAGGGTTTTTTGGAGTGGGTGAAAGTTGTTCTGTTTTAAGGGTTTCGGCTTCCAATTTTGTTGGAGGTTCAGGTTTTACTTTCTTTTCCAATAAAGGAGGGTTGGCGGCCAATGGTTGGGCTGATTCCTCGGGTAATGGTTTCACATCCAAGGGAGAAGGAACAGCAGTTGAAGCAGCTGTTGTAGCAGTTGTTGTTGACGTTGCGGTTACTGGATTTGTTGTCATATCCTGGGAGTTTGATTCCTTTTTTGTTTTATTTTCTTCAATGACCGAAACATTGGCATGTTCCAATTGCTTCGTAGGCTCGGCATTGCTGGTAGTTTTAGTTAACTCCTGTAATTTGGTGGCGTCCTCCTTTTGTATGTTGTTGTTATTTGGCTCCACAGTCGGGGTAGGGATGCCGCCGCTGGTTTCTTTAGGTTTCTCAATTGCAGCCTCTGCCTTGTGGGCTTCGTCCTTGGTGTCCACCATTCCAGCACCACCACCAGTATCACATGTAACTGCGGCGGGTGTGTTAACAATTTCCGATTTAACAGTTGGCATTTCCTGATCATTGAATAGAGACTTTTTAGTTTTCTTGGCCACGGCCTCCAAGACTTTTTCATCGTTTTCCATGGAGGAGGAAGATGATGATTTAATGGCCGTTACACCACCGGTATACTCCATTTTAACAGGTGAGCTGTTTTTCGCCATTCCAATCGGTTCCATCTCCTTAATGGTTGCCTTATCCTTCACATCCTTGTTAATGGCTTCTGGCTTATTCTCCTTGGGAGTTTGGGAAGCCACTGATACTTCGGCACTCTCATTGTTTGTCTCATTATTTAATTCCTCATTAAGTTTTCCAGAATTTTTGGCCCTTAATTTGGGAAATAAATTTGGAATGCGTTTATCATTTTTTGATTCCATGGGAGTTTCTACAATGGATTTATCTTCATCTATGGGCGTTGCTGTTGATACCACATCTTTTTTTGTGTCCCTGGCGGCATCAGTTTCACCATTATTGGACTTTGTCAGTGGTCCATGAGACTCTTCCGTGGCAGCTTTCTCTGAAAATTTAGCCGTTGAATCTCCTCCAATGCTCATAATTGTTTCCTTGTTGCTTTCTTCCATGCTGGTATCATTCTCGGATTCCGAAAGCTCATCATGCTTCCTCTTCAAAGGTGGCAAGGGTGGACTTTGTTTACGATTTGTGGAACGTTTTGCCTTATTCCCCATTTCCATGGAAATGTCATTTTTTATCCCCTCACCATCTTCCATATTTTGTGGCATAGTGGTGGTGGTTTCTGTTGGTGCCGGTTCAGAAGGTGGTGCTGCTGCTGGTTCCGAGGGCGTACATATATCCATGCTTTCAGTATTGTAATTATCGGCAACAATGGCATTGTCATCCATTTTGGTTGATTCTACGCCTTTCTCGTCTGCTTCCTCTCCATCCTCCTGGTGATCTTTGGGGTTTTTTGCCTCCGTGTCTATTTCCATGGCAGGAGGGGGACTTTCGGATTTTGGTCTTTTACGTTTGCCATTCATTTTTCCCCTTGCCATGGGATGTTCATGAAATAAATGGTCTTTTCCTTTGCTTTCATCCTCTTGCTCCTCTTGTTGATGGTCGACATCTTTATTACCCACATCATTTGTCATTTCTTCAGATTTGACATTCAATTGTTGTTGCCTTTCCACAGGAGGAGCTTGTTTCACCTCATTGGCATTTAACTCCTCTTTTTGTTGGCGGTTATTCAAAGAAGCCGATGATGCCGTTGTGGTTGCCGAACAATTCTTGTTCTCATCCAGTTTCATAACATTTTTCCGAGGTGATAAACTTTGCCTTCCCGAAACATCCAATGATTGATTTTTAACATGGGTCAAGAGAGGACTCCACCTCAAACGTTCCGGTTCTATGTGTATGCGATTATTTTGCCTCTTTAACTTTTCATGATGATCATTGACCCGTTTCCAATCCACTTTAATGTTTATGTGATAGTGAATATCATCCTCATTCTTCCTTAGCTTAATGAAATTTAACAGCTCCAAGGCCAGGGCAATGTCAACAATGGTTAAACCTGTCTCTGCAGCAATGCCATTAAAGGTTATGTTCTTATCATGTTTGTGGTCATATAAATATTCCAATATAATCGACTTCCAATAGGAGAAGTAGGATAAACGTCCCAAATCTGATAAAGGTTTTTCGGGAGTACCCAACTGCCCCTCCTCACGACTCAGCAGATAACTAAAATCAATCAAGAAGCGACCAAAACCTTGCCGCTGAAATTGCGGCATGGTCAAAATACAGGATACATTATATTTTTGGGCACAATGTTTCTCTTTGGAAAAATAGCCCACCAAATGACAGCCCTTATTGTCATTTTTTGTCAACACATAGAAGAGAAAAGGTTCCACATCATAGTACAAGGTCTTGTGGTCCAAAAAGAGCTTGGCCAATAGGCACAAATTTTGACAATAGATTTTGTTGATATTCCCATCCACCTCGAACACGGACAAATCTTGGTGACGATAGATTTCAGTGCCCGGAGGCTGTTTCCAAGAGCATTTATTTTGATGGCGATCTAAGACGGCACGACTCTTGGTATATTTTAAACAAAATTCACACAAATACAGTTTCGTCAATCTATAAATGGAAATGGTACTTTATTAAAGAAATGTTCTTCTCCAATGGGAACTAAACTAAATTATGTATACCTGGCATATTCCTGGGGAAATGGACTGGAATACCAGGTTTCAATGTGCCATTTACCAATTTCTATGGAGCCTGGACAACGCTCGGCACTGGCATTAATGGCGGCCGGTTTGCCAATTAGTTTGCTGGGACTTTCCATGGCTCCAGCAATTGCCTTGCGGGCTCGTTCCCGTATCTTTTTGTAGATGTCAAAGTCGGCTTGTGACACCCCATTGGGTAGGGGCTGTGAATCAAATGGATTTTCATCGGGCACAACTTCCCAGGGGTGTTTTTCCTCGGCCATCTCCACCTTGTTGGGTGGTGTTTCTGGTTTCTCTTGGCTCTTGGCCATATCAATGTCTTGCATCATTTTATATTTGATAATATTTTGTTGTGACAAAAAAGGGATTTCATCGTCATCATCTTCTTCTGCAGGTTTAGGAACTGGTTTCTTTTCCAAAGGCATTGATTTCAGTAAGACAGCTTTCTTTTGTACTGGAGCTGCTGCGGTAGTACCAGGTGGTTTATTGGCTGCTGTAGTTCCTCCTGGAGCAGATGTATTTACCGGTTTGGGTTTGTATTTTATCATCATGGTGGGTTTGGGGTTCTCCTTGGCAGAGTTAGATGCATCAGCTTTTTGCTGTGCAGCCACTGGAGTAGGGGCCACAACATTATTCGGCTCCTTGAGTTGTGGAACCTCTGTTACGGCTGGCTTGGCCTCCATTTGCAGTGCAACTTGATTTGTCACCAGCTTTTGGGGTGGTGGTTGATTGCCATCGTCTTGTTGTTGTTGTTGTTGCTGGATCATTTGATTGGTGGCCGCCGCCTTCGGTTCCGTTGTCAATGTTGCAAAGTGATCTGTAAGTTTACGTTTGACCGGCTTTAAGTTTTTCATCATTTCGTTTTTATTATTCGTATTGGCATTGGCCGTGGAAGCCGCCGCCGCCGCAGCAACAACTGTATTGGCAAATATATCCGGATGGCTTTTGGCCACTGCTGCAAAACCCCACTCCTCCTCTTTTTGGGGTTGTACCAAACTCATATGTTTTCCCAAAGGCGAGGTGCTGGTGGTGCCAGCTGCACCCAACAAACCATCACATTTTTGTTTCTTATAAATCTGGGCCAACATAACATTGGATTTTGATTCACTATTCTCCGAATCATAGTCATCATCATCATTGTCCTCATCATTATCATCACAATCGGAACTGTCACTACTACTCTCGGAGGAATCGGAACCACTGCTTGTTGTGGAGGAACATGAATCTGATGATGTGGTGTCATCATTGTCATGATCTTCATTGTTTTGCTCCTCATCACTGTCACTGGACGAGCTGGAGGAGCTGAGATTTGATAGAGTTCTTTTGCGGCCCTTCATGGTCTTCAACGAAGTATCCTGTTCATAGGCTGCCAAATGTTGCTTCAAACTTTCCTCCATGGCAGCTTGGTGTTTCATCTTGGCCAAGGAGGAGGGAGAAGCCACATCATAGGCATTTCCCGGCATCTTAACGGGTGTGGTTTTTGCCACCTTCGACTTGGCAATGGGCCAATATTTTTCCGGTGAACTATTTGGTGTTGTGAAACTGGTATCACCAGATGTATTTGCTCCTCTAGAAGTGGGCGATACCATGGTCAATTGCTTGGCAGCAGCAGCATTCCTACAACAATAAACAAATGAAATCATCATCACCTATCCTTTTTCCATGTTTTTTTTTTTTCTCAACTTACCGTCCCTTGGCCAAAACCAATTTCTTCTGAGAATCTTTGCCCTTGACCATGCGAAAAACATCAGTATTCAATTTCAAACATGCACTGCATCTAAACGGATGTTTAGGCTTCTTGTCGGGAATGGTATCCAAACAATTTAAATGGAAATTTTTGTGGCACACAAAACACTGCAACAGACATGGTCCGCGATTGCCTTTGCCACAGGCACATTTAACACAGTTCTCACAATACCAGGAACTACCCTTGGTCACCAGCATATACAGCAAGACAAACGATTGGGTCTTGCATTTAGCAGCTATATTGGCACAGGTGGTGTGCAATGAAATGCCGCATTGTTTGCAAGAGCTCAAAGGCTCTGGAATGCCATTTAAATTTTTCTGGGCATTGCCGGAACAATGCTTACAGACATCGTTACCCTAAAGACAAAAAGCAAACAACAAAGATTATAACATTTTTTAAATAAAACTTTCAAAATACCCACAATTTGCACTGGTATATCCACCGAAGCATTCGAATTTCGTGGTGTTGTCAATGAACGTCCCTTCTTGTAGAGTTTACCCTCCTGTATGAGAAAACCAGCTTCCACAGCCTTTTTAATAGACTGCTTAATTACGGTCTTATAATCCGCTTCTCCAATCAATTCAATTGTATTGAATTTTTGTATGTAATTTTCAATACTCTTTACACTGGAACCCTCACATTCACCCAAATCATGGACAGCCCTTGCCACAATCTTACACAAATTGGTATTCTTCTCTACCCGGACCACACGTTTGGCCATGGGAGCCTTATATGAATGTAAACCTTTGTTGTAGACCTTAATAACGGCACCGGTCTCAACAATTTGTTCCAATTTTTCGGCCACAATATCTTCATGGAATTTGTGATGGGCGCCAATTGCTTGACCTGGTGGTTGCAAGGGCAAAGAAAGTAAAATAATTAAACATCGTCATTCACTGACTACCAGACCTAGCTGTACTACAACAAACACTCATACACACGCATAAACTTACATATTCGTTGTACACTGGGTCTTTGCTTTTGTGAACGGATCTTTGATATAGCATCCAGTATCCATTTTTGCCATACTTCCAATGATATTTCTTGTGTGGAATCGAACATTTTTGCTGCTCCTCCGTTTTTTAATGTAGAAGCGACGCCAAATGTATCTGCACAACAACAAGACAAAATCCGAAAAAATTCTCCACACACACAAAACGCGACAACCGAACTAGTTCAGATGAAAAAAAAAGCGAAGCGAGTAGTATACTACATTTACGTTTTTCTTTTTTCTTAAATTTCTTCACTTTTTCCCAGCGTATTTCTCAAAACTTCGCTTCTATAAGCCACACATGTAACGTTTTTAATACTTTTTGCACTTTTGTGTAAATTATAAATAAATATTTTAATATATTTCTTAAAATTCTTTCCTTTTACGAGATTAAAAAAATTATGTATGTTTACAACGCAAGAATTAGTTGGCTTATGTGGTTACTCGATTACGCGACGAGTAACCATGTCAAAGATGAATGCGCGCCCATTAAAGATGTAACTTTTCAGGAAAGCGTCAAATGCCACTTGTTGACTTGTTTTGGAGGTGCGATATAAGCTTCGTTCCAGTACAATTTACAATTTTTACGACTTTTACAAATTTTACCCGAAACCCGTTCCCGCACACAAAAAAGTTGTAAAATGTTGACTTCTCTTTAAACAAAAATGGCGTTGAATGAAAAAAACGTTTGTGTGAGAACAATTTTTCTCTCTTTTACGAGTTTTACTATTAAAAAGTACGGGAACAAAGCTAATGATAAAAGTATGAAAAGAGCAATCTGTTGAAAACGAGTCCAACACACACATTTTTCTAAAATGTACGGGAACGGAACAATGGCAGAAACGTAATAAAAACTGAAACAAATGTCAAAGACGGCGTGTCCGCCAATCAGAAGCCGGCAAACATGTTGCACATTTTTGCTCGCCCAAATTTATCGTGTAAAAAGTTTCTAAAGAGAAAACTATTCAGCCCCATTTTTGTTCAAAGAGAATTGAACATTTTGCAACTTTTTTGTTGTACGGGAACGCATTTCGGGTAAAAATGTGCAAACACATTACTGTTGCGAACGCTGACGCGTAAAGTTGTCTTTTTCTCTATTCGGTGAAAAGAAGTTTTTTCGGCAGCAAACAAATTAAGTGTTCGACTTAATGAATTTTGTGGTTTCAATTCGGAACAAATAATTTGCGATTTAAATAGTTTCAAGAAAACTCAAACTATAAACTGTGAAGCGAATCAAAGTTATCAGTGGAAAAACTAAATAAATTACAAAAAGGCTTTTAGCCTTACGAAAAACTAAATTAACGTTTTGGAACAATGACAAAAGGAAATATAATCTATCGATTATAAATTGTTGAGTGCAGTTCTGCAGTAAATAAGAAGAACAATCTATTCGCCCAAAAGGGGCTCCTAGCCACATGCAACATTAATGTGGTGATACGGAAAAAAAAAATTAACCTTAAATTTTTTTGGCTGGTGATCATTTTGTAAAAAGACATATTTGCTGTCTTAAAGTGGCTATTCTTCATCAATTCTAACGGGACGCCAACGGCTTTGATCCCGTTACATTTTTCTCTACATTTTGTCACGTACATAAGTGTGTGAGAGAAAGAGTACGTAAAGAGTAAGCAAAACACTTTCCAATGGAGGGGAATGATCTTCCCCCTCCCATGGGGAAACCGCCTGAGAGGCAAAAGAATAAAAAGGATAGATACAGAAGCGAAACAAGGCAAGAGACAAGAAATATGGGAGAGGATGAAAAAGAGAGAAGCAGAAGCCGTAGTAATTCTCGAAGAAATGAGAGCTCAAAGAAAGCGAGAAAAGATGATGAAAATGCCAGTACAGGAATGTCTGTTGATTGTGATAACCAGAACCCAAGCTCTTCAGCAAACAATACCACAAACCGTACAGAAACTGGTGAGAATTCAAACTCAGGTAATACAAACATTAATTATAATAATACATATGATGAGGACCACAAAGGGCCCTTCATCGTTTATGTCGACAAATCCTCAACAGAAGGAGAAAAAACAGGTATAAATACAATTAACCTTGCTAGAATCTTAAAGAATTTAAATATACAGGGTGTTCTTGAAGTTTCAAAAATTGTCTTTGGGCGTGCAAAAATTGAATTTAAAGATGGCTATTCAGCCAATTCGTTTTTAGTTAATGAAGATTTTAAACAAAATGGATTTATTCCAAAGATTTTTCCTCATTTTGTGTCGAAAATAGGAATAATCTTTGGAATTCCTATTGAAATTTCAGATGATGAACTGGTAAATGTCATAAGCTCAGATGTCACTATTCTAAAAATAGTCAGAATGACCAAAAAAGTGCAAAACAAAACACAACCAACAACAAGAGTTAAGATCTTTTTCAAGGGGCTAAATTTGCCACAATACGTTAAACTCTATGAGTATTCCAGAACCGAGGTAAAACATTTTATATCATTTGGACAATGTTATAACTGTTATCGTTATAATCATTTTTCTCAATTCTGTAAACAGAAAACCCCAGCATGCAGAACGTGTTTTGTAGCGCATAAAATTGGTGAGGATTGTGATCCGGAACCAAGATGTTCGAATTGTTCTGGCGATCATGAGCCAACATTCAGGAAGTGTCCTGCAAGAATTAAAGCGTACACAATTAAGAAAATCATGACAATTGAAAATTTAGCTTTTAGAGAGGCCAGATCTAAATATTCTGCTGTCTTTACAAATCGATTTGAAATCTTTAATGAAAATGAGGATGAAATTTTCCCCGCGATCAAAAATAGAAGCAAGAATCAAAAACAAACCCAAAATAATACTGTTAACAACACCTTAGAGGCTGCCAAATTCTTGCACTCGTCAAACTCGTTCGCAAAAGTAACAAAAAACAATCAAAATAGAATTAGGGAAGAGGCAAATGCCAGAAAAAATATGGAGGAGTACAAACAAGCTTTAAATAGCCAAGAAACATATAAATCTCCAAATGGCATTGCGCTTCAGTCTCAATATGAAAAATTCTCTCAAATGGAAAAATCCCTAGGAGCTATAGTGCAAAACATTGACGAATTAAAAGAAAAATGCATGGAAAAATTAGGACAAGAAGCACTTCTGCATCTAGAAGGAATCAGACAAAAAATGATCATGGAAATGTTAAACTTAGATGTTCATATGATTGATACAGCTAACATACAATCTGATAGGACGGTACGGGTAAGTGGTTCCGAAGAGGAACTATAGCACTTACAAAAATCTCTTTTTTTATTCATTATGATTAAATTATTACAGTACAATATACAAAGTGTAAACAAAAAAGGAAATAAGGAGTTATTAGAACTTTATATGGAAAAACATAACATTGATGTCGCGCTCCTAACGGAAACGTGGGTGCGGGACACTACTTCTACAAATATAACCAATTATAACTTCATTGGAAAACACAGAAGTGATGGATTTGGCGGAGTAGGGATCTACATTAAGAGAAGTATCAAATATAGGCTTATTAATTTCAATACTAACCACGAAATTATGGGAATTTCAACTCTTAACCTTAAAAACAACATAAACCTAATAGTGACCTACATTCCGCCAAATGTAAACAGAACTTCTTACAAAGAAATAGCGACAAACCTTTTCCAAGCGGCATCAAGATTGAAGCACCCAACTCTTATAGCAGGTGACTTCAATGCAAAGTCTACTTCATGGGGAAACCTTCAAACTGACCACCAGGGTGAAATTATATACGACTGTTCTATCAAATATAATTTTAAATGTCTTAACACAGGTGAGCCTACCTTTACACTCAATAATACTAGATCTGCCATTGACTTAACTTTTTTAAATAGCAACACCATGCAATTTAATTGGAAAGTAACAGACCTTAAGCTAACTAATAGTAACCATCTGCCTATTATTGTGGAAATTTCCGGGAACTTCCATCCGCCTAGGGAAGGTAAAATCATTTGCAAAAAGAGAGTATTCAAGCAGCTGGCCAATACTGAGATCGGCAAAACCCTCGAAGAAGATGAAAAAAGTTTTAAAAATGTCATCGAGTATAATACCATCGTAGTTGACCAAAGAAATAGATACATTCCAAAATCATGGTGGAATGATAGAATTCAGGATTTATACAACCAAAGGAACGAGTTGAGGAAACAGTTCAACGTGACAAAAGATTATGAAATTGGTCTAAAAGCAGGCGCGATGGAAAGAAAACTGTATAAGCAAATAGAAAGGTTAAAAAGAAAAAACTTCAATGACCATCTTCATGACCTATCTGAATCAAATCCTAAAGATATGTGGAGAAGCCTAAAAAACACCAAAAAATACAAACAGAATAAATCTCCCAATAATTCATGGGACGAAAACCAGAAAGAAGAGTTTCTTCATCATGTCACTAGTTCATCTTTGGTGGGCAATGAGCCGCTTTCGGTTACCTTTGGAAATTATCAACATGAAAAACCCAACCTGGACAAAAATGAAATGGCCAAATTCTTAAAAAGTCGAAACCCAGACTCCACAGCTAGTCCTGACGCAATATCTTATAGTATGATCGCAAGTCTAGGGGAAACGGAGAAATCCAAATTCTTAGATATTCTAAACAACATCTGGATGCAAGGTACCTTTCCAGCGCAATGGAGGAAAATCAAGATTGCCCCAGTCCCCAAAAAAGGTAAAGATCTCTCTGACATCAGGAATTATAGGCCTATCGCGCTGATGTGCGCTTCTCAAAAAATAATTGAAGGTGCCATCAAGAAAATTATTTATGAAACTATCGAAGTAAGAGATATAATCCCGAGAAGATCTTACGCCTTTTCTAAGGGGAAGTCTACTACGATGTGCATTAATGATGTAATTAACTCAATTGAAAGTCATAAAAGCAAACATAATAATGTAGACGGAGCAATCATCGACATAGAGAAAGCATTCGATAATACCGATATAGGTAAACTATCCTTAATTCTGTTTGAGTCTGGCATCAATTATCATGTAATTAAATGGCTTTTCGATGGTATGAAGGATAGGACCTTAACGTTGGGCAGTAAAAGTATAAACATAAAAAATGGGTTACCTCAAGGTAGTGGCTTAAGCCCTATACTTTTCAATATTTATACCAGCTCCCTCCACTCAATCTCCTCTGAGAGTTGTACAGTGTATCAGTTTGCCGATGATTTTTTCGTGCTTTGCTACGACAGGAACTTTGAAATTGCGAAAGCAACATTATTCTTTAAGATTCAAGAATTCAAGCAAAAATGTGAGAGGTTATTGTTAAGTTTTAATATGGAAAAAGTTAGCGTCACGCACTTTAGCAGAAGACCTAAGAACCTGGATATTACAATTGACGGTAAAGCACTATCTCAAGTGAATACAATAAAATATCTAGGAGTTAAAATTTCGGCCAGTGGCTCGGCAAGAGTCCACATTGATGACACCGTTTCCAGTGTAAACAAAAATTGTGCATTTCTGAAAATATTGAGTGGATGTAAATTTGGGGTAATCCCGTCTAGAGCATTGCACTTTTACAAGGCTTTCGCTAGAGCGAAAATTGAATATGGCGCGGCATCACTGTCAAACCTTACTAAGACATCCGAGCAAAGTCTCAAAGTTTGTATACAAAACAATTTAAGGAAGTCTCTTGGACTCATTAAATCAACACCGGTATCAATCATATATAATCTTGCTGCTGAACTTCCTCCCCGTCAGCGTTTCCAATTGGCCACTGCCAAGGAATTGGCAAAATGTGTAGCTTATAAACTGCCTGGAGCAGAACTAATGTCACAAAACTCACAGCTCAAAACAAGTTATGCGCTAATTTGGCAGAAATTCCATGACATTTTGGTTGATATAGCACCAACTAGTATCTTCGGCCCTACAACTAACAAAATTTCTTATCATACAGACTTTTTCAATGGCTTAGTAAGCAAAAAATCGGACGCTAGCAAAGAAATGGTCATGCAAATTGCCTCTGATAAAATTAACAAACTACAAAACGCTGGCTTTCATATATTCTTTACGGATGGATCAGTGTCAGACAACTCCACTGGAGCTGCCTTTCACCACCTTAATTTTAACCTAACTGCATCCTTTTCTGTTGATAAAAAGTTTTCATCTATGTCTGCCGAGGTTCTGGCATTTTTGGAGGTCGCAAATTATGTTGAGGGGAAACAAATGGACAAAATAGCAATCCTAACTGATAGTCTAAGCGGCATTCAGGCTGTTGAGAGTAGTGGGCATAGAAATTTCCTGATTGACAAGTTCATCACGAAGGTAAATAGTACTTCAAGTTTCTTTGAATTGCATTTTATACCAGGGCATTGTAACATTACATTTAATGAAATTGCAGATCGGGCTGCGAAAAATGCACGTGTGCAAGGTACCCCATTAGAAATCCCCTGGACTTTAAGAGATGCGATAAATGCCATGGCCAGATCCCTATGGGAAGAATGGTCAGATGAATATAAGGAAATAGCGCAAAGAGGTAATTCACATTTTTATAAAATTTTTCCAAAAACTTCAAGAACACCCTGGTTTAAGGCGTCCACTCTGGATTCCTTAACACAAAAAATGCTTAACAGAATTTTAAGTGGGCACTGTTTTTGTAACAGCACCCTTGCAAAAATGAGTGTAGTTTCCTCACATTTATGTGACGAATGCGAAGTTGAAGACACGGTATCACATGTAATCTTTAGCTGTAGTAAGCATAATAATGCAAGAAGGTCTTTCCAGAGTTTGTACAACTACGCCACAGTAGAAGATTTCATACACTCGAAGGGCTTGGACGGTTTGATCGAGATAGCAGACTTCATTAAACTGGCAAAAATTGAGATATAAAACGGCTTTCCTTGTTGATTGAACCAACGACCACATTTTGGATACATATCTGGCATATATATGTGGTTTAATACGTCATCATGCAGTTTATTTACTATCGCTACTCATTACTCATCCAATATTTAAAAATACAATATCTATATTTGGACAACACTGGGAATTCATCGTCATCATAGTCACACACACATATCATCTTTAATTTGGCTTAACATCTCACTCCATCATCCTTCATTAAAAACGCAACATAATCAACACAACATTACGACTTCATCGCACACATTAATTCACTAACATCATACATCCATAACATCATATGTTCTGCCATCATCATATGTTCTGAAATTAATCTTCTGTATAATCGCAGGTCACGTTGCTTTTCGTCAACTACTTGCAATACCACAACCATATTTGGAAGTTCAACTGCCGCAGTAAAGAGTCATCATCATCATACGTACAACTGTAGACTAAGTCTGCATAATTGGTGGTGGCTTTAAACTCCCCTCCAACGTTCGGGAATTGGCCAAGGAGGTTTTCGCTCTGAAGATAATAAGGAAAAAAAAATGTGCAAAATGTGTAAAAACTTTTTAGTTCTGGAACGAAGCTATTTTTACATACAATCGGACCTCGATTATCCGTACGGAACCTCGATTATCGGGACCGGAGGCATTACGGATAAGATAATCTAGTTGCACTGTTTCTTATATATTTTTAATCAAAATGTATGCGTTCTTGCTAATATTTACAAATGAGAGCAATTATGAATTTAATGTGAAGTTTAAAAAATTGAAAATGTTCTAAAATAATGCATATGGGCATTGTTTTTGTCAATTACAATTTGGTCGAAGAATTATAATGCCGGATTATAAAGATTTTCACGGTCAATCGCCGTAAAATTAACAAAAACATTTTGTATTTTCCTTTCAAGCACATCTTCCCAAAAACTTGTTAGTTCTGGAACAAAGCTTATAAAGGAATGTCAGAGCCTCTTTGCAATCCTGCCGGCGTTCCCCGTATAATTTGACCCATGGCAGAACTACCAGGTAGTGGTATCACACCAGCTGATCGAATATGAAAAGTCAAATCCCTTTATAAAAAAATTATTTTTGTTGTAATTTCCCCAACAACATAAAGAAAGTTTTGACATAACATATTCAAATTTTTACGATGCCACTACCTGGGTAATTGTGCCATGATTTGACCCAAACCAATTTACACTGATACCTAAATTTCGAGTTTTAGGATTTTAGATTTACTAAAGTTTAGTTTAAATGCGCTATTATAGAGTGTATGAAGCATATTTTATAGCCCATTTACATTATTACATTTTGTTACTGAGAACGTAAAAGTTTTTGCAAGAAAAATTTTCCTTGTACCCAGCAAAAAGTTTGCATCCTCGGATGCAGTTGAATCACTACAAGTGTACGGTACATCTGCCGTTGGAGTACATCTTTTCCTATGAATTCGCTTATGAATTTTACAAGGGAGCGCGCAGCTAGGATTCACTCCATTTTGCTTCCACAGCACACAGCTAGGATGCACTCCATTTTCGATCCAAATCACAGCTTTTGATATAGTGTTTTGGATTGAATTTAAAGGCACTCTTCGGATTGCATTTTTAATCAGTCCAAAGATGCAACTAAAATGCAAGCTGCCTTGCCTGCTTACCTTGCTTACTTCTGATAAAAGAATAAAAAAGAAAAGGGCAACCCAGTTCGAAATTTCCTCGGCCTTCTTGATTCTTTTATTTTTATTATGTCAAAAATGAAGCAGTAAAGCAAGGTAATCAGGCAGAGCAGCTTATGTACGCAGGCCTTTAGACAGATGACAGCGTTAATATGCATTAACTGCCTTAATTCAAATTAATTCGTGCATTATCCATATTCTTAATGCACAAAATCCAAGTGAATTTAAAATGAATTTTGGGATTTCAATATGGCAATACTGTAGAAGAGACCCCATTTTCTTGTAAGGGAGAGAGCATATTCATCATTAGGTCTGTACGATAACTCCAAAAGTTTGTAAAAAATTTGTGTAATAGAGTGTAATGATGAAGTTTAAGCCATTGGGGTAACACTCCAGACATGAGGTCTGTACGATAACCCAAAAGTTTTACAAATTTGCACAAACTTTTACAAAATGCTGTTCGATAAGTCGATGGTCACACTAGAGAGTTTCATTAAAACAATTCCATGAAAACAAGGGTTCCTAGGTCGAGTTTCACAGTAGAGTGATATCGTTAAGTTGTTGTAGTGGGGAACTCGATCTTTAAATACCTAAAAGTTTCAATGAAACCACTCTAGTGTGACCTTCGACTAACAAACTTGTAAAGTAAAAGAGAGCGAGTTTGGAGACAATACCCTGTGGGGACGAAAATTCCAATTGTCGCAATTTAAGTAGTCCAGAACTAGTTCTAATCAGTACTAGTACAAATATTGGCCCCTAAGTAATGCGAAGGGAACCAATTGTCACCTTTTTATCCCCAAGTAAACGAGGAGGCGTCAGTTGCGACTTAATTAACTTAACTTAAACGACGAGTTGTATAAATAATTCACATTTACATTTTCTTCATAACTTTAATATAAATGAAGCATCCAATAACAGAAGCTAGTGTTGATGGAATGAATATCTTCGTTCATATTATTCATATTGTTCTGGTATAAAAAAGGAATACGACGGAAATATGCAAATCGCCCTCTTCTTCTCTCTACCCGCTAGCAATTCCAATTGTCGCAATTTAAATAGTCCTAAACTAGAGGTAAGTAGAGTTGCGTCGTTCATGAACGAACCGGCTCAAAGGAACGATACCGTGAAAAGAACGAACGGATCCGTATCCAGCTCATTCTTTTATATCGTTCATTTAGATCTCCGATGGACGAGTAATTGCTGCTTACAAAATTAGCAGCATTGGTTTTGCAGTCAAACTCTAAACAAACGCTGCGTTAGCGCAAGCAGCACAAATTTCCACACAAAACAAACAATGATTCAGAGAGCTACTCTCGCTCAGTAACTCACCTCATTCAGTAACACATCTCGGTCATATCTTTCTTTTGCATCATTCGTTCATCTGGTTCTTTCATATCAGAAACAAAACCACCCCCAATAGCACACAATGTGTCATTCGTGAACGAACATTTTCAAAAGAACGATTCGGTGAAAAGAACGACGGAGTCATATGCAGCAGAGAACGAACGACTTCAAAAGAAAATAATACAGTCAAATGTATTGTTGAACGAAAAAGAGCCAACGAACGAAGTAAACGACCCGGATCTTTTTGGTGAACGGAATGAAAAAGATCGATCCGCTCAATGAACGAGATTGCCCAACACTAGAGGTAAGTGGTACTAGTTCACAATTGACCCATAAGTAATGCGAAGGGAACCAATTGACACCTATATATCCCCAAGTAAACGACGAAGCGTCAGTTGTGTGACTATTTCCCACCACTTTTTTTTTATAAATAAACTGGTATATGACTGTAAACCTGGAACTAGTACAATACCACCTACGAGTAATGCATAGAGTGTCAATTGGTTACCTCCTATGACATCCCCATGTTAAAGTTTACAGTTGATTGCACTGTGAGGGGTCAGAAGTGGAACTAGTTACTGTAACGCTGAGAATCGACGCGTTTCCGATGCCGAACTAGCCCATCGCCCAAGCGGGTAGTGAGAGAATTTTGGAGAGCTTTGGAGAGTTTTGTTTACGAGTTTTGCAAGGAAATTTTTTCTTGTACGAACTTGCAAGTTTGTTCAGCTGATTTAAATTCGAATGTCTTGTGGCGGACTTCTTGGCAAAAACATAAACAAATAAATAGAAACAAAAAAGTGAAAAATTATTAAATAAATTATGGAAAACGATAATGTAAATAATATAACTTATTTTGTAGTTTGTGGTGACTACTTTTTTATTTTATTATTTATTTATTTATGGTCTGTTCCTTTACTTTAAAAAATGGTAACAGTGGCAAAAAATGGTAAAAGTGGTGAACTGGTCTCATATAAATTGTATGCTTGTTGAAGTAAAGGAACGCTTTGCGGTTAAAAATGCTAAGAAATGGTAACCTCAGGCAGGTAAAGGAACAGAGCTTTAATCTTTTCCGCCAACTTCTTCTTCAAATCTCCTGACTTCTTGCAAGTTTTTGCAAATTGCTTTGCGATAACAATCTGCAAATTTTTAGCTTCGAGAGAGTAAAGTTGGTGGAGAGACGTTACTAAGTACTTGCAAGTAATTTTCACTTGCGAAGTTATCGTACAGAACTATTAAAACAATCAATTTGTACAAACTTTTACAAAATGCTGTTCGTTAACAAACTTTTAAAGTAAAAGAGAGCGAATTTAGAGAGAATTTTGGAGAGTTTTTGTTACTGAGAACTTAAAGTTTTTGAAAGTAAAATTTTCCTAGTAAGAATTTGCACGTTTGATCATTTTTTATTTTTGCCTTATTAATGCCCGTAATTTCAACGTCTGGGTAAACGGGTAGGTAGCTACCTATTAGTTATCTTTACATACGCGTTTGGTAATTTCTACATGCCATTTACCGAGGCGTGTAAATTTTGAAATCATGTGATAATATTGGTGATTTTCATTCATGATTTCGCAAAATCATTGCCACATAGAAGTGTTTTACAACTTTTAACACATTGGCAACGATTAACCAGGTAAAATCCTTGGTGTAACCCTGCGTTTACAAATTACAGGACAGTTGACTTCATGTATTGGTTGTCAAAATCCCAAAACTTGCCTTTGTGACGTAGGCGTCCAGACAACTGCAAAAACAGTTGTAAAATTATGAATGGAAATCATCGAATGCCTTTTGTTTTCCGTTCACATATTTTATTTTTGTTCATGTTCTTTTGTTTTCAACACATTTCAATTATTATCTCACACATTTTTACAAAAAATGTCAAAATCTTGTTAACCCGGCAGTCTGTGAAAGAATGATGGACAGCTGGTAGCCAAACGACAACTGTATGTATGTGTTAGTAAATCAGAGTTGTATTTGAAGACAAACTGTCTAGTGTAAACGCCTAGTAACACGACCGTTTTTGACTCGGTAACGTTACCTATGCGTTGAAATTATAAAATGTTGCTTATACTAAGTTTACATTTACGAAATCCTCTCGATTTCATCTGTCAATTCCATAGCTCAAACGTCAAATGAAATCTCATCTGAAATCCATTGGATTTCATTTGACGTTTAACCTATCGATTTGACGGATGAAATCGAGTGGATTTCGTAAATGTAAACATAGCATTACACGGGAGATATCTGTAAACTCATAGATAGCTACGTGTTGAAATTATGGGCATTAGTTTGTTATAACTGTTTTATTTCTAAGACTATGTTTACATTTACGAAATCCACTCGATTTCAACTGTCAATTCCATTGCTCAAACGTCAAATGAAATCGAATCGATTTCAGATGAGTTTTCATTTGACGTATACGCAAAGGAATTGACAGTTGAAATCGAGTGGATTTCGTAAAAAAGCGGCGCATCCATGGAGTAAGAGGAACACTATAGCTCTGTTCCTTTACGTGCAAGAATCTTCAAGTTTTACCACGTTTTACTCGAAAAGCGTTCCTTTACTTCAGACACCATACAATTCATATGGGAGCAGGGGCTGGATTCTTGTTCTATGAAAACTTGAAATGAAAAATAATTCCTTTATAATTTGTTTCATCTGACAGTTTTTTCCTTTATAAAAGTTTTCATTTCACATTTTCATAGAAACAGAATTGAGCCCCAGTTTACAAAATGGTTTTACCATTTTCAAAAGTAAAGGAACAGACCATATGTGGACGGCCATCCGTTAATTTATGATATGTCCGTGTTTAGACACACAAATTTCTCGGGAAAGTAAATTCAGTTTTTAGGCAATAGGGGGTAGGAAAGAGTATTGAGGAGCTCTTTCCTCTCCGCTCTCTCCCAAAAAACTCAATTTACTTTCCCGAGAAATTTGTGCGTCTAAACACAGACTATGTCCCAATTTACATTAGGCGAGTTTACTTGCGGCAATTGTCAGTTTGTAGGTGAGAGAGGGTGCTGAGAGGCAAAGGGTTACCATATGCCTCACCTCTCTCTCCTACAAAATGACAATTGCCGCAAGTAAACTCGCCCAATGTAAATTGGGACTATAGAAAGAGAATTATTTTTGTAACAATGGATAATCAAATAATTTTCGTGAACAACCTTCGATTGTTAAATTAAATCACTACTAATTATTTGCGAACAAATCATATTAAAATACTGAATTTTGTTTGATATAAAAATGATTTTTACGCTTCGATGTGTGATACCAGGAAATGAGCGGCATAGTGAAGAAATAGGCTAATGGGTACTTTACACGATATGTTTTTTACATATGGGTTGTCACTTTTTATATAGAAAATGTATATGCAAAGTGACAGCACATATGCAAAATAACATATCGTGTAAAGTACCCATAAGCAGGAAAAATAAGCTAATGCTTTGTTTACATTTACTAAATTCACTCGATTTCAACTGTCAATTCCTTTGCGTATACGTCAAATGAAAACTCATCTGAAATCCATTGGATTTCGTTTGACATTTAATCAATGGAATTGACAGTTGAAATCGGGTGTATTTCGTAAATGTAAACTTACTATAAGAGCTGATTGTCTGTCTACGGTATTAATGTCGTTTAAGAAACCATATATGTATGTACCAAATTCATTTTGATGTGCGATTTTTTTCTTGAAAAAACATTGACATATTGCGATAACTCTGCGTTTAGACATGACAGTTGAGTTCATGTATTGATTTCAAAAATCCATATTTTATTATTGTTAATGTTCTTTTGTTAAAAAAAAAAAAATTGTAGAACTGGAAGCAATTTTTAAAATGAAGAGAGAAAACAAAAATGCCTTTCTCTTCTATTACAGGCTTCCAAATAAATTTCTTCGGGTAAAAAAATGGTAGAACTGATTTTTCGACATTTGTTTGACGATTATTTGTCAACGAAGAAAAAATTAACAGAAACAGATAAAAAAGCGAACGCTGACAAAGCAAAATTAAAAACTGTGAAATAAAAGAAGAAAAGTGAATTTTTATGTTTCTTTTTGACAGTGCTACCAGATCTAGCATTATTTCCTTCCTTTACTTTTCTGGTAAAACTGTTAATGAGAGAGCAATATTTACAGTTTTCTCTTTTACCACTTTTACCATAAAAAAGTAAAGGAACAAAGCTATTGGCATATAATTTATTCCACTGTAAATCAATTTCCTGTATAATACCCCGTTTATATATAACCAGATTTAACAAACCGACTGGGTTTTAAATTATAATTCCATTGCTTATATTTCAAACAAATCCTTATAAACAAGCAATACCCAGCTGACTGAACTGGGTTGTAACGTTAGTGTCAAATTTCATATGATATTTTATACATTTATTTCTATTTCGATGTACATTAGGGACATATATTTTTTGAGTAAAAAAATATATCATTCGGAAAAAACCATTTCCCAGAAAGACTTCTTCATATCAATGATATGTAACCTCCTCCAAGTTCGAACGATAAGCCGCGCAGTAATTCCCCGCTTGTAGAGGCGATACAACGTTTGTTAATATGTGAGGTATTTTGTTAAAATTAACAAAATAAAGCCCTAATAAACATGTGCTTCTTTGATTTCTAAAACAAAACATTGAAACAGCTTCTCCTTTTTCTATGAATTTCCAGCGACCCCAAACTTTTCTGCAAGAATTCTACTTTCTGCAAGAATTTATGCATTTAGTGGAATGATGTGGAAACATAAAAATTTAAAATGTAACGAATTTTCATTCATGCTTTCCAAAATATTCAACCAAATGTGAAACATTATTAGTTTTTTTAAATTCCAATAATTTATAGACATTTCCTTGTTTTGTTTACAAATACAACAGGCAGTAACGTTACAAACAAAAACAAATTCCTTTGTGGTTGTTGTTCGAGTTGTATTTGTTGTAGTATTTACTTTACCTTATGCTACGTTTATATTTACGAAATCCACTCGATTTCATCTGTCAAATTCATTGCTTAAACGTCAAATGAAATCCAATTGATTTCAGATGAGTCTTCATTTGACGTATACGCAAAGAAATTGACAGTTGAAATCGAGTGGATTTCGTAAATGTAAACAAAGCATTATATTTGTTCTACCATGGTTAACCCTGCAAAAAGCTCTAATATAAACAGCATATAATGGTTTTCGGCTTAAATTTCTCAAACTTGTATTTCCTCTTGTTGGTCAATTTTTGTTACATGTTGTCAATACAATGTTGACAGTGTCTGTTTTTCCTGAGGTCTGGAAAATAGCGAAGATAGTTCCGATACATAAAAGTGGTGATGCCAGTGAATATAGGCCTATCTCAATAATGCCAATACTTTCTAAGATGGTTGAACATGTAATGAAAGATCAAATGCTTGCCTATATTAATAGCATGTCGTTGCTTCATGAAAGTCAGTATGGTTTCAGAAGCAATCGTAGCACAACTTCCCTTCTTGTTGGGTTGACCGATAATATACGGATGGCGGTCGGTGCTGGGGGATGTTGTGTTCTATTATCTCTCGACCTTGAGAAGGCGTTTGACCGAATTGATCATGCAAAGTTAATAAATAAATTACATCGTTTTTTCAAGTTTTCTACCTCAGCTTGTAAACTTGTTTTTTCTTATTTGTTCGGAAGGAAGCAGTATGTATGTTGTAAAAGTTGTGTTTCTGGTACTCTACCAGTGAGTAGTGGTGTGCCTCAGGGGTCTGTTCTAGGTCCCCTGTTGTTTGTGATGTATGTTAATGATTTGCTGAGTTGTGTTAGTAGTAGGAGTTGTATGTCGTTTGCGTTTGCTGATGATGTGCAGCTTTTGTTCAAGGGAGAGTATGTGTTTATGGATGTTTTGCAGTCGTCGATTGATTTTAATGTTAGTATTTTGGTTAATTGGTTGTCTCGCAATGGACTCTCAATTAATACACAAAAAACTAAAGTGATGTTCTTCGGGAACGTGCAGGATGATTCAATAAATGTTTCCATTTATAGTACGTCTATAAATGTTGTAAGCTCCATGAAGTGTCTTGGTTTGTTTCTTGATAGTGCTTTAGTGTTCGACGTGCATGTTAATTCTTTAGTGTCCAAGGTAAACTTCATTTTAAGGAAGTTATATTGTTTGGATTTAGTTCTGCCTAAGAACATAAGAATTCAATTGGCTCATGCACTCATAATGCCTCATTTTGTGTATTGTATTGAGGTTTTAGGGGGTAGTCGTGGTTTTGTCTTACGAAAGTTAAAACTTCTGTTCAATAAAGTTATGCGCTATGTTTATCATGTTAGATGTCGTGATCATATTTCTCTGTATGTTAAAGAGTTCCTTGGTTGCACATTTGATAATTTTGTGAGTATTAGATCAATGTTATTCTTCTATAAGGTACATAAAATGCAGACACCTTCTACTGTATTAGACCTTTTTACATTCTCCAGATCGGAGAGGAACAAACAAATACATGTGCCGTGTTTGACTCCATTCTTGGAGAAGTCTTTTCTTGTAAGAGTATCTCGTGTATTTAACACTTTGCCACCAGAGCTTAAGGTATTTAATTCCTCTTTAAATTGTTACAAACGAAAGTTATATGAGCATTTTAATAGCAGTGTAATATAAAATTCATGGTTTGTTATGTTAATTTGTTATCGAACTATAATTGCATAGCTGGTTTAGAACTTTTGCTTTAACATTGTATTCATTTGTTAGATTTATTGTTTTAAGAATCAGATCATTGTTAAATTTAAGTTTTTGAGAGTAGTAAATGTATAGTGGTTTTTGGAACCGATTATGGCCCTATGGGCTAGGTTTTTACATGAGCATAAATAAATAAATAAATAAATAAAAAAATAAATAAATAAACATGAGTGTAAATGTTGTTTAAGAAACAATTTACCTCATTCCTTTTGTTGTACGATTTATTTGCTATTGGGCGTCATACGGTCAGCACATTGCCATATTGCAGTATTGCATCGCGACAAAACGTTGCCATGCCCTGTTTTTGTGGAGACTTGAACAAGGTGGCAACACGGTATGACTAAAATCTGTAGATTTATTTTATGAAATTGGACAAAGAAGTTGTAATAGCTGAATTTTTTGTGTGTTTATTAAGGGCAATCCCTGGTGAGAACCCCCCAAAAAAGTGTCTAAACGAAAAAAGTTTGCAAATTAAATGAAAATGTTAATAAAAGTGAAGAAAATTTAGCAAAGTTTTATAAGAATACAGGTGTTTGTGTCTCTTTTTTCGTATACATCTCTCGGGTTGAGAAGGGTAACTCCAATCCATCCCACACTAATACTTACGAATTACTTACGACGTTTTTTTACTTCATTAAAAAAAAACAACTCTACACAATCGCAGCACAGCACGGGGAGAAAGAACGAACGGAAGGCGGAACAAGAAATATCACGTAAAGAAAAAAGAAAGATAAAGAAACGAGAATCGTAACCCCATCATCATCATCATCAATACAAATATAATACAATACCCAGCCAACAAGCAAACTTACGACCAACTAAATTATTATTATAGTTTAGGCAGAAAAAAGAAAATACAAATCAATATAATAAGAAGAAAGAAATAAACTTTCCAGTGAGTGATTGAGTGAATGTGATTCGTTGTGTATTATATTTATTTTCTTTAGTATATTTTTATTTGTTGGTCCGTCTCATTGTGTGGAACTTATATATGAAGTGTGCCGAGAGATTACTTCTATACAAAACGTCGGCTAAAAAGAATTGGCAAAGCAAAAACACTAGCATCCAGTAGTTGATGTCCCACCACCACCACCGTCATCATCAACGTCTTTGTAGTCATTATTATTGTCAAATAAACTATTGCTACTACCAATAACAGCGACAATACAACAACAACAACACCAAGAATCGCTGCCACACCAGTCGCAAAGTTCGGAAAACTTCATCAGCATCATTCATAATTATCATTTAGTCGGCTGCAGCATTTAAGGGCAGCGCAGTTGTCGCGCAGTAGCAGCATTAATAGCAACAACAACAACAACTGCATTATAATTATTAGCAAATATGCGTGAATTTAAAGTTGTCGTTCTGGGGTCTGGAGGTGTTGGCAAATCAGCCTTAACAGTGCAGTTTGTTTCCGGCTGTTTTATAGAAAAATATGATCCCACAATAGAGGATTTCTATCGCAAAGAAATTGAGGTATGTTCCATAAGTATTCAAAATTATTATAACTACTCACCATAAACTTAATCTTATTGTTTTTGTTATTACATATTACCATTTGGAAGCAAGCAAGAATGAAAACCCGATAAACCCCCAACTTTTGTGTGCTAGGTAACATTTTGTCTGACCTTATGGCCAATTGCATGCATTTTGATTGCCAACAAAGTTCAACCCCAATAGTTATACTTTGTCATTTCTGCAAAAACAAAGCAGTTTGCTGCTGAAGCAATTAAAGTCTTTCGGAGCAAATGATAGTCGAGCAAAATATTCTACCTACCTATCGACCAGCAGCTAGCTAGCTAGTTCTTTGTACACACATAGTCACAACATTGCATTCAAATGTGTGGATGGATGTTTGTTTGTTTTCTTTGCTTCTTGTTGTTGGTTTGGTTTGTTTCTTTTACCAACTTTTTATCAACCAACAACCAAGATTACCGAATTGTATGGTGATTGATCTGGGCACATGGTTTATCATTTCTAACAAACAAAATACGAAAATACGGGTTAAGGGGATGGATGTTTGGGATTTTACCGGGCAACATCGATCGATCGTTCGTTCGGTCAGTCAGTCGATTGTATGAATGGATTTTTGGCCACAACAACAAACATTTGTTAATATTTAACATAAAACAAAAATGTTTACATAATTCCAATATGAATGAATGTGTTTGAATGCGATATTGCTGCTTTTTCACATCTGTAGACACAAAAACAAAAAAACCAACCAACAACGTCTGACAAACCGACGAACCACAAAAAGCAACTTTACTTACGTATGTAGGTTTGTGCATATATGTACATTATTATACTTATCACTAAAAAATACATATTTAGTATAAGACTATAAACTATAGTTGTCGTCAGACTCTAGATAATAGAATAGCTATATCGCCGCCCGCCGCTGGCGTCTTCGTTGTTGCTGCTGCTGATGTTCATTCGACAATTTTGTTTGTTTGTACTTTTTGTGAAAATTTACTCTCTCTCCCAGCATTTTTTTGTTGTGTTGTTGATGATCACTAGACATCGGATTTTAGCATGTTTTTTATTTCTTATCCGATTGGACTCAAATTTTGGATCTAGGCGTTTTGAGGGTCAATTTTTCGATATTTGGGGTCATATCAAAAATATGCAAAAAATATGCAAAATATATGCAAAATATATGCAAAAAATATGCAAAATATATGCAAAAAATATGCAAAATATGCAAAAAATATGCTAAATATGCAAGTGATTTTTTGACGAAAATCGCCAATTAAATTTGGAAAATCATCAAAAAAGCGTACTAAATTAAGTTTTTTGCCGTTTAACATAGTTTTTGGCGGATTATTATGTTATTGAGACTCTCCAGATATTCCGCCACAGCAATAAATCTGGACTAACAAGACTTAAATCAGTTTTCACAAGGTGAGAAAATGTCAAATAACCCAACATTCCTATTACAACATAAGATGCTTCCTATACAAATGTAAGCTCTGTTCCTTTACTTGCAAGAATCTTCAAGTTTTACCACTTTTTACTCGAAAATCGTTCCTTTACTTCATACACCATACAATTCATATGGGAGCATTTTACAACTTTTACTACTTTTGTCGGTTCTACCATTTTCAAAAGTAAAAAAAAAAATTCAAAACCTCAATCAGAAATGTCAAAATCAACGTGTCCAAATAAGGTGATAGTTTCTAATTGGCCAAAATTGTCTAGCAGAAAAACAAAGGAGCTAGAGTTAGTCATCGCTATTTTTGTTCAGATGAAAGTGCAATTTTTTGGTATTAAAGTACATTTACCATTTAGAAGTATACGTTTTGAATTATCACATATTAGATTTGAATATATTTTATAGTGTTTAGTCCTTTATTCAGTATATACAGACATAAATTGACAATTTTTGTTCTTTGTGGTCAAAAAGCTTCTTTGGAAAAATGCTCTAACTGCCGCTTTAATAGTGATGTCATAGTTTAATGGACTAAAAATACATAATTTAAAATATCAATATTGTACGCATACAACCGCTTAATGCAGAATTGGAAAATGTTCACTCCTCGGCGAAAAGTAATGCATTATTGTTATACCCATCCACGATTAATAATAAGCAAAATGAAGAACACCCAATGATTAGTGAAAAATGACATCACTTAGAAAAACCACAGAATAGAGTAGTAGTGGTAAAATAAGTCAAAAACCTTGGAATTGTCTTTAAAATGGCAAAACCACTCACATATTTCTGCTAGAAAAGTATTTGGAATGTTGATAACATAGTCGAAAAGTCATAACCCTTTTGTATGCACAATTGTTTAATTTATACCTATCCGTGTACTCCATAATTTGTACTAATTATTACCAATGCTTCGAATTTTGACAGTTGTTTAATGGAGAAGTTGGTACAAAAATTGTTTCAGCAACATTTAGTAAAAATTATCGAGAACAAGGACAAACCTTTCATGACACATTAGTCTTGTTGTATAGGATATAAATAAATATATTAAGAAAAATATTCGCCGCAATATTGTCATTAAAGCTGCCAAATGAACTATACACCTAAAAGGCAAAGATTTCAAGGAATATTAATTTACAAAACGATGAAATTCCACATCTGTCTCTTGGTTTACTTACATCCTGATGTAAACTTTAAAAACGTCATATTTCTAGCACTACTTTCACAATCTGATTGGCTTTTTTTTGGAACAAATACGGGCAATGCCAATAAAAATGTCCAGATTGTCGAGTAGAAAAATCGCACTATTTTTTACACGTACAGCACTTTCATTTAAGTGTTCGGTATTAGCAATTACAATTTAAAAAATTATTATTATATAACTTCCACGAGTAATTTAATCATATAAAATAATTTATTTTCCTTACAATTCGTTAATCCGAACAATTTGATAATTCGGACACCGCCGAAACCTGTGGTGTAGGGATTATCGCGAATGTACTGTATATATGGGGGCAATATCAAAATCTGAATCGATTCTTACCAAAATAGGGATCGTTCTAGGGCCAAAAAATCCCCAATTTTTATGCGAATTGGTCTATAAATGTGACCTGTGCTTTGTTTTCAAAAAGACATGGCCAGATGGATAAGTGCGAATCTATGCAGATCATCAAAAGGAACTGTGGGTCTATTTCGTTTCATTTTGCATGTTGCAAACTCATTCACTAAGTCATAATACGGTTAGGGTATTAAATATAGTTAACAGTGTAATCATGAATAAAAATTCCGTGCAAAATTTGTTTCCTTTCCCCAATTTCACAATTTTTTTCCATATTTATGCCCCAAGAAGGAATATTTTTGTCGATTCGACTAGAATACGCCTTAATGAAGCGAATAAAGTAGTTTTCAATTTTTAACAAAAAATTATTTTAAAAGAATTTCACTTTTTAAAATTATTTTCCGTGTGGAAAATTCAGAGGGAAATATTCATGATGGCACCGTATATATTTTTTATATGTTATATGTTTTAAGTAAAATATGAAAGATTTTATGTAATATTCAATATTTTCTTAGACTTAATTTCTAGCTCATTTGTTATTCTGTCATACAATTTTGGCCGAGCAGAAACTATCAACATATTTGAATACGTACATTTTGACATTTCTGATTGAGTTTTTGAACAAAATTGTATTAGAAAGCAACTTATGTTGTAATAAGAAGACTGGGTTATAGGAAATGTTCTAATTTTTTTAGTCCAGATTTATTGCTGTGGCGGAATAATAATTAATAACATGATAATCTGCTAAGAAATCGACGTTTTACGGCAATAAACTTAATTTAGAACACTTTCTGATGACTTTCCAAATTTAATTTGATGATTTTTGTCAAAAAAATTACTTGCATATTTTGCATATTTTTTTGCATATTTTGCATATTTTTTGCATATTTTGCATATTTTTTGCATATTTTGCATATTTTTTGCATATTTTGCATATTTTTTGCATATTTTGTGCATATGCAAAATATGCAAATATGCAAAAAAATAAAAAATATGAGCCTGTCATTGCATTCAGTTTTCTTCAAAACGAATTTTGGTCCAATCAGAATTTTCGTATCTTTATTAATAAAAAATATGCAAATATGCAAAATCCGATGTCTAATGATCACAAACATTTTTAATAACAGTTTTTCTTCATTTTTAAAAAGTATTCGCTTTTGCTAAAAATAGTTTCAGTAGCTTGCTTGTTGTGATAAACATTCGAAACAATTCCCCATCCCGGAAGGATAGAGCCCAACCCACGCATTTCATTTTATCAGTCATTAAATAATAAAAAAATATCTATATGCAGCAGATAAGTTAATCACATAACAACAATGTCACATAAACATTGTCAAGATTTTTGCTTTTTTTTTGCTTAGAAGAAAAGTGTGTTTGTTTGTATGGGTTTTCTTTGTAAAATTCTTCATCATTAACATTGAGATGACAAATTAGATAAACTGGATGCAAATAAGTATAAGGAAACAATTAGTTGGAGAAATTTGAACAAATGTTTCCAAATAAAAGACGATTTTTCGAAGTCTAATAGGATGTGGGATTTTTCGGTAGAATATTAAGGATGGTTTGAAAATTTGGCAAGGTTTAATTTCACTTTAGAAGCACCTCTTGTATCATCATGAAATATCTTTTAGTAGTTTTTCTTGTTAAACTGTTCATTTTATTTGAGGAAAAATAAAATTCCAATAAATTTTGGCTTAAGTTTATTTTAGGAGCTCTGCTTGAATTGTTTTGAAGGGCATACCTACTAGTGGCAGAAGCTGATCAAAAAGAGTCACATTTATTGAGCGGAAATTTTTATTTTTTTAAATAAATAAAAATTCCAAAAAATGCCTTATCTTTCCTTTACCGACCCACCTCAGAAAATTATGAAAAAATTACCACAGATACCTAGTGCTTTTTACACAGAATGCAACCATGTATTGCTTTTGTTGCGGAAATGTATACTTCCCGAGATATAGGCCTCCAAAAATATTAAATTTAAAAGAAAATTTTGTTCCCGAGATTTGCACCTGTCCATAGGAGAAAGTTTTAAATCCCGGCCGAAGGCCGGCTATTTAGAGAAAAATATCCAATTTAAAAGAAAATTTTGTTCTCGTTCCCGAGATTTGCACCTGTCCATAGGAGAAAGTCTTAAATCCCGGCCGAAGGCCGGCTATTTAGAGAAAAGCAGGTTAGGGCCTTTGTAGATCTTTTGAGGCCCATATCTCGGGAAGTATACATTTCCGCAACAAAAGCAATACATCGCTGGATTCGGTGTAAAAACCACTATCTGTAGTAAATTTTACTACAGGCTTAAGTCTACTTTAGGAGCTCCTCAAGAAAATAACATTCTCATTGAAATTTTAAATTATTTACCAGTGGCAGCTGTGGCGAAGCTGATCAAAAAGAGCCATGTTTATTAAGAGGAAATTGAACTTCAGGGACCAAGCTGGTAAAGATATTTGGTCTATAAAATACCAAAAATGTCATTCCCTTCAGCTTGAGTCTACTTTAGAATCTCCTCTTGTATCTTCCTGAAATTTAAATCGGTGGTGGCGCTTATAGAACTGATCACAGTGTCACCCATTTTAGTTGAGGAAAAATAAATTTAGGCTTTAGTTCACTTTATGAGCATTACTCGATTCGTTGAATTGTATACCAGTGACAGCTGCGGTGAAGGTTATCAAAAAGAGTCATGTTTATTAAGAGTACATTTTGCTTTATGTCTGGAGTATTCGCCCATTGGTTTAACTTCATAATTACTATTTATTATAGACAGTAACGTTTACAAAACGCACTGTTATGATTTCATCCCGGCGAAGGGGATTTTCAATTGGCCCTTCAGATTTTGAAACTACGTAAGCATCGAGTATTCTCATGTTAATGAGAACAAAATATTTACAGGCTGACGACAGTACGATTCAACTAAGAATAACAAAACAAAAATTTTTCTAATTTTAGAGACCAAACTGGGGAATGTACTTTGTTTTCAAAAACTCAAGAAATATCCATCCCTCCGACCTAAATCTACTTTAGGAATCCCTTTTGAATAATTCTGAAATATATATCCGTTGTTCCTCGTTTTAAATTGTATGCCATGTTGTTGTAGGCCCTACAGGTTTATGTTGTATCGGGAGAAAAGAAAGAGAAGAAATATGAAATTAATAGGTGGACATCAAGCATTCACATCCAGTCCTAAGAAGCGTGCTGCTTCAACTGGATGTGCCCAAAGTGACTCCGGTGTCAGGTCAGTCGGATGTGCAGGACACGCGAAGAGGTGCCGTGTGATGTGCGGAGATTGGCCACATTTTGGGCATAAGACTATTATTTCAGGATTTAGGAGGGAGAGGTAGCTGTTTAGGTACCTAGAGATGCCAGATCGTAGTTGTGATGATATTGATCTGGTCTCTCTAGGTAGTGCTCTCTCATCCTCGTTTATGGGAAGTGGTCTTCCACCGAGCACAATGCTGCTCGTATATGAGGAGATATGGTTCTCCACGGTCATTGTGTGAACCTCTTTGAGTGCGCTTTGTATGTCATCAATCGTTGGGTTATGGGGGATTTGTGGTATGTTGGAGAGTTCCTTACGGAAATCATACCGGATGGGTTTTTGTCTTTCGGAGGGGGGTCTGTTGCAGCTTATGTTGTTGGGGTGGTCGGGTTTTTGGCATTTGATAGTATGTTGCCTTGTAAGGAGGGTCCAGTGAGGCTTCACCGGCAATAGTTTGGTTTCCTGTTGCAATGCGTAGGACAGTGTTTTGGACCGTTTGTATGTTCTTCCACTGCGTATCGCTGATTCCTGGTGTCCATATAGGGGCTGCGTAATCAAGGAGGGGGCGACCTATGGTTTATACGTGGTTAGTATGGTCTCCTTGTCTTTCCCCCACGTGCTGCCCGAGAGAGCTTTGAGGATTATATTCCTTTTCCCTACGATCTCAGCATGTTTACAGAAGAGGAACATGTTACCAAAAGTTACACCCAGTATTTTGGGATTCTTGATTGTTGGGATGACTTGCCCGCGGATGTGTATGTCAAGCTTTGTGTTGACCTCTTTTGTCCACGATGTCAAGATGGGTGGCTGAGGATTTGGGGGCGGATAGCTGCAGGTCACGGTCTACAAAGAAGTGTTTTAGTGTTGGGAGATAGTTGTTTATACGAGCCTCTATGTCATTAACATTCCTGCCACAGGACACTAGCGTGCAGTCATCTGCATAAGATATTAAGTGGACATTTTCGGGTGGATTAGGGGCCTTTGAGACGTAGAAATTAAAGAGTAGCGGGATAGTACGCCCCCTTGAGGTACTCCTTGTTTGTTTTTCCTAGGTGGGGATTTATGTCCACGGAATTCAACGTAGGATTGTCTGCCAGCCATATAGTTAACCTGCCATCTCTTGAGGTAGTTTGGGAGCTATGTTTCCATCACATCTCTCAAGAGGATGTCATGATTAACTCTGTCGAAGGCTTTAGACAGGTCGAGGGCTACGAGTATTGTTCGTTTATGGGGTCTCTTGCTGTTCAGTCCTTCAGTTACCCTTGTCGTGACTTCACTTAGGGCCGTTGTGGTACTTCTTCCAGCTCTGAAACCGTACTGGTGTTCGGCGAGGTGGAAATGTTCAGTGAAGCGCGGTAGGATAATGGATTCAAGTGTCTTCACAACAGAAGATAGGAGTGTTATCGGACGGTAGGAGTTTCCCATATGTGCCGGTTTGCCTGGTTTAGGGACCGGAATAATTTTCCCGAGCTTCCACTTGTCTGGGACCTCGAAGGTGCTGAGACATAGGTTAAAGGTGCAGGCGAGGTAGTGTGCACCATGATGTCCTATGTGTTTTTTGAGCATCTTCGTAGCCAGACCATCCGGACCAATAGTTGTGGAGCTCTTGGCGGCTTTGATACTACATACTTAGCACATTATCCGTTGTGATGGCGGCTGGGTCCGTATTTGGACTAAGGGCACGGGAAGCTCGCCGAATTTTCCTTCTGTCGCGGTTTTGTGTCGCCGGGTGTTCTACGAACTATCTGCAGAAGGCCATCGTTGTCTTTGCTGGGGTTTTTGGGATTGTTTTCCCCAAATGTTATTCTAATGATGTCGGTACGTCTTGGGTTTGACAGGTTGCGTATTGTGTTCCACAGTCGTTTTGTGCCAGGGTCAAACTCTTCTAGGTGTTTGCGCCATATTTCCTTTTTATGGTTGAATACCAATTTGTTTATTTCCTTATTAAGGGTCTGAACTCTGGTGTCTGATGGATTTGTTTTCCTTATGGAATCTCTGAGGTCAGCAAGCTTCGCGGCTTCCGTCGGAAAGTTTGGTCTAATGTCTTTAATTCGCCCCGTCGGAATGCATCTTTTGCATGCTTGCAGCAGGGTCATTCTGAAGAATTTTTCGCCTGCTGGTGCCGAGGTTGGAAGGGGTGCTTGAGAGAAATTAGCTTCTGTTAACCGATTGAACATATCCCAGTCAGCTTTGTTAAAGTTAACAAAGGTTCTTTCTTCTGACAGGGTTGTTGCATCTGCCGTATTGTATGCCATTGGCAGATGTGGTTAAGCTAATCAAAAAGAGTCATGATTATTAAGAAGTGATTTAATTTGTTGTAAGTCTTATGCCAGACTATGAAAATGAGTTTCTAGACAAGAGGTGTGAAGGGGTGAAACTCTGTACACAAGGTTCTGTAATCTGAAATTATTCTTTGTGTTTAAATTCGTAACTCTCAAACCAATGCAAAGTAATGAAAATATCAATTATTTGGCCTCAAAACATTATTTGGACGAGGAGTTAATCACGTATAGATATACGATTTTTTGGTCGATCCTTACATAAAGTTTTAATGGAAACTGGCTTCGCCTATGCTGGCATTCTTGCCTGACTTCATTAGCGATGCCATCCTTCCAAAATGTCTAGGCTTCCGGTAACGTCAAATTGATGATATTGACAATGATCTTCTGAGTTCCAGTTGCTATGGATGATTTCTCGTTTCGAAATACATCGCTAATCGTAAATTGTGGTGGTTCAATCTCGAATGTTCCCTAACTCGTTGAGTCTTTAGGGTTCGTACAATGAAGCTCATCGCGCTCATTTCTAAGTCCCGTCACGTCTGCTGGGAAATTTGCTCTAATCTTGAGTATTCGACCAACAGATATGTAGCGAGCGGCTGTGATGATGATGTTCCCGAAAATTCTCTCAGCTAACTGAGGATGTGTGTGGTTGGTGAATTCTCTGAATCCTTGCCTCAAGTTTTCAGTTTTCAGTTCAGAAAAGTACAGCGTTCAAAGCTTATGAAGTCCGGTGGTATTTTACACTAACGATGATAGGAAGGTGGTCTGAGCCATGGGAAATGACATACCGTGTGCCACAATGGTGTATGGTGTATGTCTGGCGAGCTGTGGGAATCTCCTCTTGTCCAATTGAGATAATGTGGAGCTATAAATTTGCTCTCGTCCAGCGCTGCCCCTCTATGGACGTGGCCTGGGGCGAAATACTAAAGCTCATGATGGGAATTGAAGTTCCCCAGCATCAATCCCCTAGCACTTGGCAAAGCGGTTTTTATCTTTGAATATCCCTCATGTTAGGTTAGACTTTAAGATGGACACTTGGCATTATTTTAGACAGCCACTTCATTCGGTGTTAATTATGAGAAGGGTTTAGAGTGGAGAGGCGAACGGGAAGGAATGAGGGAAGAGGGGAGAGATTAGAGATAAAAAAGGAGAGATATAGAAGATGAATAACCCATTGTTAGCAGGATTAAATGGTATCCACCTTTTTGTCGCAGTACGATGCTGTGTTTAGGCAGGAGTATGTTTATCAAGAAGGAAACTTGTACTCATCTTCTCAGCGTTCAAGCTCGGATCCTTGTCATTAGAACCCTTAACTGCTGATGGATGGTAGTCTTTTTACTATCCCCAATAATTAACAGTTGCCCAATCCGAATCCGCATCCTCAAATTCCATAGATCGCTGAAATTATCCTCAGTTGGCAGTCGTCCTGAGCTTATCGTGACTCAGCTAACGTAGAAAACCTAGTGCTTGGGAGGCAAGATCTGATTCTGATTATATTCTACCACATTGTCCAAAAGTTCTTGCTTTCCTTTCCTTTTGTTTTCCTTTTCATCGATTCTGTCGTCCGAAGAAGACCAGAATGACTTTTATTCACATTCATCTAAAAATTGTCTAAACAAGCACCCGTTCCTCTAAAAAGGGTCTTAAGAAGCACCCTTTCCTCTAAAAAGGGTCTTAAGAAGCACCCTTTCCTCTAAAAAGGGTCTTCAGAAGCACCCTTTCCTCTAAAAAGGGTCTTAAGAAGCACCCTTTCCTCTAAAAAGGGTCTTAAGAAGCACCCTTTCCTCTAAAAAGGGTCTTAAGAAGCACCCTTTCCTCTAAAAAGGGTCTTAAGAAGCACCCTTTCCTCTAAAAAGGGTCTTAAGAAGCACCCTTTCCTCTAAAAAGGGTCTTAAGAAGCACCCTTTCCTCTAAAAAGGGTCTTAAGAAGCACCCTTTCCTCTAAAAAGGGTCTTAAGAAGCACCCTTTCCTCTAAAAAGGGTCTTAAGAAGCACCCTTTCCTCTAAAAAGGGTCTTAAGAAGCACCCTTTCCTCTAAAAAGGGTCTTAAGAAGCACCCTTTCCTCTAAAAAGGGTCTTAAGAAGCACCCTTTCCTCTAAAAAGGGTCTTAAGAAGCATACTTTCTTCCAGAAAGGGTCTTAAGAAACAGTCTATCCTTCAGATGGGGTCTTAAGAAGCGGCCTTTTCTCTAGAACGGATCTTAAGGAACACTATTTCCTCTAGAAAGGGTCTTAAGAAGCACCCTTTCCTCTAAAAAGGGTCTTAAGAAGCACCCTTTCCTCTAGAAAGGGTCTTAAGAATCACCCTTTCCTCTAGAAAGGGTCTTAAGAAGCACCCTTTCCTCTAGAAAGGGTCTTAAGAAACACCCCTTTCTCTGAGAGGGGCTTAAGAAGCACCCCTTTCTCTGAGAGGGGCTTAAGAAGCACCCCTTTCCTCTGGAAAGGGTCTTAAGGAACTCCCTTTCCTTTAGAAAGGGTCTTAAGAAGCACCCTTTCCTCTAGAAAGGGTCTTAAGAAGCACCCTTTCCTCCAGATGGGGTCTTAAGAAGCACCCTTTCCTCTAGAAAGGGTCTTAAGATGCATCCTTTCCTCTAGAAAGGGTCTTAAGAAGCATCCTTTCCTTTAGAAAGGGTCTTAAGAAGCACCCTTTCCTCTAGAAAGGGTCTTAAGAAGCATCCTTTACTCTAGAAAGGGTCTTAAGAAGCACCCTTTCCTCTAGAAAGGGTCTTAAGAAGCACCCTTTCCTCCAGAAAGTGTCTTAAGAAGCACCCTTTCCTCTAGAAAGGGTCTTAAGAAGCACCATTTCCTCCAGAAAGTTTCTTAAGAAGCACCCTTTCATCTAGAAAGGGTCTTAAGAAGCACCCTTTCCTCTAGAAAGCGTCTTAAGAAGCACCCTTTCCTCTAGAAAGGGTCTTAAGAAGCACCATTTCCTTCAGATGGGTCTTAAGAAGCACCATTTCCTTCAGATGGGTCTTAAGAAGCACCATTTCCTTCAGATGGGTCTTAAGAAGCACCATTTCCTTCAGATGGGTCTTAAGAAGCACAATTTCCTTCAGATGGGTCTTAAGAAGCACCATTTCCTTCAGATGGGTCTTAAGAAGCACCCCTTTCTCTATAAAGGGTCTTAAGAAGCACCCTTTCCTCTAGAAAGGGTCTTAAGAAGCACCCTTTCCTCTAGAAAGGGTCTTAAGAAGCACCCTTTCCTCTAGAAAGGGTCTTAAGAAGCACCCTTTCCTCTAGAAAGGGTCTTAAGAAGCACCCTTTCCTCTAGAAAGGGTCTTAAGAAGCACCCTTTCCTCTAGAAAGGGTCTTAAGAAGCACCCTTTCCTCTAGAAAGGTTCTTAAGAAGCACCCTTTCCTCTAGAAAGGGTCTTAAGAAGCACCCTTTCCTCTAGAAAGGGTCTTAAGATGCACCCTTTCCTCTAGAAATGGTCTTAAGAAGCACCCTTTCCTCTAGAAAGGGTCTTAAGATGCACCCTTTCCTCTAGAAAGGGTCTTAAGGAACACCCTTTCCGCTGGAAAAGGTCTTAAGAAACACCATTTCCTCTGGAATGGGTCTTTGGAAGAATCTTTTCCTCTAAAAGGGTCTTAAGAAGTACCCTTTCCTCTGGAAAGGATCTTAAGAAGCACCCCTTTTTCTAGAAAGGATCTTAAGAAGTACCCTTTCCTCTGGAAAGGATCTTAAGAAGCACCCATTTTTCTAGAAAGGGTCTTAAGAAGCACCCTTTCCTCTTGAAAGGGTCTTAAGAAGCACCCTTTCCTCTAGAAAGGGTCTTAAGAAGCACCCTTTCCTCTATATGGGGTCTTAAGATGCACCCTTTCCTCTAGAAAGGGTCTTAAGAAGCACCCTTTCCCCTAGAAAGGGTCTTAAGAAGCACCCTGTTGGGGTCTTAAGAAGCGGCCTTTTCTCTAGAACTGGTCTTAAGGAACACCCTTTCCTTTGGAAATGGTCTTAATTAACACCCTTTCCTCTAGAATGGGTCTTCGGAAACATCTTTTTTTCCTTTTCTCTAGAAAGGGTTTTAAGAAGCGCCCTTTCCTCTAGAAGCACTTATTGCACTGGAACGTCTCTTAAAAAGGGTTTCTAATCGACAAGAAGACCACAAGGTCTCCTTATGGGGAACAAGATCAGAAACCCTTCTTATGGAGAAGAAGACCAGAAAGTCTTCTAATCGAGAAGATGGTTCGAAGGCCTTTTAGGGAGAAGATCAAAAGGTCTTCTTACAGAAAAAAAACCCGAAGGTCTTCCAATCGAGGAGATGAACATAATGGATTCTAATCGAGAAAAAGATCCGAGGGCCTTCTTATAAAGAAGAAGCCTAAAAAGATGAACAGAACGTATTTTAATAAAAAAAATAAAACAGAATGTCTTCGCCTTTCACAAGTAATGTATACCTGCTTAAGAAAATGAAAGATTGAATCTTATAGAAGACGACATATAATAAACCTATACAGACTGTGAAGCATACATGTATCATCTACATATTCCGATAGAAGGCAACAATGTTTGCAATTAGATATGAGTCATTATATAAACATTGTGTATTTGCAGTGATTACATTTTTATTACGACAATCAAATTATAAATTAATACCCTCCTCTAGTAGACACTCATACTTATGCGCCTTTTTTACTGTTTGTTTTGTATCTCTTTCTTTCCTTCTACCTAGGTTGACAGCTCACCATGTGTTCTAGAAATCTTAGATACAGCGGGCACAGAGCAATTTGCCTCAATGCGAGATTTATATATTAAAAATGGTCATGGATTCATTGTCATGTATTCACTAACAAATCATCAAACATTTCAGGTGAGAAAGAAGGGAGGGGAAATGGGAAAACTGCAACTTGCAATCATAACTCTCTTTTTCAATTACAGGATATTTCCAGCATGAAAAATGTTATAACACGAGTTAAAGGCAGCCAACCAGCTCCAATATTGCTAGTCGCTAATAAATTAGATTTAGATTGCCAAAGAGAAGTATCAACTGCCGAGGGTAAGAATTTGAAGAATATAAACATTTGGAATTGTTAATAATTGTTCTCACTCTCTCACTGTTTTCTTTAGGCAATGCTTTGGCCCAATTATGGGAATGTCCTTTCATAGAAGCCTCCGCTAAAGATCGTATTAATGTCAATGAAGTATTTGCAACAATAGTCCGTGAAATGAATATGACCCAGGATAAAAGACAGAAAAAAAGTTATTGTTGTTGTGCTCTTTTATAGAAGGATTTTGCTAATTATTATAAATATTATTATTATAATTACTATTATAGCAATTATGCACTTACGTACATATTATTATAATATAAATACACCACACCCACACAAAACAAACAAAATAAGAAACACACACACAGAAGAAAACACGTGAATAATAAGAATAATAACAACAAGAAAAGATATAAAGAACCCCTTCCCTCCCCCATCCCTCTAAAAGAAAATAGTAATACTATATACAATAATACACAACCGATAAATAAGAGTAACAAAACAAATAATGTTAATTATGCGAAGATCACAAGTTGTCGTTAAACAAAAAAAGCCAGAGAGAGAAGACGACGACGACAAATGGATAGATAACAAAGCAGTAAACAAACAGTAAACGGAAAACAAATGCGTGCAAATAAAAAAATAATAATTTTCATTATTATAATAATGATATATTTATATATACATATTATATATATATTTAGTGATGGCAATTAAGATGATGATGATGATGAGCTTTTTTCTTCTTCATCACTACTGTGTAGCAAAAACAAAACAAATGATAAAAAATGAAAAAAAAAAACTAAACATATTTTGTGTATGCCAATTTTGTATAGTGTATTAAGTGCAAAGAAAAACCAAAACCTTCCCCCCTCCCCCTCTAAAACAAGAAATGAAACAATAACAAAAACTTTAATTGAAACAAAAAAGAATGAAAAGAGAAAAAAAAAAAAACAAAAAATAGAAAAAAGAAACCAAACACATTTTTCTTCTTTTTGATTTAACAACAATGTTATCCTGCTGATAATTATGATGAAGACCAAGGTCTATATAAGGTTGCACAATAAGACCATATTTATATTAGGCAATTTTCCTTGCGGCAATTGTCAGTTTGATGGAGAGAGAGGTGAGGCATATGGTAACCCTTTGCCTCTCAACAACCTCTCTCATCGATAAACTGACAATTGCCGCAAGGAAAATTGTCTAATGTAAATATGGACTAAGCCCCGCTGATAATAGGTCTGTTCGATAACTTTGCAAGTAAAAAGTAGTTGCAAATTCTTGTAACTACTTGCAATCACTTGTCATTTCTCTTTTGCTGAACAATTTTGTTATCGAACAGACCTTATTTGTTGACAAAATACATTATTGTGATTTGTAACACAAATAAAGTCTAATCACAATAATGTAAAATCTATTTAGTCAAACGTAGTCTAACTGGCTGACCTAACGTAGACCTTGCTGCAGGACATTTCCAAAACACTTACAATACACCACACATGTACATTTTGTAACATTTTTGCTTAGGTATGGAACAGAACGGCTAACAAATTAATCGAAAAAAAAAAAACATTTTTTTTAAATTCACGTATTTAACAATGAATACTTAACGAGAACTTATGAGTGGTTACTTAGTTGACCTTTACTTTCCTTGAAGTAATAGCATTTGGAACTAAGTTTCCCCCTTTGTCCTTCATTATTCAGTATTGTAATCCATGTAACACTTAATTTCTTTTGGCCAAAGTACTCGAAATGTTTACTCATTATTTATCCATCTGTCATAAAAATACATTTTGATACTTCATACATATTATCTAGATAAAGCAGATATTATAACCACTTTATCTAGAACATTATTTTCGCAGCATCTAAATGAGTAGATTATCTATCCGCATTAATTAGATAAACATTACACTTTCACCACATTATCTTTTGCACCTTATTCACTTTAACTAAGTTATTTGCATGCCGGAATATATAATCTACATAACGTGGATACTTCATTCCATCCTTTGGATAATGTAGATAACATTATCCAAGTTATTTAGATATTGTGGATACTTTAACCACATTAATTACATGACGTAGATATCTTATCCACTCTATTTAGATAACGTGAATACTTTATCTACGTTGATTGGATATCGTGGATACTTTATCCATGTTAATTAGAAAACAGATACTCTATGCACGTTAATGAGATAATGGTGGTTATTTTATCCACGTTATTTGGATAAAAAGCATACGTTATTCCCGTTATTTGGATAACGTGGATACTTTATCCACCTTACTTAGATATCGTGGATACTTTATCCACCTTGATTGGATGACGTGGAAACTTTTTCTAATATTGTTAATGTAGATAAGTTATCCAAGTTATTTAGATATAGTGGATTTTTACCCATGTTATACAAATATCGTAGATACTTATCCGCGTTAATTGGGTAAGGTAAATACTTTATCCACGTTAATTAAATTAAGTGGATACTTTGTCCACGTTATTTGGATAACGTGATTACTTTATTCACGTTCTTTGGATGACGTGGAAAATTCACTCACATTATTTGGAAATCATGGATATTTCACCCACCTTATTTGGATAACGTGAAAACTTTATCCACGTTATTTGAATAACGTGGAAACCTGATAACATGGACAATTTATCCACGTTAATTGGATAAGGTAGGTGTTCTATCCACTTTATTTAGATAACGTGAATACTTTATCTAGTTGATTGGATATCGTGGACACTTTATCCGTGCTAATTAGATAACGTAGATACATTATGAACGTTAATGAGATGATGTGGATATCTTATCCACGTTATTTGAATAAAAAAGATAGGTTATTACCGTTATTTGGATAATGTGGATACTTTATCCACCTTATTTAGTTATCGTGGATACATTATCCACCTTGATTAGATGACGTGGATACTTAGATATAGTGGATTTTTACCACGTTATTTAAATATCGTTGATACTTATCCGCGTTAATTGGGTAAGGTAAATACTTTATCCACGTTTATAAGATGAAGTGGATACTTTATCCACGTTATCTGGATAACGTGATTACTTTATTCACGTTCTTTGGATGACGTGGATAATTCACTCACGTCAATTGGAAATCGTGGATATTTCACCCACCTTATTTGGATATCGTGAATACTTTATTCTCGTTCTTTGGATAACTTGAAAAGTTTATCCACGTTATTTGGATTACTTGGATTCTTTATCCATTTAATTAGATAACGTGAAAACTTTATCCACGTTATTTCGATAACGTGAAAACTTTATCCACCTTATTTGAATAACGTGAATACTTTATTCACGTTCTCTGGATAACTTGAAAACTTTATCCACGTTATTTGGATAACTTGGATACTTTATCTATTTAATTGGATAACATGAAAACTTTATCCACGTTATTTGGATAATCTGAAAACTTTATCCACCTTATTTGGATAACGTGAATACTTTATTCACGTTCTCTGGATAACTTGAAAACTTTATCCACGTTATTTGGATAACTTGGATACTTTATCTATTTAATTGGATAACATAAAAACTTTATCCACGTTATGTGGATAATTTGAAAACTTTATCCACGTTATTTGAATTACTTGGATACTTTATCCATTTAATTAGATAAAGTGAAAACTTTATCCACGTTATTTGGATAACGTGAAAACTTTATCCACCTTATTTGGATAACGTGAATACTTTATTCACATTCTCTGGATAACTTGAAAACTTCATCCACGTTATTTGGATAACTTGGATACTTTATCTATTTAATTGGATAACATAAAAACTTTATCCACGTTTTGTGGATAATTTGAAAACTTTATCCACGTTATTTGGATTAGTTGGATACTTTATCCATTTAATTAGATAACGTGAAAACTTTATCCACGTTATTTGGATAACGTGAAAACTTTATCCACCTTATTTGGATAACGTGAATATTTTATTCACGTTCTCTGGATAACTTGGAAACTTTATCCAAGTTATTTGAATAACTTGGATACTTTATCTATTTAATTGGATAACATAAAAACTTTATCTACGTTATGTGGATAACTTGAAAACTTTATCCACGTTATTTGGATTACTTGGATACTTTATCCATTTAATTAGATAACGTGAAAACTTTATCCACCTTATTTGGATAACGTGAATACTTTATCCACCTTATTTGGATAACGTGACTACTTTATTCACGTTATGTGGATAACTAGAAAACTTTATCCACGTTATTTGGATAACTTGGATACTTTATCTATTTAATTAGATAACGTGAAAACTTTATCCACGTTATTTGGATAACGTGAAAACTTTATCCACCTTATTTGGATAACGTGAATACTTTATTCACGTTCTCTGGATAACTTGAAAACTTTATCCACGTTATTTGCATAACTTGGATACTTTATCTATTTAATTGGATAACATGAAAACTTTACCCACGTTATGTGGATGACTTGAAAACTTTATCCATATCCATACTTTATCCACGTTAATTGAATGATGTGGATCCTCTATCCACTTTAATTGGATATCGTGGATACTTCAGCCACGTTATGTGGATAACGTGGAAACTTTTTTCACGTCATTTGGATAACGTGGATACTTTATCCACCTGATTTGGATAATGTGGAAACTCTTTTTGTGTAATTTGGAAAACTGGGTAACGAATTCAGTATCCAGTTTGGCGGGAAATTTTGCTTATTGTAACATTCCTTCTAAATGTACATCAAGTTCCAATAGAGATAGAGTCTATACCGGACAACATCTTCGAGTACCACCCTCGCAGAAGGTCAACATTCAAATGGTACCCGCTTAACTCCGGAAGGGAGTAACCGAATTGGTCCATAATTTGCAAATCGAAATATTTCTTTTGGACATAGAACAGTTTTGAATGTGGACTATATCCCCAGCAAACCAGTCGTACCGGCATCGCAAAGAAATCGTAACAAAATTCGGACGATACCTCCGATATCTGATCCGAAATCGTAACGATATCTTAACGAAAGTTGTATGAAGTGGTTGACATAATTTCGGAACGAAATGTCGGAGCTACATCGGATCGATTTCCGTCCGATTTCGTAACGAAATCTGAAGAAAATCCTTGAAAAATTCGGAAAGGAAATTTCTTTCCGACATTCGTTTCGAAATCGGTGCAAAGTCTGAACTATTTCCCTTCCTGAAAAATCGTTTAGAAATCGAAACGAAATCTGAACGACTTTGCTTCCGAAATTGTTCAGACGTTTGGGACATCAGACATTTGGTTTGATGGGGTCGGTACATTCCTTTGGGTACACGTAAAAGTGCAAGTAAGGACCAGCTCTCGAATGTTTTTGATTTGTTTGCAACAGGTTGTTCTCGGGGTACCTATTACGATAGTAATTAGTTTTTCAGCGTCTAGCCCATACTTCCTGAGAAAATGGCCCGAAAGCAAAGACACACAATTTGTAGCGGCTGGGATGCACAATAATTTTCGTTGCGGATACTGGGTTTGTCCAAAGTTTGCATATTGTAATATTTTTGGGAATCTTGGACAAAAATTCGAAACTAAGCCATATCGGTCCATCCTTAGGGCGCGTTCTCTCTCACAACAGTTAAACATTTTCGCATATGTGGAGTTCAATGTCTGTCTTGAAATAGTTTTGAAGGTTTTAATGAAGTAACTCCTCCTTGTTTACAGCGATATTATGTTTTTTCGTGGGCAAGTCATTGCTTCCTTTCTGCCGTTCCAAAAGCTCTAAAAAGTCTACGGCGACAAGACCATAATGGCTGGTGACAGCTATAAGGATTGACTTAAACTTAAATCTAAGTACCTAAGAACTTGATTTAAGTTTCAGTCAATCCTTATAGCCGACACCAGTCATTATGGTTTTGTCGCCGAAGAATTTGTAGAGCTTTTGGATCGGTTTTAAGGTTTGTGCGAGAATTGTTTTGAAATTCATCGAAGGTGGTCCTTGTGACTCTGATCCTCCTCCTGATCTAAAAAATCCTACGTTGACCAAACAAAATGACTGGTTGACTCGATAACTATCGAAAGGAATAACTCCCAAAATAACAACCTTTTCCATAATGGCCTATGTCGATGCATTTCTTCAGGTAACAACTTTGCAAAAGTTTTTTCCTTTTGGCACTTGCAAATCTTAATCAAATTTACTAGTAAAACCTTAGCATTTATTCGAAACGTCCACAATCGTTAAGATATAAACACTCTGTCTGAAAATCGTTTTGAAGGTCTTAATGAAGGAACTCCTTGTGTACAGCGATATTATGTTTTTAGTGGGCAAGTCATTGCTTCCTTTCTGGCGATCCAAAAGCTCTAAAATTCTTCGCCGACAAAACCATAATGGCCGGTGGCGGCTATAAGGATTGACTGAAACTTAAATCAAGTTCTATGATACTTAGATTATATAGGACAACTCCTTCCGGCAACTCCTTAAGTAGTTTAAGAACGGTTTAAGGTTTGTGCGAGAATTGTTTTGAAATTTTCATCGAAGGTGGTCCATGTGACTCTGAGGACTAAAAACCCCTCCGATAACCAAACAAAATGGCTGGTTGATTCGATAACTATCGAAAGGAATAACTCCCAAAATAACAACCTTTTCCATGATGGCCTATGTCGATGCATTTCTTCAGGTAACAACTTCGCAAAAGTTTTTTCTTTTTGGCACTTGCAAATCTTAATCATGGAGCGAAATAAAAGCACTAGCAAATGACAGAACATCCTGGAGGTTGTTTGTAGAGGCCCTATGCTCCTCAAGGAGTTAAACGGAAAAGAAGAAGAAAGCTTAATCAAATTTACTAGTAAAACCATAGCATTGATTCGAAACATCCACAATCGTTAAGATAAACTCTTCTAAAGTTTCCTTATTTTTGCCGGCAAGTGTTTTACGTCCAAGAATAGGTCGCCATCAAATTATGAAAACTCTTAAAATACATATTCAGGGTGCTTAGTCGAAGGTCACACTAGAGTGGTTTCATTGAAACTTTTAGTGATTCTTAAATCGAGTGCCTCACTACAGAAACTTCATAATTTTACTCTAGTATGGAAATCGACCTGGGAACCCTGGATTTCGTGAATGTGACCAAGGACTTATGAATGTAAACTCCACGTGAGTTTTGTCTTTCTGCCATTTAAACCTATAGGAGAAAGTGAGAACACTCACGGTGAGTTGATATTCATGATTGGGCTGATTATTTTGAACAAAAAAAAAACATGATTTCGTTTGTGTATCCGTTATATGATCTGTCCATAGATGAAAGTCCCAATTCACGTAGGCTGACGGTATCAGCCCAATTATAAATGTTCACTTAAGGGAGGTTTCTCACTTGCACAATCCCATCTTGTTATAAGCGAGCAGGAGGGAAGGAGTCAGAAATCTGTCGCAGGTGAACATTTCGGAAAAAAGGACTGATGTTTTTTGTTCAAAACGTTTTGTGTTGCCCTATATAACTGGAAAACAAATGAACCCATTATCTTCTGTTTTTGTGGGCATATTAAGTTCCTAATAATCTGTTTTAAAACGAGGGAGTTTAAGACATATCCCCTTAAAAAAAGTTGTCTATTACAGTCAATTTTAACGACAAAAATTGGTAAATTTTTTGGCCATAATCGGTTATCAAATTTTAAAAATCCTTTGTTTGGAAGAGATGATTTTTATGTTCCTAAGAAAGCTAAAGAAGTGGGGTTACTCTGTATTGCGATGCGTTTGCGTTTGGTATTTTGTTAGCGCAAGATATTTGCGTTAATGCACGATTTTGACATAGGGGCTTTTGTATTACAGATTGCGCTGATGCCAGAAACGAAAATGGATCAAAAATAGTTGCAAAAGGAGATACAAAAACGCCTTGGAGACGCATTTAATTTCCTTACGCATTGCAGTTTGCTTACGCATCGCAATAGAGAGTAACTTCCAAGATTTTTATGGGCGTTTTCGACATGGAAAAGCGGCATTTCGTAAAAAAATACGTCAAAAGGGTCAATTAGGGACGGTAATTACACTGTAGTAGCGTTGCCAGGAGCCAAACAATGGAATACAAATTAGTACAAATATGGAATTCTTTGCTGAATTTACTTAATACCAGCTTTTCTAACGTCCCGTTCCTAAAAAAATGAAAAAAAAATGCAATATAGTTGGAAATTTGTAGAAAAGTTTTGGTCCTCGGCAGCTGAACATGATCGACCTACTCATTTCACCTACAAAACGGATTCTTAACATTCGAGTCGCATATCTCATCAAATTTTGTTCCGAAAAGGCCTGAATCCAGCCGATTCTTTGAAAGGTGGGTGTAACCCATTATGAGAGTATAAGGATTGGTCTACGTTTTAAGAGCTCGGGATATTGGCAGTATTCGGTGTATAAGTTCGAAATGAATGTTACACAGTATCTTAGTTGGCATACGCTCATTGTTAATAATTCCTCATTCTAACCTCCAAAACTTATAAATTTTTTTTCTAACCTTAAAAAAATCGTTTTCCTATACAGGACTTGCATTGACACTTTTAAAAGCATTTCGTTTAAGTTTTCAAAGTTTTTCTTAAAGGAAGTGTATGTTACACAGCATCTTGATTGGCATTATGTCATTAGAAAAACAAATCTTCTTCATTTTAACCTCAAAAAAACATATGTTTCTTTCTTCTACCTTTCAAAATTCGATATTCTATATAGGACCCATAGTACATGCATTGATACTTTTATAGGCATTTCGTTTAAGTTTTCATGTTTTTCTTAAAGGAAAACTCAAAAGACACACACAACATACAACACACACACACACATCGACCAGAAGATTTACACATTTACAAAGTGATCAATTTACATTTGGAAACAAAAATTCATTAAAAACAATTTTCATTTAAACGAATTATTTCAAACGCTATACACTAAAATAAAAAAGAATGTATTTTCGTAAAAAATAAAAAATAAAATAGTAATGAAATAAGCAAGGCAATTAATTTATACAAAACTAAGTAAAAAAAAAAGAAAGTAAACAATTTAAATTAAGTGTGGCTATATTTAGAAAGACTCTTAGACTCTCCTTTTAGGGCATAAATTAATAATAAAAAGAAAAAAAAACATATATAAAAAATCAGAAAAAACATCACCTTTTAATTTTTCCATTTTTTTCCCCAATTTTTCCTCCTATTAACAACAACACACAAAAGGGCATTTCTATTAGTTTCTGTTCAATAAAAACTCCTTTTTCCTCTCTTTTTTTAGAAAGCAATTTTCTTTAGCTATATAATTTAATTAATTAACTATACAAATAAATAACAAAAATTTGTTGGTTCGTTTTTTTTACAATATTAAATGTGTTTATTTTTTTATTAAGTTTAAGTGAAATATATGTATGTAATTGTTTTTCAAAAAGTCTTCGTTTCGTTTTTAAAAGAAAGCAAAAAAAAACAAACAAAAAAGAACGTAAATAACAAACTAAGGTATCAATTATTTTGTTTTTTTATACAATCTCATAATGTCATATTACAACAAACACAAGTCTCTTAAAGACACAAAAACAAAACAAAACAAAAATAATAAGCTATATTATATGTAATAACTTTATACATACAACAACAACAACCCAAAACTGAAACTGAATACTAAATAATAAATTATTAAGTATTGAAGAAGAAAAAAAAGATTTTTTTAAACGACTTTTTAAATTTATCAATTTTATTAACGTTTTACTACTGTAAGAGCCTCATGAATAAAAACAACAACAACAATAAATGTAACATATTTTTGTAAATTATCTGTAAAGCAACCTAAAAGAATGAAAGAAAGCAACACGAAAAACCATAAAAATAAAAAACCGAAAAGAAAGAAAAAAACTCCTAAAAAGAAAGTAAGACATAAAACATTTTTTTTATGGGATGACGACGACGATGATTATTTTAAATGTGAAATGTAGAATTTTTTATATACATGTTGCATGTTAATTTAATATAAACAAAATAAGAAAACAACAACAAAAACCTACATATGTAATTGTAAAATAAAAAAACAATAATATTAATTAATAATAATAACAATAATAAAAAACACAATAAAAATACAAAAAAAAACAACAAATCATGCAAATGTGTTTTTCAAAATCATCAACCAAAATAACAACAACCACACACAAAAAAAAATTATGCCATATTATATACTAAAAATATATATTTGTGTAATTTTGATATGTCAACTGCAGAAATATTAGAATTTATATACATACACAAAACAACAACAAAAAATTAAGAAAAAATCGTGACACATCCCATACACATCCTCCCCCCCTTTTATACTACTTATAAAGGAAATGAAAAAAAAAATTAAAATACATATACAAAAATGAATTGTTTTAATTGCACCTTTTATCGAATCATCAATTTTTTGTAGAGTCCGAGTTAGCTCATCTACTCGTTTTTTTTGATTATGATGTCCTGGAACCCAAAAAAGTTTAACGACACACAAAGACTTTCTGCAATCACACAAAGACTTTCTGCAATCAACTGGATAGCTGGAGACTTTATGGTCTGTGACTTGAGAGCCCTAAGACCGCCTGATCATTGACACATATTGTCATGGGTCATCTAACATTCTCTGATGATTTCCTGGCAGCATAAAATCTCTAATTGAAAGACGCTACAGCTATAGATAAGCTAATGTGAATAACCCACATTAAATGAAAACTCCCCGTGAGTATTTTCACCCTCTCCTTTAAGATAAAATGTTAGAAAGAGAAAAATCGCGTGGAATTTTCATTCAGAATAATCCCCTATATTGGTGTTTAATTAATGGATTTTCGCAAAAGACACTGGCACCAGTGCTTTCCTTCAACTTGGATCCGTCTGTCTATATTGTCAGAGTCCTTTTGTCCCATCCATGTCAGTCCTATGGGTCTTAGTGAAACTACTGCCAACAAATTACAAGACATTTTGATTAGAAAATTAGAAAAAGAAACTTCTTTTAAATGGTCTATTTCACAATTGGAATATCTTTAAATTTCAATGTATAAATTGAATTAACCATATGCGATACCAATTATCCACCTAAACATTTGTTTGCAAACATATGGTCTGTTCAAGAACTCCAAGAATCTACTAATTTTTACTATTTTTCCGATAACATAAATGAAAAAATGTTATGGTAGTAAAAAATAGTAGCTTCTTGGAACAGAGCAATAGTGTGTGTTCGTTTACTCAAATGCTCTGTTCCAGAACCTGCAAGAAGCTACTATTTTTTACATTTTTTTCTTTATGTTATCGAAAAAAAGTAAAAATTAGTAGATTCTTGCAGTACTGGAACAGATCAAAAATTTGTACAAATTGTTACTGGATTTTGTTCCTTTACTCTACAGTGCAATGCAAAAGGCCTTAGTCGTTTACAAGAAGTTACTGGACTTGAACAAGTTTGTACAAATTATCGAGTAAATGAACACACCTATAATCAGCCCAATCATGAATATCAACTCTCACCTTCCCCCTTAGATTGAAACGCGGCAGAAAGACTCACGGTGAGTTGACGTTCATGATTACCCTGAATATAAGGTAGTACATTGGCTGACTTCCGTATCGTCAGTTGCTTTGTGTTATTTAAACTTCGTCAAAATATTTCAGTTGCACACTCATACATTGTTCCTCGAAAATTCAACTAAATCTATGAGAAATAAAAATGATACATCCCAGCAAAATTAAATGGAAGTGGTTCCATGTGAAATCATGATTTCACTGGTTCTTTTGCATGAGTGCAAAGGGAGTCGTGAAAGATCCGATCCTTCTCATCGAATTTTCATGAGTGAAATTGAAGTGGTGAAAGATCCGATCTTTGTCATAATATTGTCATGAGTTCAAATAAATTAATGAGTACCCGTACAATAAATGACCAAATAATCATGTACCCGAATAATTGTTTACTTACAAGAGTAATTGTTAAAATGAAAATAAAAGTCAGATATAAGTGATTGGTACATAGTGGCAAAATTGGCATATTTTAATTAATTTACAAATTGTTATAAAATAAAAGGGAAATATATTTTGTGTTTGAAAACCTGTTTCGTTTGGAGAAAAATAAAAAAAGATGTATGAAAGAGACTCGATCTATAAAACACAAGCTGTACCAGCTGACCGGACACCGATACGCAGTGTGATAAGATTAAAATTTGTCAAAATGCCGCCCTGAGAACTGCAACAGGGTGCCTCTTCAATTCCTCAGTGGGCCATATACATGACGAGGCAAATATTCTTTCAGTACAGCAACACAATGAGATGATTTCCTTGCAGTACTTGCTCGGATGTTACCGTGAGAGCCATCCCAATCACTATCTGCTGGCTACCGACACACCCAGGCATATCAAGAAGGATATTCATGCTCTAGAGAGGTAGGTTTAACAATACAAGAGAGAACCTCTATATCAACAAGCATATCAGTAGTGGAATTCTGTAACTCATTTTTCGAGTTACCGACAAATATCGTTAAAATTAAATTGTTTATAATTTCGGTAATTAACGAAATTTTTCGGTAAGTTAACAACCAAAATAAAGCTGTTGCTAAATTCTACCGATAGCAACAGTGCTGTCAACTTTTATTGATACTTTTCATTCATAATTTTGCGTTTTAATGTTACCGATTTTTGTCGGTAACTCAAAAAATGAGTTACAGAATTCCACTACAGGTAGCTTTGAATAGCATTCACATTGACGCAGTTGCTAAGGCCATAAGCAAATATAGAGTGAATTATGTCCTCGGAGTACATCCCCCATCTACCGCAGCTGAAGAGCGTCAGCTGCCACGACAAACCAGAGTAGTATTGGCTCAACAACGCTCCGGATATTGCAGTCGCCTAAATTCCTATTGGGCGGGATTTTTTCGCACTGTGCAAGACATTTGTCGAAATCTGTCCAGTATGCGGCATCGGGCCGCACGATACAAAACAACAGCCCCGCCAAGCCTACTCATCAAACTCCAGTGGATCTGTGGTTACATTCCATCGAATTAGCCACTTAGGCTTAAATTTCCTTTAGAGGCACCTAAGGTAGAAATACCATATTTGCACCATAGGTAACCCATTCTATTCTGATTTCAACGGTGTATAACTTTTGCCACGGAAATGTATACATCCCGAGATATAGGCCTCGAAACTTCCACATAAACACATTTATTAAACTCAATTCGTGTTAAAATTTTGTTATTACAGGTAAGTCTTGTCTCTCCGAACACAACAGTAAATAATATATTTGGGGAAGTCCATACTACCCGAGGTAAATTTAAAAGAAATTTTGTTTCCGAAATTTGCATCTATCCGTAGGAGAAAGTCTTAAATCGCCGGACAAAGGCCGGCTATATACAGAACAAATTTAAAATTTAGGAGAAAATGTTGTTCCCTTTCCCGAGATTAGCACCTGTCCATAGGAGAAAGTCTTAAATCCCCGGCCGAAGCTCGTTCCCGAGATTTGCACCTGTCCATAGGAGAAAGTCTTAAATCCACGGCCGAAGGCCGGCTATTTAGAGAAAAAATTTAAAAAAAAAATTCAGTGACCTATTTCTCGGAAAGTGTGGACTTCCCCCATATAATTGTATTCCTTTTTTGGGGGAGACGAGGCTCACCAGTAATAATAAAATTTTCATACGATACGAGTTTAGTAAATATGTTTAACTTAAGTCTAACATAGGGATTTTCCGGAATTTTCGAGGCCTATATCTCGGGAAGTATACATTTCCGGGACAAAAATTATCAGGTATTTGTGATGAATTCCGAATCGATTTGGATAAAAACGATTTGCCCAAAACGAGTGAATCGTATTTAGATGTGACGGAAACCGCATCGAATTTCAATTCCACGTTGTTTCAATTTCATTAAATTCCCCCAAACAAAAAACAGACTAGTGACCCCAAATCCTCAGATGAAAGCGGCATACAATTGTTTTGTTGTGGCGAAAGCAAAAACCGAAATAAATTTACTGAAAAATAAGATAAATATGTGTTCTTATTTAAATGGGCCTATATGGAAGCTTAGTGAGGGAATTCTTGTGCTATTAAATGATGAGATCTACAAACAGTGCATAACAACATATTAAGCGGGTGCATTCACCAATTTGGAGTAAACACAGACGTTAAAAGTACATTTTTTGTTCTATGCTTTTTTTTTATCAAAATATCAAAAATTTTCTCAACAAAATATGCCAAAAATAGGGAAAATAAATCGAAATTTATCTATTCTCTAAACGAGCTTACATTTCAATCCTTTTCTCCTAAAAATTCATTACATCGTTTATAAATCGACCACAAAAATATGACCGTTTTCAAAACGAGAAAAACAAACGATTATCGGATTGCATCACACCCTTTTTTGATCAAATTTCCATAGAACACAATGGAATATGAAACCGATATCGAAAACAATTCGAGATCGAAAAATGTACATGCATCACACCTACAATCGTTTTCGACTCGTTTTGAAATCGAAATCGATTTTCATCACATACCTGTATATATCGTTGGAATCAGAATAGAATGGGCTATGTTTGGGGAAAATGCCGATTTTTTCCGCCATGTGCCTCTAAAGGAAATTTGTTCCATAAAACTCCAATGGAAAAACCAAGTTGAATATTATATCACAAAACATGGCATCTAAGGGGTCGATCTTCGATAACAATTATCGTTGAGTGGCGTTGCCAGTTGTCAAAATTGATTCACGTATTACAACTCTCAACTGAAGTTGCGAATCTCAGTTGACGAAGCGGCTGTTTTTCAGCAACCACAAATTTTCAGTTGCAGTGAACATTTTCGAAGAAACAAGAAGTAAAATAGAAGGAAAAATTAACATTTTATTAACAATTATTGATTCTTTGCATCATTAATTAATTTTGTGTATTAATATGGTGAAAATAACGACAAAGCAGCAGTTTTATTATTAATATTAATAAAAAAATATTAATTGATAAACTGAGTGAAAATCCAAACTTAGCCCGTGGAGTTCGGGAGTTTTGGTGAAACCAAAACCACAGCGGATGAAGCGTGGAGGTCCATTTCGGACAGTTTAAACAGCCATGAACCTCCAACACGAACGTATGAAGAGTGGCAGAGTCTGGATTCACTTTAAAGCAAAGTTGAAAAAGAAAATGCCTCAAAATAAAATAAACTTCATCGACACTGGTGGTGGTCCATCACAATAAGTGAATTTATCGCCTTTGGAGCGGACATCAGCAAATCTTTTGCAAATGAATTTGGTGACAAGTACAGTAGGTTCAGTTTAAGTACAAATGACGAACATCCTCCATCTATACACCCAACTACACCAGGGATTTTCGTTTTTGAATACAAATGGTTTTTATTTTGCCTTTTTTCCTCCTCTGTCATCTTCGAAACGATCCAATTTTGGCACAATTTGTCCTCTATCAAGTGGACAACTTCCTTCCACACTTTCGACAATGTAGATTGAGCCATGCAATTGTTGAAATCATTGCCATGGGACTTTTGGAAACTTCCCTCCTGCAAGAATCGCAACGCTGCGCACACTTTTAAAAGTGGGGGTATTGCTGTTTATCTGTAACTTACTTTGAAGTCATCCTTTAACGTTTCCACAATGTAACCTACGGCATTCTTTGGCAATCGAAAATATTTAAGGCGTATTTTGAAATAATTTACTGATTATAGAGATCTTTCCACATGATCATCAGCTTACAGTGCAGATGGCAATTCCAATGGATTCGACTTGTCGCTCAAATTTCTTCTAATAGATGCAATGTCCTGTACATTTTCTTCATCATCAAAAAATAATTCTACCGAACTAATCATTTTTTGGGACAGCAAATACAACTTGACGATCCGAAGATTCAATGGGCAGGTTATATTCCAATCTTGGGTTGTTTTCCAAATTTGCTCTAAAACTCAGCCAAAATATTAAAATATTGTCCAGAATACACAAAAGAGTTATCCAAAGCGCAATTATTTTTAAAATGTTTTTTATTTTTTTGGAGAATAGAGGTCACAAGTTTGAAAAAACACTGATCGATAACATGTTTATCGACCACCCAGTTGAGTTGACATTAATGGTACAACATTTCGTCTCAGTCGCGCAGACAACTGACAACGCAACTCAAGTTTAGTGGCAATACAAGATAGACCCATAAAATTGGAAAAGCAAAGTAGAAGATCGGCGTGTTTGGAAATGTATCCTTAGTTCGGCTTATGGAACAATATGTTCTGTTTCGAATAAAAACAATATAAGTACGTATAAATGGGGCCACCTAAACATGGCAATTATTACAGAATAAGTCGTTTAAAAATAACAACAGAATTCAAATTTATACTAGATTTCCCAAATTATGAGCCTGGAGCAGAGATTGGCACATAATTCACCGAATATTGGAAAAACAGAAATCCAAATTGAAAGAAATATATTGCAGTCATCGGAAGAGATAAATATGCAGACCTATTCTGAACATTCCCATGGGAACTGTTTCCCATGGGAGCGAAATTTCCCATTCCCACGTTTTCCATATTCTCAACGACGTGGGAACATCAAAACATGGGAGCTGAAATTTCGAAATTAGTTACACCAAATTATTATAGAATACTTTTGGGGGCTGTAATTTTGTTTTGTAATACAAAATGCCTAGTTGCATTGAATTCGCCGTGTTTGAATTAGATTAGCAAAAGCACAACTCACTTATGGGTCGATTCCGTATTGCGAGGCGAGTCATGTCGCGTCGTCTATCGTCTCTGTGACAAAATTTAAAAAATGCACTACGTAAAGCGATAGAAAATGATCGTCGATAACAAGTTATCGGTGATGTAGCGGAGCGTTTTTTGTTTTGATTTCAATAAATTAGAAAAAATATCAGAACAAGTTGTACACAAAAGTTATAGTTTTCTAAATTGATAAGCTCAGTGGAACTATTTTTTGATGATAGTGAAGAAAATATAGTTAACGTTGCATCTATCAGACGACACTTAAGAGATAAATCTAATCTTTAGAATTGCCATCAGTATTGTGAGTTTATTTCGTTTCCAACATTCATCAAAATAGTTATTTTTTAGGTTTAAAGCCTATTTTCGGCTTCCAAAAGACGCTGTTATTTATATAGTGGAGGCATTAAAAATGACATCCAAACAACCCACAGATAAACAGCAATACAGCCTCTACTTTAAGTGTGTGCTGCTTTTATGTTTTTTTTTTGCAGAAGGGAGCTTATAAAAATCTCATGGCAATGACTTTAACCTCGGGATGGCTCAACCCACATTGTCAAAAGTATTTAGCGAATTTCTGGAGTTAATAGAGGAAAAACTGTGTACAATTTTGATTGTTTCTAAATTAACAGAAGAGGAAAAGCGTCAAAATAAAAATTATTTTTATTCAAAAACAAATATCCCGGGCGTTCTCGGATGCATTGACGGAATACACGTACATATAATGGGACTAAAGGAAGATTTTCGCCATTTAAATCTGAATAGAAAAGGATAATGTAGTTTAAACGTTTTGTAGGCAAGTACGTTGTCAATTTCTACTTCATTTTGAGGTTTTTCATTTTCTACCTCAGCAGATTGTCCAATTTCACTGTTATTATCATCCCATGTCTCTTCAATTCCGTAGATCGCACCTGCAGGATTTGAAACCATATTAATTTGCAGTAAGTCTGCTACCGCTTGCTCCATCGACGACAAAGATATTTCTTGTGATGGTCCACCTCCTGTAGCTGTAATGTTCTTATTTTAAGATTTTTTTTCTTTTGTTTGGATTTAAAATGAGTCCATACTCTGTTCCATTCATCTGGTGTACGCACACAACTATTTAATTGCTCCACAACATCCTTCCACACCTCATCAAAAGTGGCTTTAGTTTCGTCAAAAAGTCTGACTCCACGAGCTACGTTTCGGTGGGCTTCCATTTTTTCAAGCAGCATTTCAAATTGCTGTTTTGTAGTAATTTTTACAAATATAAGTACTGAAACCCCAGAAAACTTACATAATATTAAATAAATTCACTTAAAATAAATGAAAATGTTACTTACGTTTCAATTTCTCGTTTTTATTCGTTTGTAAAAATGCACGGCGACAGCTATTTTGTTGTCGCTGGAAAATGAAATTTATGGCGACAGAATTTGACGTCGTCGGGCGACTTTTGCCATACGTAATGGACAAATTGCAACTGGCAACGCGACGCGACTCGCGTCGCAATACGGAATCGACCCATAAATAAATATTATATATTTTTTGCCAAGAATTGCAAAGTCCGCCACAAAACATTCGAATTTAAATCAGCTTATCAAACTTGCAAATTCTTACAAGGAAAATTTATTTTATTTTTTTTTTTATTTTTATTTATTATATTAACATGTAGTAAATACAATGTTAATAAGAGATAGCATTGGCTACTATGGCCATCAGCTAATACTTATAATACAAAGAATTTACAGATTATTAACAATTAATCTTATATAATTATATGAGAGTTTGTTATAAAATTGTACATATGATTAATATTAGTAGTAGTTGGTGACTTAAGGATTTCTATTCCATTGTTGTTAAGATACACTTGGTGCAAATTTGAGAGATCATTGCACGACTGCAGAAAATGTTCTACAGTACCAGGATTTCCGCACTTCGGACATTTGTTGTCGACTTCTTTGTTTAGAATATGTTGATGTGTGGAGATGGTATGACCCATACGTAGCCGGGAAAACATGCGTATTTTTCTTTTATCCACGTTGGTGGGATATGTGGGTTTAATACATAAAGGATTTATGTTGTTGTAATGGAAGTGCCTAAAATCTATGTTATTTTGATTCGCTTGTAAAGCTAATTCTGTTTTAATATGAGTTTTCAAATCCAATTTTTCAATTAGTTTATCACATTCTAAAGGTGCTGTACATGCAGATTTTGCAGCGTTGTCGGCATATACGTTTCCTGAAATTCCCACATGTCCAGGTATCCAAAAAAGTGGATGGTCTGTTAAGAGGTCACGAATTTTGTTAATCGATGTCCAGGCACTACATGCGATGTTTAAAACAGCTTTGAGGACAGATAAGCTGTCCGTGAAAATTATAGTTTTTTGTTTTGATGTTTTTGCAATATGTATGGCTTCGATAATCCCTGCAGCTTCAGCTGTAAAAATAGATGTGAAGTTTCTCATCGTTCTGGTGGTAATTGTTTTTCCGTTGGCATCAACAACTGCAAAAGAGGTTCCTGAATCACTTTTTGAAGCATCTGTATATAAAAATCGCCAATCGTTGTGTTGCGTTGAAAAAAGATTAAAATTTTGAACATACAATTCATTTGGAGTTTTGTCTTTTCCTAGTGTGCTTAGGGATATGTTGCATACTTCGTCTGTAAACATCCACGAAGGTTGTTTGATTTTATGACTGGGCAGCCTGTCTTTAAAATTGATTATGTTATCCATTATTGATCTGTATACGGCTGACGGTTTCTTCGGTTTCCTTTTTGCTTTTAAAATTTTTGAAGCATCTACTCCAATGATGGATGATTTTGAAGATAGAATTTTCGGCAATAAGTGATTCTTGGAGTCAACAATTCTTTGTTCAAGTGATGGTAATCCGGATTCGATGAGTAAAATGTTTACTGGTGTAGTTCTATAAGCGTATATACTCGCTCTGATGCAATCGAAAATTTAGCTTACAAAAACTTGTAAGTTCTCAGTAACAAAAGTCTCCAAAAAGTCTTCACAATTCGCTCTCTTTTACTTTACAAGTTTGTTATCGAACAGCATTCAGTAAAAATTTGTACAAATTTTTGGGTTATCGTACAGACCTATTGTGTTTAACCCACTTTACCCTGCGTCTACACAAGACAGGGCAGTTGACATGATTATGAATGAATATCATCGATTTCCTTTTATTTTCCATTCACATTTTTTGTTTTTTTCATGTTCTGTTGTTTTCAATACATTTCAATTATTATCTCACACATTTTTACAAAAAATGTCAAAAATTTGTTAGCCTTACTGTCTGTGAAAAACTGAAAGACAGCTGGGAGACAGCCGACAAATGTATGTATGTGTTAGTAAATCAGAGTTGTATTTGAAGACAAATTGTCTGGTGTAAACGCCTAGTAAAGCCGCTGGTCGTTTAAACGCCACAAAAAATGGTTGCAAAAATTGATGTAAATCTCGGATATTTTTGTATGTTTTTTTTTTTTGCGTTTTGTTATAGTATTGTCTGTCATCTATCATTCCGTGCTTATAAAGCTTCATTTGGTCCATGCATTTCCACGCAATTGGTCTAAAACTCAAGCAATTCAAAAAGATCGACTTTTTTGTAATTTTCTTATTTTGATGAAAATTTTAAATATGCGTTAAAAATTTAGGGGTCGATTCATGGTAGAACAAGAAAAGGTAGCAGCAATACCCAGCTGACTGAACTGGGTTGTAGTGTTAGTGTCAAATTCCATTCGACATTTTATGTATTTATTTCTATGTTCGATGTATATTAGGGATATATATTTTTGAAGAACAAATTTATTCATCAGAAAAAAAAACTATTTCCCATAAAGACGGCTTCATATCATTGACATGTAACCTCCTCCAGGTCCGAACGACATGCCGCACACTAAAACACCGCTTATAGAGGCGGTACAATATTTGTTAATATGTGTGGTATTTTCTTAAACTTGAAAAGAATAAAGCCCTAATAAACATGTGCTTTTTTGTTTTCAAAAGCAAATGATTGAAACATCTTCTCTTTTTTCAATGAATTACCAGCGACCCGAAACATTTTTGCAAGTATTCTACTTTCTGCGAGAAATTATGCATTTAGTGGAATGATATGGAAACATTCAAATTGAAAATCTAACGAGTTTTCATTCATGTTTTCCAAAATATTCAATCAAATGTGAAAAATTATTAGTTTTTTAAATTCCAATAATTTATAGACATTTCCTTGTTTTGTTTACATTTACGTTGACACTAAGGTTTACAAACAAAAACAAATTCCTTTGTGGTTGTTGTTCGAGTTGTATTTGTTGTAGTATTAACTTTACCTTGTATTTGTTCTACCATGGGGTCGATTATGCATTGCCACTAAACTTGAGTTGCGTTGTCAATTGTCAGCACAACTGAGATGAAATGTTGTATTATTGATGTCAACCCAACTGGGTTGTAGATAAACGTGTTATCGATCAGTGTTTTTTCAATATTAATCCAAAAGGCACAATTCGCAAAAAAACTATTTTAAAATGATAAGTTCAGTGGAATTATTTTTTGATGATGAAGAAAATGTACAGGACATGACATCTATTAGAAGAAATTTGAGGGACAAGTCGAATCCATTGGAATTTCCGTCTGCACTGTAAGTTGAAGCTCATGTTGCGTTTTTTCGATTAAAAAAAATGCCTTAGTTTACATTGTAAAAACGTTAAAGGATGACTTCAAAGTAAGTTACAGATCAACAGCAATACCCCCACTTTTAAAAGTGTGCGCTGCGTTGAGATTTTTTGCGGAGGGAAGTTTCCAAAAGTCCCATGACAATGATTACAACAATTGCATGGCTCAATCTACATTGTCGAACGTATTGAAGGAAGTTGTCCACTTGATAGAATAATTTTTATTCAAAAACTAAATTCCCTGGTGTTGTCGGCTGTATAAATGGAACCCATGTGCACATTGGATTTGCACTCAATTTATCAATTAATATTTCAAACTGTTGTTGTTATTTTCACTATATTTTTGATATAAAATTAATCATGCAAATAATCAACAATTGTTAGAAAATGTTTTTTTCCTTTAAATTTTACTTCTTGTTTCTTCGAAAATATTCACTGCAACTGAAAATAACTGGTTGCTGAGAAATAGCCGGTTCGTCAACTGAGATTCGCAACTTCAGTTGAAGGTTGCCATACATAAAGTAATTTTGACAACTGACAACTCCACTCAACGATAATTGCTATCGATAATCGACCCATTAATCAATTTACATTCATATATGCTCTGTTTCAGAACCTGCAAGAAGCTACAATTTTTTACTAAAATACAATTTTTTTCTTTATGTTATCGGAAAAAATAGTAAAAATTAGTAGATTCTTGCAGTACTGGAACAGAACAATAAAGTCAGGGATTTGTTAGGAATATAGTGAGAGTTTTTTTTCTTCACCAAAAACCAAGGGTTTGTCATGTAATACACAGATATTAAAGTGAGAACACAGTCGGCTTTTAGCTTAATTTTCCTGGGCTGCATGGCACAATTAACCAGGTAGTGGCATCGTAAAATTTTGAATATGTTATGTCAAAACTTTCTTTATGTTGTTGGGGAAATTACAACAAAAATAATTTTTTTATAAAGGGATTTGACTTTTCATATTCGATCAGCTGGTGTGATACCACTACCTGGTAGTTCTGCCATGCTGGGCTGGATTCTTGTTCTATGAAAAATATTTCCATTATAATTTTTTTCATTTGACAGTTTTTTCCTTTATAAAAATTTTCATTTCACATTTTCATAGAAACAGAATTGAGCCCCTGCTTAGCTTATTTCTTCACTAGGCCGCTTATTTCTTGGTATAACACATCGAAGCGTAAAATGCATGGGCGCTATATAAACACAATTATTTCAATATATGAAATAAGGGGTCGATTATGATTATGATAAACGTGTTATCGATCAGTATTTTTTCAAACTTGTGAACTCTATATTAATCCAAAAGGCATAATTCGCCAAAAAAAAAACTATTTTAAAATGATAAGTTCAGTGGAATTATTTTTTGATGATGAAGAAAACGTAAAGGACATGACATATACATATTAGAAGAAATTTGAGGGACAAGTCGAATCCATTGAAATTGCCATCTGCACTGTAAGTTTAAGCTCATGTTGGAAAGATCTGTATAATCAGTAAATTATTTTAGGTTTAAGGCGTATATTCGATTGAAAAGGATGCCGTAGTTTACGTTGTGGAAACGTTAAAGGATGACTTCAAAGTAAGTTACAGATCAACAGCAATACCACCACTTTTAAAAGTGTGCATTGCGATTTTTTGCGGAGGAAAGTTTTCAAAAGTCCCATGACAATGATTACAACAATACAACAAAGGAAGTTGATAGAGGACAAATTGTGCCAAAATTGGGAAATTCCCTGGTGTTGTCAGCTGTATAGATGGAACCCATGTGCACATTGGATTTGCACTCAATTTATCAATTAATATTTCAAACTGTTGTTTTATTGTTATTTTCACCATATTTTTGATACACAAAATTATTAATCATGCAAATAATCAACAATTGTTAAGAACATGTTTTTTTCCTTTCAATTTTACTTCTTGTTTCTGCGAAAATATTCACTGCAACTGAAAATAAGTGGTTGCGCCAAAATAGCCGGTTCGTCAACTGAGATTCGCAACTTCAGTTGGAGTTTACCACACATAAAGTAATTTTGACAAGTGACAACTCCACTCAACGATAATTGCTATCGATAATCGACCCCTTAACTTTACAATTAAACGTTGTTAACGAAAATTATTTGATTTTCCACTGAAAATTAAATACATAAATATTATATTTTTTTACCAAGAATTGCAAAGTCCGCAAAAAAAACATTCGAATTTAAAGTTTGCTTGCAAAAACTTGTAAGTTCTCAGTAACAAAAGTCTTCGAAATTTTCTCACTATTCTCTCTCAACTCGCTCTCTTTTACTTTACAAGTTTGTTATCGAACAGCATTCAGTAAAAATTTGTACAAATTTTTGGGGTAGCCACTGGTCGTTTAAACGCCACAAAAATGGTTGCAAAAATTGACGTAAATCTCGGATATTTTTGTATGGTTTTTTGTATAGTATTGTCTGTTATCTATCATTCCATGCTTATAAAGCTTCATTTGGTCCATGCATTTCAACGCAATTGGTCTAAAACGCAAGCAATTCAAAAAATCGACTTTTTTGTATTTTTCGACTTTTGATGAAAAATTTAATCAATTTACATTCATATATAGTGAGGGATTTGTTAGGAATATAAGCTTTGCTCCCGAACTAAAAAGTTTTTACAATTTTTATGACTTTTACACTTTTTATCCGAAAACCCGTTCCCGTACACAAAAAAGTTGTAAAATGTTAACTTCTATTTGAACAAAAATGACGCTGAATGACGCTCCTTTTAAAAACTTTTTACTCGACTACTAAACAAGTATGTAGGTTAGGTTTGTCACGGTTCACACTAGCGTGAATTTCATTAAAAAAATTTCATGAAATTAGGTGTTTTTAAATCGAATTCCCCACTACAGCAATTTTATGATTTTACTCTACTATGGTGGTCGACCTAGAAACGCATAATTTCATGCAATTTTTCTATGAAATCATTCTAGTGTGGACCAGGACTTTAAGAATGTGCAGCCGTTGGTTCATTGTGTTCATCCTGGATAACTTGAAGTTAATCATCATAAGGTAAAGATGAGAGTTTTAAGAGTTATTGCTTGTTGGATTGAAAAAGAGATAAGGTAGTGATGAGAGATTTTTGATTGTTAGTGCTTGTTGGATTGAAGATGGAGAATAAGTTTCCAGAGTATAGCCTTGTTATTTAATCGATTGTTTGTGGTCTGATAGGCCATATAGATATGACCTCACTAGCTGGATTTAGCGCATTATCAGGATTTATATGCTAATTCCGGCGGAAATCTACCAGATTTCCCGTATAAAAAATCCTCGTATTGAGTGAATTTGTTTTAAATCCGGCATAAATCCTCGTATACAACACTGTTTTTTGAAACAAGCACGTTAAAAATAATTTAAAATGTCAAAATTTTTAAACAAGGCGGAGAAATTAACAGCCTGTTTCTGTATGTCGAAAGCAGAATGTGTGCGAATGAAACACGCCCTAACTTTAGTTTTCGAAATAATTTTACCTTTGCTTCAAAACAAAAAACAAATTTGAAAAACACACAAGAGTTTGGGCGTGTTTCATTCGCACACATTCTTCTTTCGACATACAGAAACTGGCTGTAAATTTGCTTTGATGTACAAAATTGCTTTAATCAACCAAGACTAATATTTACGATGTCTAAACGATAAAATAATTCTTTATTTGCTCTTTTGTAAGCATTAGTAGCATAATATGCTAAAATTTTCAATATTAAACAATAAATTTGCAATTTGCCGTATGTTTTTGAGACGGATTTAATTTACAACAACTTCTTTGTGTTGCAAATTCGATCAGATGGACCAATGCATCTAACTTGGTAATTGTGCTATGAACAAAAATCAGCTGACTGCCCTTTAAATCCTCCAAAGGTGTATCTAAATGCAATGAGATTTGTACTGGATTTATTAAATCCAGTTGAGTATTTATGGCTAGTCTAAATGAGCTATGACTTTAGTAGTGGTGAGTATTATGGGTACTTTACACGATATGTTTTTTACATATGAGTTGTCACTTTTCCTATACAAAATGTATATGCAAAGTGACAACTCATATGTAAAAAACATATCGTGTAAAGTACCCATTAGCAAGGCAAATTCATATAAGGTATATCATGGTACAAATACACAGGTAGCCGCATCGGCAATTGTTGGTAACATAAGGTGTCAAAATTTGACATCAATTCAATACAGTTGACACATTATGTTACCATCAGCTGGCATGATAATGCTACCTGTATTATTGTACCATGAGGTATATGCATGAATTACAACAACTAAACTAATTAATGAAAATTAATTGTCAAAAATAAATATTGAATAATAGGGTCGTTCCACAATTGTTTTCAGGGAAAAAATAAATACGTTTTGAAAATCGTCTAAAATAGAACAAATTTGTATCAAACTGTAAATATAACGCATTCAGAACTCTCGTAGGTAATTTTATGATAAAAAGAAGTATGTTATAGTAGCAAATTTCGAAGTTTCAAATTTCACGAGTAGACCCTATTACATTTTGAAAACCAAATTTACAAAAAAGTAAAAATACAGCTGATTGTCACTTCTACCTTCTATAAACGTGCCTTGAGTATTACTAGACGTTTACACACAGACAGTATTGGCAAGACAATAGCAAAGTTACAAACCATTTTCACCAATACATTCATACTTTTCTCTATACATATTTAAAAATTTTATAAATGTATTTGTGAAAAAGGTTTGTATTTTTGCTATTGTCTTGCCAATACTGGCATTTGTAAACGCAGGGTTAGCATCGCATTCAAAAATTACCTAGCCTATGCTCCCCCAGCAGCTCCTGCGGTAGGTTCATCGTACGGCTTGTAGATCACGTGCCTGCTCCGCCCTCTTTCCATCTGTATCGTTGTGATGTTACCCCTTGTCACCATTCGATGCGGAGAAGACTGTATAGGTCCTGAAGCTTAGTCCGCTCACCTTTTTTATACAAAAAAGGGTACTTGACTGGGGCGAAATCTAAGGTCGGGAAGAGTTTCAGGAGTTCAGAAGCAGCAAATTTATATAATCACCCTTATTACGGTTGGCGTTGTCGTATCCACCAAAATTGGAAGCTGGCCTGTCGGAACGACTAATTGGTATTATGAATGTATTTGTACAAAAAAGCAAACAAAATTAAAGAATTCTTTTGGGAAACAAAGATGAACAGAATCGTTTGTAGCATGGCACAATTACCCAGGCAGGGGCATCGTAAAATTTTGAATATGTTATGTCAAAACATTGTTTATGTTGTTGGGGAAATTACAACAAAAATATTTTTTTATAAAGGGATTTGACTTTTCATATTCGAAAAGCTGATGTGATACCACTACCTGTAGTGCGATTCTCTAACTCAATTTTTGAGTTACCGACAAATATCGGTAAAATTAAAACGCAAAATTATGAATGAAAAGTTCAAATAAAAGTTGATAGCACTATTGCTATTGGTAGAACTTTACGACTACTTTCTTTTCGTCGCTAACTTACCGAAAAATATCGTTAATTACCGAATTTATAAGCATTTTAATTTTACCGATATTTGTCGGTAACTCAAAAAATGAGTTAGAGAATCGCACTACTGGGCAATTGTGTCATGGTTAGTAGTTCATTTTTAAACTTTTAATCCAAAAGAAAAACCGACCCTACAAGTTTTACTTACTTAATTAGTTGGCCCATTACAGAACATTTGTTCCATTGACCGAACTAAGAAAAGATCTCCATTCCTCTCTGTTTTTCGCTTCGCTTTTTTTAATACCGCGCCTTTTCATTTCTTCATCCACTTGTATGCTCCATCGAAGCTTAGGCCTGCCGATTCTGCGTGCGCCACCATGTGGCATGTATTCATACGCCTTTTTAGCGGGTTCATCAACGCTCATTCTTATGATATGGCCTAGCCAACGCAATCGTCGCATCTCGATAAGTTTAACTATATTCATGTCTTGTATAGCTGATATAGCTCGTGGTTCATACGACGTCGATATTCACCGTCAACGCAAATCGGCCCGTAGATCTTTCGAAGAAATTTCCTCTCAAACACACCAAGCACTGCCTTACCTGCTTGCGCAAGTACCCATGCTTCGGAGCCATACATTAACACGGGTAGTATCAGCGTTTTGTATAGTGTTATTTTTGTTTGACGAGATGTGGCGTTGTTTTTAAATTGCTTATTTAAACCATAGTAGCATCTGTTGGACCGAGCTCTATGGACGCTTTGCGCGTCGAGACCATCAATTTGGTCTTTTCGCCGTTTACCGCCAGACCCACTTTCGCAGATTCTCCTTCGACCTTCCTAATGGTATCAGTTACTTCCTTTACTGATCTTCCTATGAAGTCTATGTCATCAGCATAAGCAAGTAACATGTGACTATTGGTGTAGATCGTGCCATTTCTTTTGATATTTGCATCTCGTATTACCTTTTCCAGCAAAATGTTGAATAGGTCGTTCGCACAATATCCCTGACACTATCTTATAGGCAATAGGGAGAAGACTTATGTCCCTATAGTTGGAGCATACGGTCTTATCTCCTTTCTTGTGGACGGGACGCAGGATGCTCAAGTTCCAATCGTCGGGTACGTTCTTCCTGCCAGATGGTGCTAACTAGCTGATGCATACACCTTATCAGCGCATCGCCTCCGGTTTTAAACAGCTCGGCTGGTAAGCCATCAGCTCTGCTTCTTTATTATTCTTCAGCCGATTGATTGCTGGTTTTACCTCATCTTGGCCGGGCGGTATACATTCTATACCATCTTCTGGGATTGAATCTGTGGTATCATCGTCTTCGCTACTATTGGATACCAGCAGATGGGATAAATGTTCCTTCCATATCCTGAGCACGCTATCTGAATCTGTTACCAGATTAACTTGCTGGTCTCTACAGGAGGATGTGCCTGTGCCAAAGCCATCTGTTTGATGTTTCACTCCTTGGTAGAATTTTCGGACTTCATTCTGGCTCCTGTACATCTCGATTATTTCACACTCCCGCTTTTCCATTTCTCTCTTTTTCTTTCTTTGGTACCAATAAACATTTATGACAACGAAAATTTTTTCCTATACAAAATTAAAAAATAAAATATTTTTTTTTTAATTGTAAAACAAATTGTTTGAAATCATCATTTACACAAGAATTAAGTAAACGGTTTTGCATGAGTTATTAAATGAGGACTCGAACAGATTTTCTATAGAAAGTTTTACACCTGATAAAACACGAGTTTATTCTTAAAAAAAATAAACAAAGGTAGTAATTTTGTATTTATTTTAATTATAATTATTTTTAATAATTATTGCCTACAAATATTTGTAAAATTGGTTAGATTTTATTTATTTTATTTCAACGCCATATGTAATACCGATTAGTCGTATCAAAAAATAAATGTTTTTTTTTTTAACCAAAAAATCAATCCTATGAATGATGAACTTTTTTCGATACTTTATGGATCGAAGATGCTGTAAAATACAAAAAATTTCGTAGTATATAGTTTTTCATCATATAAAAATGTAAACTACTACTACGCCTACGACACTTGGTCCCACTTTACATTAGGCGAGTTTACTTGCGGCAATTGTCAGTTTGTTGGTGAGAGAGGGTGCTGAGAGGCAAAGGGTTACCATATGCCTCACCTCTCTCTCCTACAAAATGACAATTGTCGCAAGTAAACTCGCCCAATGTAAATTGGGACTTGCATGCCTACGACCATGGTACAATAAAGTAGACGTAGGCCATGTATGAAAATCTATGAAAAATACAACTCTGCAGCCATGGCTTAAAACCATGATGAAATTATAAGGTGGCGTAAAACGGCCAGCTGATTGGTTTCAATCTGTCAAATATTTTGTTATTGTGAATAAATTGTATGAAAACGTAAACAAACATTTTGACATATTGAAGAATTTTCGGCCAAAATAGAGTTGTTGTTGTGCTACTTACGTGACCTGTTAAATAGATCTTGCTTAAAACGTCAAATGTCATGGTACAATAATACATGTAGATGTATCTGCATAGTTAGCCCGTTTTACAAAAACATATGAAATTTAAAACTTCACTGTTTTGGTGATGGCTCTTAACCTCCGTTAACACCTAAGGAAGTGGGCCAAGAAGTGAAGCTCTTAACTTAACTGCGGAAAAAAAACACTTCACTGTTTATATGTTAAAAGTACCAAATAGAGTAAAAAATAAAAATTACTTTATCTAGGCTCTAGAATATTGTTGCTACAAAAGTTATCCAAAAATGGCAAAAGTTGTAACCAAATTTATGTCAGTGAAAAATATCATTCCCTTATTTTCTACTTGACAAGATTGGCTGATCTAACATCGTGATTGCTGACATCCGATTTGCAGATACAATTCAGCTAGAAATTTTACAATAATTGTAATCTTTATGCTTGGTTTAAATTTACGAAATCCACTCGATTTCAACTGTCAATTCCTTTGCGTATACGTCAAATAAAAACTCAACAGAAGTGCATTGGATTTCATTTGACGTTTAAGCAAAGGAATTGACAGTTGAAATCGAATGGATTTCGTAAATGTAAACCAAGCATTACATTTCCATACTTTTGGAACAAATTTCAATTAATATTTGATCGTACTTTCGCAAGTATTACTATTAATAAAATTAACAATTTAATTTTGCCTTGCAAATAAAAATCGTTTGAAATTGTTTTTAATGTTAAGATATAGCGTTGTAGCAGAAGTTTTTTGTTGGAACAATTCACCAATACATCTTCCTTTATTATTGCATAATGTCAACAACAATAAAAAATGCTAGCCCTGCTTTTGACAGGGTTGTAATCAGCTGTTAACTGTGGCCTACCTGTGATTATTCTACTATGCCCTACGACTACTCCAACCATACCCAGCAAAAAATTTTGGAAGTTGTACAATTGGAGTTATGATTTCACAACATTTTTCGATGTAGTCCAACAGAGTTATGAAAAATGCACTCCGTTCGATACATTTTATAAGCAGTTGCTGTAGAGATCCCTACACAAAAAAAAAACAGTTGGTTGATCCCTACACATTTCTTCAAAAGATAAACAAGAGTGTATACAATTCGAAGAATCTATATATATAAAAATGGTGTAAAAAATGTATAGTAATTCATGAAATGAGAACGGCTAGGCCGATTTCTGTAAAAATTTTTGTCAGTTATTCGTATTTTCGAGGAGAAGGTCTTTACGGAAGAAAATTTTGGAAAATCTCTCTGGAAAAGTCGGAAAATTAGAAAAATCGAAAATTGAGTTTTTGTATGAAATTTTATTCCTTAATAGCGAGACGAAGTTCGCCGGGTCCGCTAGTTTGTTATAAAATAAAGAAATAACAACTTAAGTTGCGAACATTTTTGCGGTAATTCACGAGACGGAAATTTTTAATGGAGTGTAGTTGGAGTCCATGTCGAAAGCTGAACTAGTGATGGGAAGGCAACATAAAAAAATTTAGGATGATGAAAGAAAATCAGATGCGCTTGGATTAAATCGGGAACGGAGGAAGTAAGCTCAAATGTGATTGAATTCAATGGAAACTTTTTTAATTTGTGTTTATATAATAAAGTTCGTTGTGTTCTTGTTTTACACAAATAATAAATGCATTTTATTTATTCTGGGATATTTCGCAATGGCTTGCACTTTAATTGCATCTTTGGACTGATTAAAAATGCAATTCGAAGAGTGCCTTTAAATTCAATCCAAAACACTACATCAAAAGTAGTGATTTGGATCGAAAATGGAGTGCATCCTAGCTGTGTGCTGTGGAAGCAAAATGGAGTGCATCCTAGCTGCGCGCTCTCTTGTAAAATTCATAAATGAATTCATAGGAAAAGATGTACTCCAACGGCAAATGTACCGTACACTTGTAGTGATCCAACTGCATCCGCGGATGTAAACTTTTTGCTGGGTAATAAGAGTGAATCAAGGCAGATTTACCAAGGTAGATGCATCAGCCAACAACTACAACAGAAACCAGTTCAGTACAGTGAAATGTCGAAAATGTTTTCCAAAAATAAAGCGATTCACACAAATTTTTCAACAAAATTTCATTTGGCAGGTATTAATTTTTTACAAAAATTAATCAAAAATTAACATTTTTTCATTTAAAGTTTTGGTTTTTAATTTTGTGTGTTTCAATTACAACAACTTATTTGACAGCTCGCAGTGCATCAGTTAGGTTGATGCGGGCACCTGTTGATTCTTTTTTCGGCTTAACGCTGAGCGTTGAAGTGTTCTGCAGGATGAAATTCAAAGTATTTGAACTTTTCAGTATCAACGGCCAGTAGTGTAACAACGGTCCAAACGTTTTTTGTTTGCTTCTTGTAACGTCCATACCTAAATACGCCTGCTCGTTTTCACTACAAAAGTAGCACGCCAATTATAGATGCTCACTTGCTTAAAGCTGTAAACAGATACAACGTTTGGGTAAAGTTTTGTGTTGTTTTGGCCGTTTTTACACTGTTGGGCATGATGCCGAAAAATTCAAATTCATTTGAAATATATGCCGGCAAACAGATAAACGCTGGACTTTGGTATCGTCGTCGACCTGTTGTTGTTGTTTTTTTCTCGACGCCCAACGCAAAACTTTAATCAAACGTTGTATCTGTTTTCAGCTTGAAATATCTCACGTTCACTATCTCGGGATGGAAAGGGAGTAGGGAAGTGAAGTAGATAATGACAGTAACGCTGAACGTTAATGTGTTTTGCAGTATTAAATTCCAAATATTTGAACTTTTCAGCACTTACGTGATAATTAATAATAGCTGTGTCTTTTTACGTGATACAGTATTTTTTGCTTACCTGCACAATCAAAAATTGCACGACTTCTTGTGCAGCAATCCCCAAAATGCAGGAAGCTTAAATTCGCGTACCTGCCCAACAAGGCCGTTATCTTCAATATTACTTACGTGCATATGATGTGCAGCTATAACCAATGTTGAAATAATAAAGTGAGAGACATTTCAAGTTCGGGAGAGAAAACGTTACAATTTTTTACAATTCATTATCTTTTCTTGTGTTGTATTTGTTTTGCACACTTCTTTTCAATACAAAATCAGAGTGGTTGAATATTATCCTTGTTTTGAGTTCGCAAAAAAATTTAAAAAAATTTTTTGTGCAGATATATGTAAATTTTACAACCAAATTGAAGTAAAATCGCCAAAATGTTGATGCAGCTATGCCGAAAATGCAGCTATTGCATGTGCACTAAAACAAAATATCTTGAACGGAATCTAGAAAATAGTTGCCTATAAACAGATTTTTGGTCAGGTAACGCCAAAATGCAGCTATGAATGATGCAGGTAACCAGAAATTACTGTAATTAGTAATAATTATTACTAATGTTGCAGATTTTGACAGTTGTATAAAGGAAAAGTTGCTGAAAAAAATGTTTCAGCATCATTTAGTAAGTAAAAAGACACACCAATTGTTATAGAGTGTCTTTTTTACTTACTAAATGTTGCTGAAACATTTTTTCCAGCCACTTTTCCTTTATACAACTGTCAAAATCTGCAACATTAGTAATAATTATTACAAATTATCACGTAAAAAGACACAGCTAATCTCTGGTGTCTGATTGTTCAGGAAAACACAAGTGAGGATTGATGTTGACTGAGGGAGGAGCACTTTGTCTCATTGTGATCTTATCTGTAGTGGGATTCTGTAACACATTATAATTTCGATAATTAACGAAAATTTTCGGTAACTTAACTAGGAATAAAAAGTAGTCGCTAGCCTCTACCGACACAAACAGTGATGCCAACTTTTCTTTATGTTTGTAGTCATAATTTTGCGATTTAATTTTATCGATTTTTGTCGGTAACAGCAAAAATGAGTTACAGAATCCCACTACTGATAGTTACATAACGTGTTAGAATGGATCTTATCTGATGGTTATGTAACGCCTTAGATTGTAGATCACAAACTGAGCGATTTTATTGAATTTTATTATAGATTTCGTTGGTTCTAACAAGAATGTTTTATATATGAATATATATTTAATGACAAGAAAAACAGAGAGAAGACTGAATACATATTTCATTAAACATTAGTATATATAATAATAAAATTCATAGGCTGCTATGGTTATTATTAACATGGCCAACTAAATAATAACTACTATGATTGCTTTTCTACAACACCCCTTCTCAATCATATAAGCCAATGCATTTTGATAGTTTTTTAAATCTATTATTATCCAGGGATTTCGTGAAGATATCAGCCAATTGATCGCATGTTCCGATAGGTTCTATCTTGACAATTCCTTTATCGATGTAGTCTCTTATAAAATGATGCTTTATGTCTATGTGCTTTGATTTCTTAGTCTCAACATTTGACGCCATGAATATACATCCCCGATTATCGTTTGAGTAATTCACCACACGATCGTTAATGTTAAATCTGATCTCATATAAACTTCCACGTAAGTATGCAGTTCCTATGTGGTATTTGCCCTTCATTATATATGCCTTGTCTTTAACAAATCGCACTTCAATGCCGGCTGATGTCATCTTTTTTACAGATAGTAAGTTGTCTCTGAGATCGGGTACATATAATACATCCTTTAGTTCTACATCAAAATCTCGGTTACTCATTCCTTTGATTACGCCTTTATGGTTTGCAATCAGATATTGATCATCTTTAGCGACTTTTATTTCCACGGGAGTTGCCAACATTGACATTGAATCGAAATACCATTTCTCATTCACCAAATGATCGCTTGCACCAGAATCTAGCTTAAATGTTACACAAGACTTACCAACGTTTGAAAAATTTGCATCTGCCATAAAACAAACTGATTTGTTATTCTCCTTTTGTGTAAATTTGCTTCCTTTAGAGGCACTTCTCGCTTCACTTTGGCGACAATCAATTGCTTTATGACCGAATTTGTGGCACTTGTGACATCGACCTTGAAATTTCCTTTTAAAATTCTTTTTACCTTCAAATGCGGTTTTTGCTGGAATTTCGTCTCCTTCTGAACGATGGGTCATTTTTGTTTCTTCCAAGAGTAGTCGCTCTTTTACCAATTGTAGGATAACTGAGATTCGTCCAAATTTTGTAAAGCTGTTATTAATGGATCGAACTTCTCTGGCAATGTCATAAAAAGTTGCGTAATAACGTCACTGACTCCAACTTCAGCCCCAGCCATCTTAAGATTCCTGATTAAATTTTCAAATTTCATTAGGTGTTCCGCTACAGACTCTCCTTCTTTCAAACGTAGGTTCAGAATCTGCTTTCTGGTCAAGACTTGATTTGTTATAGATTTCTTAGCAAATACGTTCTTCAGACTCTCCCACATCTCTTTGGCTGTCTTCATTTCTCGAACGTATCCCAGGCAATCATTGCTAATAAAGGATACCAATTTGTCTCTTGCTTTCTTATCCTTCTTTAAAAATTCTTGCTTTACAGCATTTTCTGCGGGAGGATTATCCGTTAAAACATCCTCCAGGTTTAAATTCTCAAAATGAATTTGAACTCGAAACTGCCATTCATCATATCCGCATCCATTAAATTGGGGTATACCAACGCTATCCTTTTGTTCGCCCATAACCTATTATAGATTTCGTTGGTTCTAACAAGAATGTTTTATATATGAATATATATTTAATGACAAGAAAAACAGGGAGAAGACTGAATACATATTTCATTAAACATTAGTATATATAATAATAAAATTCATAGGCTGCTATGGTTATTATTAACATGGCCAACTAAATAATAACTACTATGATTGCTTTTCTACAACAAATTTTGTTCTAGTTTAAGTACTAATCGTGAGAAGAGTTTACAGTTGCATAAAATGGTATATCGAAAGTAGTAATGGACATTAATGAGTTGTTTTACAAGAGTAGTGGAATAAATTATTTACATAGTTGCATTCTGTCAGTTAACTTTAAAATACAGTGAATCAATCACAATGGGAAATTGGAATATTTACAAACTCACAATGACAAAGATACAAAACTATGAAAATTGTTAATATTGAAATGTAGAGGGAATGAAAGTGTAATTATTGAAATATGGATTGCTTCAACACCTAATTTGCTAGAAATTGTTGCTAGAAGTCGTCTGTTAAGAAAAAAAGTCTGCAAAAGAGAGCGATTCGTGGGAGACATTTTGACAGTTATTTACTGAGAGTTTGTAAATTATTGCTGGACAAATTTCTTCTTGCTACTAATTGCAACCTCTTGAAGACAATCAAGCATCTCTTTTAAATTATATTAATTGTGCAAATTGGCGACAATTTTATTCTGGACGCTCAGTTTAAGACTTCAAAGTAAAAAAAATTTAATTTGACGTTTTGACGCGAGTAAATTTCATTAAAAAATTTCATGAAATTAGGTGTTCTTAGGCCGAATTCCCCATTACATCAATTTCATGGTTATACTCTACTATGGAACTCAATCTAGAGACTCATAATTTCATGTTAAAATTTCAGTGAAATTATTGTAGTGTGGCCCGGGACTTTTTGACATTTCATTGTTTACATGTCAAACTAATACACTGACGCATTTTTAAGGCTCCTTTTGTATTTTTAGTTTATTTGTTTCTCATTTCTTAATGAAAATTATAAAATAAAACTGTTATATTTATTAAATGTTGAGCGCCAAACATACAGGGTAACCATGAATGTCAACTCACCGTGAGTTTTATCTTTCTGCCGTTTCAATTTAAGGGGGGAGGTGAGAAAACTCACGGGGAGTTGATATTCATGATTGGGCTGATAAGTTATTGTGACGACGACGTTATCAAACGATTTGCGTGTGTTACCAACACCCAACGTAAGTCGACGACGACGGATGACACGAAACTTCAAAACAAACGTTAGTTGTGTTTAGTGCTTAATTGTTTCATTTTTTTGTAGAACAAAGTTTGAAAAAGGAAAATTCCTTTTTTGTGCCATTTTTGTCTTTATTTTTAATAAAATATAATATTTTTGCTAACTTTGATTCCATTATTGGCGGACAAATTGTATTGTTTTGGCAAATACATGTTATGCGTAGCAACTGTCAAGCTGAAAACACATCCAACGTTTGGGTAAAGTTTTATGTCGTTTGGCCGTTTTTACACTATTGGGCATGATGCCGAAAAATTCAAATTCATTTGAAATATATGCCGGCGAACAGATCAACGCTGGACTTTGGTGTCGGCGTCGCCCTGTTATTGTGGTTTTTTTTCAATCCCCAACACAAAACTTTAAGCTGTAAACAGATACAACGTTTGATTAAAGTTTTGCGTTGGGCGTCGAGAAAAAAACAACAACAACAGGGCGACGACGATACCAAAGTCCAGCGTTTATCTGTTTGTCGGCATATATTTCAAATGAATTTGAATTTTTCGGCATCATGCCCAACAGTGTAAAAACGGCCAAAACGACACAAAACTTTACCCAAACGTTGGATGTGTTTTCAGCTTGACAGTTGCTACGCATAACATGTATTTGCCAAAACAATACAATTTGTCCGCCAATAATGGAATCAAAGTTAGCAAAAATATTATATTTTATTAAAAATAAAGACAAAACTTTGCCCAAACGTTGTATCTGTTTACAGCTTTACTCAAACGTTGGATGTGTTTTAAGCTTCACTGTGTTTTCGCCCATATGTAATTCCTACTGCACCTCAAAATTTTCCTTTTCATTCGTTTTCTGTTGTTTTCGTTATTTATATTGTAAACAAACCAAACGGCGGTGTTCCTTTTTTGTACAGACGAGAATAGAGCGCGTTCTATTCGTACAAAATGCATATGTATACCCATATCACTATTTTGATGGATTGAAATTTTTGTGTGTTTCACACAATTGCTCTGTTCCAGAACCTGCAAGAAGCTACTATTTTTTACTACGATAACATTTTGTCCTTTATGTTATCGGAAAAAATAGTAAAAATTAGTAGATTCTTGCAGTTCTGGAACAAACCACATGTATACAAAATTCAGATCTGTAAAAACTGACATAACGACTGTCATAAAACATACCATGTAGAAACGCCTTTACTCTCTGAGAAACTTATAGTACGTTTATACATAACCGGATTTAATAAACCCACTGGGTTTCAAATGTCAATTCAATTAAAGAAGGTTAACCCGGCTAAATATAAATAAACAGTATATTATTGCCAATTTTACTGGGAAAGTAACCAGACAGACTGTTCTTTTGCTTCATTATAACGATCATACCTAAATACGCCTGTATGCCCAAAGCGTTTTTCACAAAACAAATTATAAATTCTTACTTTCGGGAGATATCTTACTATACGGGATGAAAAGGTAGCAGGGAAGAGAAGTAGATAATGCCGGTAACGCTGAGCGTTGATGGGTTTTGCAGTATAAAATTCCATATATTTTAACTTTTCGCCTTCAACGACCAAAACGTTTATATATAGCGCGTTAAGCTGAAAACACATACAACGTTTGGGTAAAGTTTTGTGTCGTTTTGGCCGTTTTTACACTGTTGGGCATGATGCCGAAAAATTCAAATTCATTTGAAATATATGCCGACAAACAGATAAACGCTGGACTTTGATGTCAGCGTCGCCCTGTTGTTGTTGTTTTTTTCTCGACGCCCAACACAAAAATTTACTCAAACGTTGTATGTGCTTTCAGCTTTATTTTTGCTTCATTATAACGTCCATACCTAAATACGCATGTACGTCCAAAAAATTATTTTTGTTGTAATTTCCCCAACAACATAAAGAAATATTTGACATAACATATTCAAAATTTTACGATGCCACTACATGGGTAATTGTGCCATGCTACAAAAGTCTTATGAAGGACTATGAAAATTTTCATTGAAAACTCTTTGTCATTTTCTACGAAAATTTCATTGGCATCCACACACGTATATGAAATCAAATGGAAATATTGATATTTTTATTGCTTGTAACTCTCAAACGTTACGAATTTTAACACAAAGAATAATTTCAGATTACAGAATTTTGTGTGCACTGTTCACCCCTCTCACACCTCTTGCCTATAAACTCATTTTCACGTTAATGAAAATTTCATAGTCTGGCATAAGAAAAAGTATCAATCTTATAGCTCATTTAGACTAGCCATAAATCCTCCACTGGATTTAATACATCCAGGGGCTGGATTCTTGTTCTATAAAAATTTGAAATGAAAAATATTTCCTTTATAATTTTTTTCATTTGACAGTTTTCTCCTTTATAAAAGTTTTCATTTCATATTTTCATAAAAACAGAATTGAGCCCCAGTTCAAATCTTTTGGCATTTAGATATAACTTTTGGAGGATTTAAAGGGCAGTCAGCTGATTTTTGTTTATAGCACAATTACCAAGGTAGATGCATCAGCCTGTAAATTGTAAATTGAATTCGTCTAAAAAAACATACGGTAAATTACAAATTTATTGTTTAATATTGAAAATGTTAGCACATTATGCTACTAATGCTAACTAATGAGCATATAAAGAATTATTTTATCGTTTAGACATCGTAAATATTAGTCTTGGTAGATGAAAATCAACTTTTTATATCAAAGCAAATTAAATTTTTCCGCCTTGTTTACAAATTTTTTATATTTTGAATTATTTTTAGTGTAGCAATTCAACGATGCATCTACCTTGTTTATGGTGCCAGCTTGCAACTGCAAAAAAATGGAAGTTGTGCAACTGGAGCTATGATTTCACAACATCTTTCGATGTCGTCCAATCCAAAAATACACTCCGGTCGATACATTTTATAAGCAGTTGCTTTAGATATCCCTACAAAAAAAAAAAAAAACAGTTGATTGATCCCTATCCAGCGTTAGAATTCGTAATATTAAATATTTAAATTTCGAAAATCAGTTATACTTTCCATTATTTTGGCCCCTCCCTGTTCATTCCGAACAAAAAAATGGATGATGTGCAGTGTATATTATATTCACTGCATATTTCGATGCAGTTCACACAGAGTTGTGAAAATGTTCTCCGAGCAAGCCAAAACGGCGTTTGCACTAGAGCTTTTGGAATTGACATTTGAAACCCAATCCCACTGGGTTAACCCGGTTAAGTGCAAACGGGGTATAATAGTATGTTTATATATAACCGAATTTAACAAATCCACTGGTTTATAAATGTCAATTCCATTGCATCCCAGCAAAAAAAAATGGAAGTTGTGCAATTGGAGTTATGATTTCACAACATCTTTCGATGTAGTCCAACAGAGTTATGAAAAATGCACTCCGTTCGATACATTTTATAAGCAGTTGCTTTAAGGTAAAAACAGATACAACGTTTGATTAAAGTTTTGCGTTGGGCGTCGAGAAAAAAACAACAACAACAGGGCGACGACGATACCAAAGTCCAGCGTTTATCTGTTTGGCGGCATATATTTCAAATGAATTTGAATTTTTCGGCATCATGCCCAACAGTGTAATAACGGCCAAAACGACACAAAACTTTACTCAAACGTTGTATGTGTTTCCAGCTTTAGAGATCCCTGAAAAACAAAAACAGTTGGTTGATCCCTACCCGTCTACCGTCTACTAAAGTTGCTAACATTTTTGTGGTAATTTAAGAGACGGAAATTTTAATGGAGTGGAGTTGGAGTCGAAGCCTGAACTAGTGATTTGAAGGCAACATAAAATACCTTTAGGATGATTTAAAACACAATGCCTTTATATTCAATCCAAACGACTACATCAAAAGCTGTGATTTGGATCGAAAACGGAGTGCATCCTAGCTGTGTGCTGTGGAAGCAAAATATAGTGCATCATAGCTGCGCGATCTCTTGTAAAATTCATAAGTGAATTCATAGGAAAATATGACTCCAACGCAAATGTACTGTACACTTGTAGTGATTCAACTGCATCCGCGGATGCAAACCTTTTGCTGGGTTATATTTCAAATAAATCCTCATAAACAAGGTTAACCCTGCAAAAGGCCATAATATAAACATGGCCTAAGAAACCATTTGAATGATCAAGATCAGATCAAATGCGCTTGTATGAAATGGAGAGCGTAGGAAGTGAATTCATTTTTTAATGGAGACTTTTTATAGTACGTTTACATATAACCGGATTTAACAAACCCACTGGGTTTTAAATCTCAATTCCATTGCTTATATGTCAAACAAATCCTCATAAAGAAGGTTAACCCGGCAAAAAAACTCTAGTGTGTACGGAGTTTTATATTGTATTTTTTAATTATTCTGGAATATCTTGCATTTTTAAAGTCATTAAAGACACATTTCGAACTATGCTTTTTAAATTCAATGTAATTACTACATCAAAAGACTGCGGAGTGGATTCTAGCCGCTGCGCTACAACTGGTGTTATAGTAAGTTTACATTTATGAAATCCACTCGATTTCAGCTGTCAATTCCATTGCTTAAACGTCAAATTAAATCCAATGGATTTCAGATGAGTTTTCATTTGACGTATACGCAAAGGAATTGACAGTTGAAATCGAGTTGATTTCGTAAATGTAAACCACGCATTACATTATTTACTTTAACAATTTGCGTATATCCAATTGCATGGTACAATAATACAGGTAGCATTATCATGCCAGCTGATGGTAACATAATGTGTCAATTGCATTGAATTGATGTCAAATTTTGATATCTTATGTTGCCAACAATTGCCGATGCGGCTACCTGTGTATTTGTACCATGTCCAATTGTCCAACGTACTATTATAGTGCGTTTACACTATATTTTTTTGCCGGGTTAACCCACTTCGAGAGGATTTATTTGACGTTTGCGCTATGGAATTGGCATTTGAAATCCAAACCCACTGGGTTAATCCGGTTAAGTGTAACCGGGCTATTAAGCCGCTTTTAAATCTAACCAGATTTGCGTCAATTCCATAGAATATATAACAAATAAATAATGAATTTGCGCTAAATACTCGTTTAATGAACAAGTATAAAGCGAGTTCTATCCCCTTAAATGAAAACAAATATTTTTTTGGTTTTTGCGTGGTTTTAGTTTATCTTTATTGTTAAATTGGTTTTTAGTTGTTGCAGTTTGTTTTGTTTTTTGTTTGTATATAAAACTATGTATATGCATGGCACTTCTTCATCTTTCTTTCTATTATTATTATTATTATTTTTATGATTATTTTAACATTGTACATTAAATAATAGCAGTAAAATGATAGAATTCTAATAAAAAGTATATATGTGTGTGGTATATATATATTTATGTGTATGTAGAATTATTGTCTCCTCATTCGTAATGATGCTTCTTAATATACTATATATGTATGTATATAATATATATATGTGAAAATGTGGGCAAATATTGATGGTGTGTTTGCTGTTTTGCTTTGGTTTGTTCTTTATAATCAGGTTTTGGTTCTTGTTATTTAAAAAAATATATATAAAGTATAAAAAAGAAAGTTCTATATATATACATGTATATATATATATTGCAATAATTCGAGATTGTCGTTTTTTTCTAAATGTTCCTCAACAAGAAATATTAAAAAAATACATATGTATTTGTTTTTTTTAATTTATAACTATAAAAATACGTTCGTAAGTTTTTTCTTTGGGGGTCGTAACTTCCGTTTTGTAAGTTGGTTTTTGGTGTATTTTTGTAGATTTATTGTTTCCGCGTACGGGATTTATTTTTCGTTTTAAAAATTAAATTTCGTTTTGTGAGTTCAGGATTTTAAATCTACGGCGTTTTTCATTTCGTTTTCGTTGTTGTAGTGGTATTTTATCGTAGGCGATTAGGTTTCTTTGTTGTAGTTGTTGTTGGAAATGTTTAAGCCATAGTCAAAGTACCAGCACCGAGACCGTAACCAACACCTTTAGGACCAAAGTTACGACCATAACAAGACTTACAGTAGATATCACCATCGGGACCATCATTCAAATTGGTGGAATCCAAAGATTTGCGACAATCGGCACAGTGGAAGCAACGCTTGTGCCAGATGCGGCTCTTGCTGATCATTTGTTCGGCAGCAAAGACGGCATAACCGCAACGTGGGCAGCCGCTGGAAGATTTGGCTCCAGCAAAAGGCTTGCCATCAGTACTAAAAAAGGATGGAGAATATTTATTCTCAAATATTTCCTCGTATGAAATCAGAGATAACTTACTAGAGATTGCGTGTTTCACCATCACCAGTGCACACCAAAGTAGGAGTGTGACCAAAGCCGAAACCTTTGGGTCCATAAGCTTTGCCATAGCAGGCCTTGCAGTAGATTTCCTTGTCGGGAGCATCACAAGCCAACATCGAATCAAGTGGACGATGGCATTTACAGCAGTTGTAGCACTTCTTGTGCCACATGCGACCCTTGGAGAGCTGTTGTTCGGCAGCAAAGACAGCGCCACCACAGCGGGGGCAGCCCTCACCTTCAGGAGCTAAAATTGAGGTAGTGCTGGGTGGAGCAAATGGACGACTAGCGGCAATTTGTTCTTCACTGTAATAGACAGGGAAAGGACACTCAATTAAAGCAAAAATTCATAACAAGACTGTTTTGATGTAAATGAAACTAATAGTGCGTTTACATATAACTGGATTTAATAAACGCACTGGGTTTGAAATGTCAATTCTCATAAAGAAAGTTAAGGCGGCAAAAAGGTATAACATAAACAGGCTATTAGCACGGCAAAAGGCTCTAAAGCCCACTTTACATCTCAGAGGTAAAACATGCGTCATTTAAGTTGTCAATTCCATTAAATATCTGTCAAATAAATGACGTATTTGCCCTAAATACTGGTTTTAAATGTACACATGGTGAATGCAAAAGGCGGTTAAAGGCCCAAACTCAATGAGCTTGTTTGCAGCTTTCTTCGCTTTCTGGCGTCATTTCAATAATGAATGTCGTTATTCTTTTACCAGAACTGACGAAAGAAAGCAAGCAACGGCCTGATTGAGTTCGGGAATTAAGTTCTGTTTATTATAACAGTCGTGTAAACATAGCTTAAGGCCGAATTTACATAAAATGGGCTTTAATAAAAAGCAACGTTTAAGCTGAAAACAGATACAACGTTTGATTAAAGTTTTGCGTTGGGCGTCGAGAAAAAAACAACAACAACAGGGCGACGACGATACCAAAGTCCAGCGTTTATGTGTTTGCCGGCATATATTTCAAATGAATTTGAATTTTTCGGCATCATGCCTAACAGTGTAAAAACGGCCAAAACGACACAAAACTTTACCCAAACGTTGTATCTGTTTACAGCTTTAAAGCTGCTTACAGCTGCTTACAGCTTTAAAGCTGTAAACAGATACAACGTTTGGGTAAAGTTTTGTGTCGTTTTGGCCGTTTTTACACTGTTGGGCATGATGCCGAAAAATTCAAATTCATTTGAAATATATGCCGGCAAACACATAAACGCTGGACTTTGGTATCGTCGTCGCCCTGTTGTTGTTGTTTTTTTCTCGACGCCCAACGCAAAACTTTAATCAAACGTTGTATCTGTTTTCAGCTTAAGTTTTTATTTTCTTTGAATATCTGTCACATAAGTGATATTTGTTTAAAGCGTCTTATTTAAGAACACGTTTAGGATGAGGATTTATTTGACATACATGCAATGGAATAAAGAACAGAAATGCAACGGATTTCGTGAATATAAAAGTACTATAAAACCCCGGTTACACTTAAGCGGATTTAAAATGTCAATTCCATAGCGCAAACGTCAAATAAATCCTCTCGAAGTGGGTTAACCCGGCAAAAAACTCTAGTGTAACCGTACTTTAAGATAACATTTTTATTTTTACATGGAACCTAAACACCAGTTTTGGGAAAATACATAATTTATTTTGAAAAATGACGCGTTTTACTAAAACCTCATTGATGTAAATGCACCATAACTAATAGTTTAAAGTGACATTTACAAGGCACACATTCGTGCGTCCAAAAGAATACACAATTTAAATTATGCAATTTTAATTTGACCCGATTTAAAGCCGAATACACATCCAAGGTTTCAGTAAAGTTGGCCGTCATTTCTGATAAACGACTAAAAGAGCAAGGAAAACAAAGATTGAATGTTTCCTTATTTTTTATCATAAATGACGCCAAACTCTACTGAAATACTATGTTTACACTTACGAAATCCACTCGATTTCAACTGTCAATTCCATTGCTCAAACTTCAAATGAAATCCAATCGATTTCAGATGAGTTTTCATTTGACGTATGCACAAAGGAATTGACAGATGAAATCGAGTGGATTTCGTAACTGTAAACATAGTAAAACGTTGGATGTTTTTTTTTCGGCTTAATTGTCATGTCATATACTTACGTCAAACCATCAGTTTGCAAGAAGCCAGAACCGCAAGCGAAACCATAACCATGAGGACCCCACTTCTTGCCATAGCAAGTTTTGCAATAAACTTCACCATCGGGACCATCACAAGCAATGATCGAATCCAAAGTCTTGGTACAGTCACGGCACTTGAAACATTTTCTGTGCCATTCACGACCCTTAGACAAGACCTGTTCGGCAGCAAATACAACACCACCACAACGAGGACAACCTTCACCGGGACGAGCTTGAATCTTGCTTACATCAATAACAGCGGTACGAGGAGCCATTTCACTGCAAAAAAAAAAAAAAACAAAGAGGATTTACATTAAAATGTAAAATTATAAGCCATATGATTGAAAACGTGATTTATAACATAAACAACAAATATAATGATATAGATTTGACAAAGAATTTTACCAGGTTTAAACGGGAGCATGATTTCACATGGAGGCGGGAGATAACATGTCTATAGACAAATTTCTGATGAATATATCTGTGTAGAATGCGCTCTTTTTATAAGACTTACGCTATATTTACATTACAGCTTTTTGACAAAAAGAAAGTAAACCCCTTTATTAGGATTTATTGACGTATATGCAAAGAATTTGACAATTTAAATCTACTGGATCTACTACATCAAATTAGGTGTAAACGTACTGTTATACAAATCTTTAAAGCATTTTACACTTGCACTTATGCCGGATTAACCTTCTTTATGTCGATTGACATTTGAAACCCAGTGGGTTTATTAAATCCGGTTAAGTGCAAATGGGGTATAATACCCCGGTTACACTTAACCGGATTAACCCAGTGGGTTTGGATTTAAAATGTAAATTCCATAGCGCAAACGTCAAATAAATCCCCTAAAATCGGGTTAACCCGGCAAAAAACTGTAGTGTAACCGCACTATAGTCAAATTAGAGCTGGCAAACCATCGATATTCCCAACATTAGATATTTTCGATAAAATGTTTTAAAATATCGATTGCTATCGATATTATCGTTAAGTTGTCATCGCCATTAATTTGGAGATGAAAATAGCGGAAATGTCAATGATTTTCTTGAAATTATCCAAAAGTAGTTCACAGAAATGTAAAGGAGAATAAACAACTGCTTTTATTTTATAAAAAATTTAAAAAAATATATTTTATTTTACCGGAAAATGTGTGCGTGTGACTACGGACTTATGCTTGGTTTACATTTAAGAAATCCACTCGATTTCATTTGTGAATTCCTTTGTGTATACGTCAAATGAAAACTCATCTGAAATCGATTGGATTTCGTATGACGTTTGAGCAATGGAATTGACAGTTGAAATCGAGTGGATTTCGTAAATGTAAACATAGTATTACTTTCTTACACACACATAACCGAAAAGCAGCGAAATTTCTATTTATTTCAATGGATTTCAGGTTAGGGGTTTTTATTTCGATAATATCGATAGGCAAAACTATCTATCGATATTAAATTTTTAAATAATAATCGATGTTATCGATAGTGCCATCGAAATTTTGCCAGCTCTAAGTCAAATAGATCACAGTAAAACAGTTATCGGATTAACGAGAGCTAATGTAAACCTACTCTTATGAAGCGGCTAGCCGACACCTCACATTAGTATGGTAAATGGTTGGTTATATTTTATATGTCGATATAATCGATATATTACCTCAAGAGAAGAGGCCTGTCCGATAACCTAAAAATTTGTACAAACTTTTACCAAATGCTGTTCGATAACAAACTTGTTCAATAAAGCTCGGTACACATTGTCAGTTTTGAATGACAGCTTTGTTGTTGCTTGCTAGTGTGGCCGTTCATTTTTGTCATTCATCATGCAACCGCAAAATGTTTTGTGGTTGCTGGACGGTTTGACAGTTATCGATAATTGCGAAATATCGACATTCAAAACTGACAATTGGACTGTACTGCACATTTCTACACATTTTTACTATTTTTTTCGATAACATAAAGGAAAAATCGGTTATCGGAGTAAAAATGTGTAGAAATGTGTAGTACTGGAACAAACCAAATGTGTACCCAGCTTAAAAGAGAACTTGCAAGAACTTTTTAGTTCATATTTATATTAGGCAATTTTCCTTGCGGCAATTGTCAGTTGAGGGAAAGAGAGGTGGGGCATATGGTAACCCTTTGCCTCTCAACACCCTCTCTCACCAACAAACTGACACTTGCCGCAAGGAAAATTGCCTAATGTAAATATGGACTAACTTGCAAAGTTATCGAACAGACCTAAGGAAAAAAGCGGCAAATACAGCTAATACATGGTCTGTTCCAGAACTGCAAGAATCTACTACTTTTTACTATTTTTTCCGATAACATAAAGGAAAAATTGTTATCGTAGTAAAAAGTAGTAGCTTCTTGCAGGTTCTGGAACACAGCAACAGTGTTTACACATGGCAATGTATATTTTCCAACATAATGCTTGGCTTACATTTACGAAATTCACTCGACTTCAACTGTCACTTCCTTTGCGTATACGTGAAATGAAAACTCATCCGAAATCCATTCGATTTCATTTGACGTTTAAGCAATGGAATTGACAGTTGAAATCGAGTGGATTTCGTAAATGCATAACCAAGCATAAGGCCGATGACAAATAGACCAAAATTCTTAATATTTATATGTATATGTATGGGGAAATATTTCAATATTTTAATTAACAAGTCATTAAAATCAAAGTGTGTGGTAAAATTTGGTATTTCCTTGTATTTGTAAATGCCAAGATTTCCTTGAAAGACCTTGATTATTACAAAATGTATTCAAATTTAATTACGAAATACGGAAGAATAACAAATTGAAAAAGAAATAAACACATATTTTGTGGAAATATTTTTAATTGTGTGATGGGTGCATGGAATTCAAATGAACGCAACGTAACATTTTCTCATTTGTTTTTTTTTCCTTTTTGTGTGTTTACATTAGAAAAGTGTTGATGATTTGCTAGACGTTTTGCTTTTATCTGGGGTAATTAAGTATATAAATTTCAAGAATAAAAAAAACGAAATCGAATATACAGCGTACGTCTATATATGTATCACATATAGTATATATAAAAATGAAAGCCAGAAAAAATTCTTCTACGTGTGTGAATTTTCTTTCATTTTCCAACAAATTATATCTCTGCAGACATGAAGAATAGATTTAAAAATATATTTTTAGTCATTATGGTGTAGACAAAAAAAAGCAAAAAAGAAACAACCACAACAAGTGTTAAATTTATAGAAATGCACATCATCATCATCATCATATGGATTGTGGATGGATGGTGGTATATAGGAACATGTGTATTCATGTATTATGATACATACTATACGTATGAATATTTGGGGTATACATTTTTTGTGTGGTTAGATATTTTTGTATTCTTGGATCAGTTTCATTTTTTAGCTTTCTACCAGAAAATGTGTGGAAATTTCTTTAAAATAGAGATTGAGCATGTTCTCTCTCGCTCTCGTTTTTTACCTACAAACACAATTACAATTATTAACAGCAACAACAACAAGGACAACGATAGGTGAAAATCTATTTTAGTTTCGTTTTTTAACTAAACACTCATTTGAACTATGGACTGAATCACACAAATATTGTTTTGAAATACCTTTGTCTTTCACAATCTTTAATATCAGACATTAGACCTAATGATGACATGCCTATGTGTCCATAACCTCTTGTACCAAATCGTTGGGCATAACATCCTTTGAAGAAATTAACATGTGATAGATAATTAATTATAAAAATAGTTTAAAATGTGGGCAATATATTTATGAAATTTGTATGATATTGTGAGACCACAGAATCAGATGATAGGTTTACATAGATGTAACAGAAATTTATAACGAATACTAAACGTTAATGTAAACACGGTTTAAACGTATGAATAGTCCATTCGCTATAGCGCTACCAAAGGCCTTGGTACATAAGCTGGCTCACCTGGTTGCCTTGCTTTCCTGCTTCATTTCTGACAAAGCATAAAATAAAAGAATAAAGAAAGCCGAGCCAATTTCGAACTAGGTTGCCCTTTTCTTTCTTATTCTTTTATTTTTTGTTATGTCAGAAATGAAGGAGGAAAGCAGGGCAACCAGGCGAGGCAGCTTATGTCTCCTCACAACATTCGTTTGTGCCGAAAACACCATAAAAGTATGAGAAAAGTTTTACGTCATTTCTGACAAATGTATATAGAACTGCCGCGCCAAATTCGAACTTTGTCGGCCTTTTTATTTTATTATTTTACCAGAAATGACGCAAAACTTTACTCAAACGTTTATTCTGTTTTCGGCATCAGAGAAACCGCAGAATAAATACATGTCTTAATGTCAAATCTTTGAAATTTTTTATATCTTCTACGGAGACTATCGACAATCTCCAATATGGGGAATAATTTGGCAGTTTTGAATACTTCAAATATATAATTCTAACATTTTCTTACTTACCCATTGGCATAGCAGTCAGATTGGAGAGCGCCACCACCTTGGCCATAGCCGTAACCCTTGGGACCGAATTTCTTAGCATAACAAACTAAACACATGGAAAATAAGACAAACAAAACAGATAAAAACACAAATATTACAAAATTTCCACAAAACATTAATTGGTGTATGTATTTCGAATTCGAAATCAAAACATTCGAACTTACGTTTGCAGTATATATTCTTATCGGGACCTTCACAGCACTGAATGGAATCTAGACCCTTTGCACAATTACCACATTTGAAGCATTCCTTATGCCAACTCTAAAACACAAAAACAAGGACATGAAATATACACAAAACAATTAACAAATAGAACAGTTATACTCTCATGTAAAACACATCAAACAAATTAAAACAATACAAAAGAAGAGTATCGCGATATCCGAATCAGCATTAAAAACTTAAACTTGGTTTAAACTATGCACTTATACGACGATTAAGTGCATAGCCTTGATTTATTTGACACATATTGTATGAAAATGACAACTAAAATCGACTGGATTTGTAAAACCAAGCTCATTCTAAACGGTCATTTTAAACGGTAAGTTTGGTCCTATAGTTTTAAATCTTACAGCTTTCTGGCTAAAATAGCATTTACGTCAAACAATTTTTAATAAAAAGCACTTATTTAAGATGTCAATTACATTGAATAACTGTCAAATAGGTAAACAATTTCAACCAATTTAAAAGTACGTTTATATATAACCGGATTTCACAAACCGACTGGGTTTCAAATGTCAATTCCTTTGTGTATACGTCAAATAAATCCTCATTAAGAAGGTTAACCCAGCAAAAGGCTATAATATAAATATGGCCTAACCTTCTTTATGAGGATTTATTTGACGTTGACATTTGAGTTTATTAATTCCGGTTAAGTGCAAACGGGGATAACTTTACTCTTTTATATTTCTTATCTCCTAAAAAATTAAATTTCAACTAAATGCGAATTTGTGGATAGGAAGGACGCCGAAAGAGGAGAATTTAATTTTTCTCACCTTCGAGAAACTGTCAGTGTCTTTACGCCACCTTATAATTGCAAGATGGTGTGAACTCTGCTTAAGGCCTAAACGATATTTAGTCCCGGGCCACACTACAGTAATTTCACTGAAATTTTGATATGAAATTATGCGTCTCTAGATCGACGTCCATAGTAGAGTGAAATCATAAAATTGCTGTAGTGGGGAATTCGATTTAAGAACACCTAATTTCACGAAATTTTTTAATGAAATTCACGCTAGTGTGGACCGGGACTTGGGCCATGTTTATATTATATGTTTATACATAAGCAATGGAATTGACATTTGAAACCCAGTGGGTTTGTTAAATCCGGTTATATATAAACGTACTATTAGAGAACTTTCGTACTAGAACTTTTTCCACTACTATGGGTTTATTTTGATCTATTTGACACTTGTTTTCATACATTTTCAGTCATTTAAATGGAGATAAATCAATTGATCATGGTAATAAGCGTTCATATAAACGTACTCTTGCCATAGAACTTATTGGCATGACCCAGCAAAAAATTTTGGAAGTTGTGCAATTGGAGTTATGATTTCACAACATCTTTCGATGTAGTCCAACAGAGTTATGAAAAATGCACTCCGTTTTATACATTTTATAAGCAGTTGCTGTAGAGATCCCTACAGAAAAAACAGTTGTTTGATCCCTACACAAAAGACAAACAAGAGTGTAAAGATTTCGGAGAATTTGTTATAAAATAAAGAAATAAAAACTTATGTTGCGAACATTTTTGCGGTAATTCACGAGACGGAAATGTTTAATGGAGCAGAGTTGGAAGCCATGTCGAAAGCTGAACTAGTGATGGGAAGGCAACATAAAAAAACCTTTTGGATGATGAAGCAAAATCATATGCGCTTGGATTAAATTGAGAACTGAAGAAGTAAGCTCAAATGTGATTGAATTCAATGATAACTATTTTTTTAGATTTGTGTTTATATAATAAATATAATAAAGTTCTTTGAGTTCTTGTTTTACACAAATAAAAAATTAATTTTATTTATTTTGGGATATTTCGCAATGGCTTGCATTTTTATTGCATCTTAAGACTGATTAAAAATGCAATCCGAAGAATGAATATAAAATCAATCCAAAGCTCTGCATCTTATGCCTTGATTTGGATCGAAAATGGAGTGCATCCTAGCTGTGTGCTGTGGAAGCAAAATGGAGTGCATCCCAGCTGCGCGCTCTCTTGTAAAATTCATAATTGAATTCATAGGAAAAGATGTACTCCAACGGCAATTGTACTGTACACTGGAACTGATTAAACTGCATCCACGGATGCAAACTTCTTGTCTAGGTCCACACTAGCGTGAATTTCATTAAAAAATTTGATGAAATTAGGCGTTTCTAGATCGAGTTCAATACTAGAGTAAAATCACGAAATTCCTGTAGTGGGAAATTCGATCTAGAAACGCCTAATCTAATGCAATTTTTTAATGAAATTCACGCTAGTGTGGACCGGGGCTAAATAGCTGTATCTAAATGTATTCGAATTAAAAATATATTTTCTTTTACGAAATCCAATAGATTTATCTATCAATTGCATTGATTATACGTCATATAAAAACTCAGCTGAAAACCAATGGATTTAATTTGACGTAAATGCAATGTAATTGACATATTAAATTTACTGGATTTAGTAAATATCGTGATAAAATAATAAGGGGGCGTAAAACGACCAGCTGATTGGTTTCACATTTTCTGCTAAAAATGAGTTGTTGTGCTACTTACGTGACCTGATAAATAGATCTTGGTAAATATAAACTTCTTCAAAAATATGAGTATACACGTCAAGTAGATCCCAAAAGAGCAGTTATCGGAATAATGAGAGCTAATGTAAACATACTCGTATGATGCTACAAGCAGATACCTCAAGTTTGATTGTTAAATTGTTGGTTACAGCACGTTAAATGTAACGGGATTTACTTAACCGAATAATAGCAAGTTTACATTTACGAAATCCTCTCGATTTCAACTGTCAATTCCATTGCTTAAACGTCAAATGAAATCCAATGGATTTCATATGAGTTTTCATTTGACGTATACGCAAAGAAATTGACAGTTGAAATCGGGTGGATTTCGTAAATGTAAACCAAGCATAAGATTCAACTGTCAAATCCATTACGTATACGTCAAACAAATCCTTAAAAAGGAGATTAACTAGGCAAAAAGCTCTGATGTAAACATCGCGTTAAGTTGGACTACAATGCTGAATCCCACGGCAGCGGGTTCTTTCGTACCGGATTGAGCTGGAACCATTGTGTTTCGGCCAGCGGCTGCCAACCCAGCATTAAACCTATGCTTCTACGTAGGTTTAAATGCTGCTACAACAACAATGCTGAACTACAACTGGATACATTTTTCCATATGAAATCTTTCATGATTACCAAACTGTTTTTGATATTGTCGGAACGTCTATGTCAAATTATGAGCTCATTTGCTTTGTCACTTGTAAACCCATTTTAAATAGTAAACTACAATAAATTATTATAGCGCGTTTAAACTGAACATTTAAATACTGATCACTGTTATATTTTCTACAAATATATTTAATACAAAAAACATGAAGTTTTGTTTCTCGTAAAAACACACACAGACAATCATAACAAATTACTCGTTGTCATTATCACAACTAGATAAACAAATAATATGAACATGACACATGATTTGTGATGTGTAAATGTTTTTCTTTTCACAAATATTCGCTGTACGTTAAGTACCTCTACAATAGATTTCCTTATCTGGACCATCACAATGCATTGTAGAATCCAATGTACGATTACAGAGTAAACATTTGAAACATCTTCTGTGATATCCCTAGTAAAGTTTGTTTTTTAATTTTTGGGCATTAGTTGTTTGATATATTAAAACTTCCATTCCATGCATTATTGTCAAAGAAGAAATTAGCTTCTTTTAAATCTTATAAAGTTCTCGGTACATATAGACATTCCACTATAGTTTACATATTTTTGTTGTACAGACAATATGTCAATATAGATGTAAAATAACCGAACTGTTCGAACTAGTACCCCGTTTGCATTTAACCGGATTTAATAGACCCACTGAGTTTCAATTTAATAGACCCACTGGGTGTCAATTCCATAGCGCAAATGTAAAATAAATCCTGATAAATAAGGTTAGCCCGGCAAAAAGCTCTAATGACAACGCCATTTAAGTTGCCCATTGCCTTTTAGGTTTTTCCCGGAAATATCTTAATGGGTACTTTACACGATATGTTTTTTACATATGAGTTGTCACTTTGCATATACATTTTGTATTTAAAAAGTGACAACCCATATGTTAAAAACATATCGTGTAAAGTACCCATAAGGAAAAAAAATCCAGTTTCTTATGTACCGAGGTCTTCACTTTGTCCACATTTACATAATCCATTGGATTGTAATTGTCATTTACATTGTTTATACGTCAAAGAAAGTCATTGAATTTACTTGACGTGTATTCATTGTAATTGTATATGCAATTGAAATCCACTATATTTCGTAAATGTAAACGTAATATTACGAAAATAAAATCGACAAATAATGCACAAAGAAGCGTCCATATATCAATATCTTATGACAAGAATATAAGAATATAGGCCATGAATCAAAATACTTACTCTGCCACGGGCCAACATTTGTTCAGCAGCATATACATAACCACCACAACGAGGACAACCTTCACCTTCTGGAGCTTTGGCAATTTTTTTGGGTTCCAAACGAGCACCATTACGAACACCCTCAAGTTCTCTGCAATAGAGAGATAGAAAGGTATTCAACGTTAATAAATAAAGTAAATAAGTAAAAAATAAGAATTTTGCAATAAAATAGGCTGTAGCAGAAGTTGTCTGTTAATTGTAATTATGCCTGTCCGTGTACTCGATAATAGCTGTGTCTTTTTACGTGATAATTAGTAATAATTATTACTAATGTTGCAGATTTTGACAGTTGTATAAAGGAAAAGTTGCTGAAAAAATATTTCGGCAACATTTAGTAAGTATGAAGACAAACCTATTATATGGCCGGTTACCGTACCTTATAAATTGGTAAAAGTTGTAAAAGTCGTTAACGATTTTCATATAAATTTTGTGTACGGGACGCAAAATGTTTAAAAGTGGTAAAAATTATAAAAACTTTTTAGTTCTGGAACAGAGCTATAAATAGCTCTATACCGATTTATTTGACGTAAAGTGTATAGAAACAAATGTAAAAGTTGGTTTACAGTTATAAAATTCAGTAGCTTCACTGTGAAAGTTTCAAAGTGTAGCATAAGAGTCAGATAAGTCCGCAAATGAAATCCAGTTGAGTGGACTGACAATGGGAATGACAGTTCGGTTGGAATGAAAAACGTCTTCTCAATTTCATTCAAAATTTCCCTGCAGTTTAGACACGCAAATAATGTTTGTGTAAATTTTATGAATTTCCTTGTTCTTCTTCACACTCATTTACACGTTTGACTATTCCTAGTAATAAAGGTGCCATCAGACCATCTGTTTTTTTACGTATGTATGTTTAGCTTGTATATTCACATGCAAATTCATATGTACAACAAAATTGTCACTTTACATACAAGCTCTGTCCCAGAACTAAAAAGTTTTTACAATTTTACCACTTTTACACATTTTGCTTTCCCGTACACAAAATTTATATTAAAATCGTTTACAACTTTTACCACTTTATAAAGTATGGGAACAGGCCAACAGTTTATGATTTTTGCTGTCATACTTGGTTTTGTTTTTTTTTGTATGACATAACTTAAAAATGTAATGGGTACTTTACACGGTATGTTTTTTACATATGAGTTGTCACTTCTCCAATTCAACAGAATCAATCATCGCTTGCTTTGCTTGCTTCCCAAATGTCAAATTATAAAGGAATTACAGAGCCTCTTTAGGAGACTCTGACATTCGTTTATAATTTGACATTTGGGAAGCAAGCGATGATTGATTCTGTTCTGGCCTTTAAAGACAAAACTCAATGGATTTTTCTTGCTTGCGTCGCTTCATTTCTGATAAAATAATAAAGAAATGTCGAGACGAATTTGAAATAGGTGGTCTTTTCATACAGGGTGATTTTTTTAAGTTAGATAGAATAAATAAATAAATAAATAAATAAATAAATAAATTTACTTTGAAAATCAGTCGTCGATTCGCGCAACTTATAGACGACTTCGTCATTTGTATGGTGTACATAATCGTCCATCTGAACAAATCGTGTTTCAGCACACATTCAGCCGCGTAGAGGGCTGAAACACGATTTTCGTATGATTTGACTTTTGACTTAAAGCCGGAAGAACATGTAACTTAATGAATTAAGCCAGAAATCCTCTTATGTGACGAGGCCTTAAGCTAATTTAATTTTGACATGACAATTTCGTATGCACTGAAGGTGAGAACACAATCAGCTCTTAGCTTAATTTTCCTGCTTAGCTTATTTCTTCACTAGGCCGCTTATTTCTTGGTATCACACATCGAAGCGTAAAAGTCATGGCGCTATAAACATAATTAATTCAATATATCAAATAAAATCCAATTTTTTAATTGTTCGTAAATAATTAGTACCGAACATAAAAATTACAGCCAGAATTCAAAAGTTCAAAAATTTTCAACTTTGTGGCCTGAAGCCTCGCTTCGTTGTGGTCTGTCTTATCGAAAGCAGTTCAATTTCTTTTTTCCGCTTTGAAGCGAGGCGGAAAAAAATAAGCAACAAAAATCCATTGTGTTCTCGCCTTAACAGACATAGGAAAAGTATGGAAAATTTCTTTCTTAATCGCATCGCAAAAACAATTTAAAAAAAAAAAAATAAACACACAAGTTAACATATTCATTAAATTTGACATGACAACAACAATAAATTTCAAATGCATAAAGAATTGGCAACAAATTAAATTTCGAACAGCTGCATTGTTATTACGCAAAGAAGCATACGAATATCTTTTAAATTGGCAATGGCCAAACAACACCCACGCTATAAATTTTCTCATTAAGGGAAAAAATTGTTTCTGAGTAATGCAAAAAGAAAATTTCATGACAAATGTTTTATTTATTTATTATTATTATTTTTTTTTATTTTTTTCTTAAACAAAAAACAGTATTTGCAACAAATATTTATTGAGTTCAATGACATCTTAAGGTCGCCTGACACATGCAGTTCCTAAAAGTCAATTATTAGGACTAAAGTCTATCAAAAGATTTATTTTTAGACTTAAGATCAAATATTTCAGTTCATTTTTGTCAGTCATCAGGCAATCACAAAATATTTTGCGGTTGCTGGACTGTTTGCCATTTATCGATATTTCCGACAGTCAAAACTCATCTGTGTACCTTACTTAAAATTCTTATGCATTTATGATAAGTGTTATTATTCAAAAGTATGATATAATCATTTGTTTAATAAACAAAACTGAAAAATGTTTATAAAAGAAATGTATTATTTAATTTATAAAAATAATGAATACAAAATGAGGTCAAGATTTTATATTATTGCATCACATCTAATGACTAGGACCGATAACATTTGCCAAACAAATTGGGGTCAAGGTTTTTTACACTTGTCTAACTACTCCTACTAAATATCACCTATAGGTATAAAATTTGATTTCTATAAAGTTTCCAAGGGTATTAGGCCATGTTTATATTATAGCCTTTTGCAGGGTTATAGTACTTTTATATATAACCGGATTTAACAAACCCACTGGATTTTAAATGTCAATTCCATTATTATATAAATATATAAATATAAGAAATGGAATTGACATTCGAAACCCAGTGGGTTTGTTAAATCTGCTTATATATGAACGAACCCCGACTTAATCTTTTCAGTCTTAAATTAGGTCAAGGTCTTCGAGGAATATTTTAAGCTATTTTTAATATTCGCTCTGCAATGATGAAAAAATATTCAAAGTGTCAAGAAGTTAATACAGTTATTTATAGCTATATTGTCATCCTTATACATATAATTTAATAATATTAAATTAAGTTTTCGGGATTTTAGCCTAATGCTATGTTTACATTTACGAAATCCACTCGATTTCAAATGTCAATTACATAGCTCAAACGTCAAATGAAATCACATCTGGATTTCATTTGACGTTTAACCTATGGAATTGATAGTTGAAATCGAGTGGATTTCGTAAATGTAAACAAAGCATAATTTTCGTCTTATTAAATCACATATTGCCCTTTTAAATGTCAAAAGATGACTTACATTTAAATACCTACACATCTAGATACATTATTTCCTTTCAATATACTTAATCAATTGTTCTATACTAGAGAATATCATTACAACAAGAATAAATAAAGACTTATGTTGTGATTTTGTTTTTCACGTCTCCAATGTTCTAACTTAAGTTGTAAATATAAGTAAACCTAATTTCATGGACAATCTTGATTCCATTTGACGTACAACATATAAAAAACATCTGTCGACCAAATCAAAATAAAGACATTAGGTGTGTTCGTTTACTTAACAATATGTACAAGTCCAGTAACTTCTTGTAATCGACTAAGCTCTTTAGCATTGTACTGTAGAGTAAACGAACACACATATTATCATAGTGTTTGTGCAAAAATCTGCAAACTGCAAAAATCTAATATTTTTGAAATGTCGATAACTGTCAAACTGTCCAGCAACACCAAAATATTTTTTGGTTGCCTGATGATTGACAACAATGAACGGCCACACTGGCAAGCAACCGATTATTTGAGTGTGTACCCCGCTTAAGTTCCCTTCCACATTAGCCTGCGTTTACACATGACATACTTGCCTGTGTGACGTAGGCGTCCCGACAACTGCAAAAACAAGCTCTGTTCCTTTACGTGAAAGAATCCTCAAGTTTTACTACATTTTACTCGAAAAGCGTTCCTTTACTTTTGACACCATACAATTCATATGGGAGCAGTTTACAACTTTTACTACTTTTGCCGGTTTTACAATTTTCAAAAGTAAAAGAACAGGCCAATAGTTAAAAAATTATGAATTGGTGTGTCTTTTTACTTACTAAATGTTGCTGAAACAATTTTTTCAGCAACTTTTCCTTTATACAACTGTCAAAATTCGAACTATTTGTAATAATTATTACAAATTATCACGTAAAAAGACACAGCTAATGACTAATGTAATTTTACAACATGGTTAAATTTCCTTTTATACGTTTTGTACGTATTTAACCGAATTTAACGATTCAATGGACATGGAATTCTTCTGGAATAGATCCTTGAATTCATAAATTTCGTTTCTGACTCTGTTACATGAAATGTTCTTCCTAGATTGCTATTTTAAATTACCTGCAACCTGCATTGTTTCTGTTAAGGGTAATGTTTCTATACATTGTTTCGTAAATATTTTTTGTTGCATTCATTAGGTACCCAGCAAAATTTGAAGGAAGGGGTTCTATGCGATGACGTGATTTCGTGGCATATTTTGCATTGGTTCAAAGCAAGTCGTGAAAGATCCGATCTTTTCATTAGCATTTAAACCCATGCAAAGGAAGTCGTGAAAGATCCGATCTTTTCATCAGCATTTGAATCATTTGTACAGAACACTAGAAACAAACAAGTCAATTTGTACATCCCTACATGTAGCGACATCAAAACAAAAGAGTATACATTTCCAAAATTTTTGTTATAAAATTACAAATTATTGTAATCGACTAAGGTCTTTTGCATGGTACTGTAGAGTAACAATTTGTAAAAGTTTTAAGTAAATGAACACACTAATTATAGCTTTGTTCCTTTACTTTTTTAATGGTAATAGTGGTAAAAGAGAAAAGTGTCAAAATTGCTCTCTCATGAACATTTTTACCAGAAAAGTAAGGGAACGGAAAATTGGTAGAAATATACAAAAATTAATTTTCGTCTTTTATTCCACAGTTTTTAATTTAGTTTTGTCAGCGTTCGACTTTTTCTTCTGCTTTTCGTCCATTTTCTTCTTCATTGTGAAATAATCGTTAAACAAAAGTCGAAAAATCAGTTCTGCCATTTTTTACCTGCAGAAATTTTGCTGGTAGCCTGTGGTAGAAGAGAAAGCCATTTTCGCTCCCTCTCCTCTCTCACTCTCTTAAAAATTGCTTCCAGTTTTGCCACTTTTCGGGGTTAAGGAACGCTTTGCAGGTTAAAAATGGTAACAAGTGGTAAAAATGGTAACCTTAGGTAAGTAAAGGAACACAGCTTATGTCTTGTATTTTCAATTGTAGGTGTGCGAAACATTTTTTCAGCAACTTTACCTTTATACAACTGTCAAAACCTGCAACAAGAATCTTCAAGTTTCACCACTTTTTACTCGAAAAGCGTTCCTTTACTTCAGACACTATACAATTCATATGGGAGCAGCATGGTACAATAATACAGGTAGCATTATCATGCCAGCTGATGGTAACATAATGTGTCAATTGCATTGAATTAATATCAAATTTTGACATCTTATTTTACCAACAGTTGCCGATGCGGCTACCTGTGTATTTGTACCATGGGGAGCAGTTTACAACTTTTACTACAACCAAATTATTACTAAAAATCACGTAAGAAGACACAGCTTGTTGTATTTTGACAGTTCTTTTACTGAGAGTATGCAAATTCTTGCTGGGCAAATTTCTTCTAGCATGCATATGCAAATCTTCTTTTTCCTGCAAACAATAAATCAGCTGTTATTGTGGAAGTAAGCAAGTCAATTGTAATTTTTTTTTTTGGAGAACCATGTTGTTATATTGAAAAATTCTATTTTTGAGAGTCATTTTCCTTTTTAATTTTACTAAAATACAAAATTTTTGTTTGCTTTGGTTCCTTTAATGGCGGACAAATTGTTTTGTTTTTACAAATCAGCTCATTGCTTGCAGTCTGTTTACTTTTTACATTTTTCTTGCAAAAAAGAGTATAAAAACTCCTTACTCTCCGAGTAAGTTCTTGCTGGAATTGCCTTTTGTGAAATTTCCATGTTTAAGAAAATAAAAAAAGAAAACAAATCAGCAATTTTCACGTTAATGGCTATAGCTTCGTTCCAGTACTTTTTTAATGAAAAAAGTGTCAAAATAGCAAACTGCCGAAAATGAGTTCTACATACAAATTTTTCCAAAATGTACGGGAACGGACAAATGGCAGAAACGTCAAAAAAACTGGAACAAATGCCAAAGTCGGCGAATCAACTAATCAGAAGCTGGCAAACATGTTGCACATTTTTGCTCGCTCAAATTTGTCGTGTAAAAAGTTTCTAAAGAGAAAGCAATTCAGCGCCATTTTGGTTCAAAGAGAAGTTAACATTTTGCAAATTTTTTGGTGTACGGGAACGCATTTTGGTGAAAAGTGTGCAAAATGTGTTAAATGTGTAAAAACTATATGCTTTTTTACATGCATGTTGTCACTTTGGGTATACTAACATACAGACCAGGGGCTCAATTCTTGTTCTATGGAAATTTGAAATGAAAACTTTTATAATAGAAATAAATTTCAAATTAAAAATTTTATAAAGAAAATATTTTTCATTTCAAATTTTCATAGAACAAGAATCCAGCCCCAGCTGATGTCATACATGCGAAAACATATTACACCATAAGCCGAAAAGACAATAAATGTTTAAGTAAAATTTTATTGTGTTTTCGGCTTTATCGATATTTTTTATTGTTAAAACTAAACCATACAGGCCCCTAATCGCCTTCCGCCAGTTGTGTTGAGAGTGAAAAATTTAATAAACACACTGGGTTTCAAACGACAATTCTAAAGCGCAAACTTCAAATAAATCCCCGGCAAAATGCTCTAATGCGAACGCCGTTTTAAGTATATTTTTAATATTCGGCCCAAAAAATTTTTCACTCCCCACTATAGCAAATTTCATGATATTATTCTACTATTCCCGGTCCACACAAGAATGCATTTTACACTTGCACTCAAAACATGTGTTTTGGGAGTTTACGTCATTTGTTTGACAGATATTAGCTCTGTTCCTCTACGTTCAAGAATCTTCAAGTTTTACTACTTTTTACTCGAAAAGAGTTCCTTTACTGCAGACACAACACAATTCATATGGGAGCAGTTTACAACTTTTACTACTTTTGCGTTTTTACCATTTTCAGAAGTAAAGGAACAGACCAATTGTATGGAATTGACAACTTAAATGATGCATGTTTTGTGAAACATGTTAAATGTAAAATGCGTTTAAAGGTAGAAACACAATGGATTTTTCTTGCTTGCGTGACTTCATTTCTGGTCTGAAGGGCAGAAACTCAATCAGCTCTTTGCTTGCTTTCGTCGCTTTGCGCTAGTAAAAGAATAAATGAAAAAAGAAAAATCCATTGTATTTCTACCTTAAGAGTAATTTCGCCGAAATTTTGACATGAAAGAAAGAAGATGTAAAACAAAGCGGACTGTTTGTTTCATACAAATATTGCATCAAAGTCCCGGTCCACACTAGCGTGAATTTCTTAAATCGAATTCCTCGCTGCAGCAATTTTAAGATTTTACTCTACTACGGAAGTCGATCTAGAGACGCACAATTTCATGCAATTTTTTCAATGAAATCACTCTAGTGTGGACCGGGACAAAGCAAAATTGACGAGCACATGAAACCAGGTACACTAGTCTCTTGATATTATGTGTTTTTCCCAAAAAACGCAAAATTTCATGTCAAAATTTCAGTGATGACAATGACGTTTTTCATGATGATTAATAATTGAAAATAGTTTGTTTTGGTTACGAGAAACTAAAACTACTTCCAAAAATAGAAATAATATAAAGAGCACGATCGTGTAGAATGCTTTTTTCGATTACCAAAGAGTGTGAGAGCATTTTTATGTTGTTTCCTGTTATACCATAACAGGAAATATTAAGCGGTATGGCCACTCCATCAGTTTTGGGTGGTTTTTGTGTAAGTACATTATTTTAGTTTATTATTATGATAAAGCCCTATCTTTGAAACATTTGCCAACCAAATGAACATAGAGTCATTATCGTGCTAATAAGCGCCATTATAAACGTACTATTAACTGCATTTCAAGTATTGAATATTAAAGTTTTATGATAACAAATGTTGGTCTGTTCCAGAACTGCAAGAATCTACACATTTTGACTATTTTTTCCGATAAGATAAAGAGAAATTTGTTATCGTAGTAAAAATTTGTAGATTGTCGCAGGTTCTGGAACAGACATTATATTTATCATGTTTACATTGTGAAAGTGTACTGAGTTAATCGAATAATTCATGTCGAGTCACAGCTAGAAGTATTATGCTGCATTTTTATACCCTCCACCATAGGATGGGGGTATATTAAGTTTGTCACTACGTTTGTAACTACTCAAAATAATCATTGTAGACCCCACAAAGTATATATATTCTTGATCAGCGTGCAATTCTACATCGATATAGCCATGTCCGTCCGTCTGTCTGTCTGTCCGTCTGTGGAAATCACTCTAGCGTCCGAACGGATTGACGTAGGTTGATGAAATTTTGGGAAAATATGTTATATTTACGTAGGACTTTTGGTATTGAAAGTGGGCTATGTAGGTCCACGCTTTCGTATAGCCCCCATACAAAATGACGCGTCTTCGTTTTAAGGAATTTTTAAGATATTTTGCCCATTTTACCACCGAATTGGTTGTAATTTGGTACTTTGTGTCTCCAGAGGCCAAAAAATATTCCTACCAAAGTTGGGTTATATAGGTCCACGTTTTGGTATAGCCCCCATATAAGGCCCCATATAAAGTACGCGTCATTTTAATATATTTTGAATGTATTAGACCCATTTGACCACAGAATTGGTTGTAATTTGGTATTTTGTGTCTTCAGAGGCCAGAAAACATTCCTACCAAAGTTGGGTTATATAGGCCCACGTTTTGGTATAGTCCCCACATAAGACCCTTATAAAGTACGCGTCATTTTAATAGATTTTGAATGTATTAGACCCATTTGACCAAAGAATCGCTTGTAACTTTGTATTTTGTGTTTCCAGAGGCTAAGAAACATTTTTACCATAAAATGTTTATATAGGTCCACGTGTTGATATAGCCCCCATAATACAATATCTCCCGATTTTCGATATTTTGAACGTTTTACCCTCATTATCACACCGATATGGCTGCAATTTGGTATTAGTCTTCTTTTGGCGTATAAAACTTTCCCCCAGAAGTTTGTAGGTATAGGTCCATGCCATCATATAGCCCCCATAGAACGGTACCTTCCGAATTTCGGTATTTTGAAGGTTGTGGCCACATTAATCCACCGAAATGGCTGAAATTTGTGGTGGAGGGTATAAAAAGTTCGGCCCGACCGAACTTAACGCTTTTCTTACTTGTTTAGCTTTGAATTCATTCCTATTGTCATATTTATTGCCTTTTTAAGAGTTTTGAGTCAATAATTATGGTGAGAATGTTCATTGTATGATTGCTTTAAGTCTGGAGTATTGGTTTAACTTCATTATTACTCTCTATTGCAAAATTTACTGATCGCTACCAATATCATGATTTTATTCAAGCGAAGGGAACTATCAATTGGCTTTTCAGTTCTTTTAAATGAGATTTCTTTTAGTGAAAACCCGAACTTTTTAAGCATCGAACTCTAGAAGCTCACTTTTGGCTTCCCCAGAACAAAATATTTGCAAGCTATCAGCACGATTTAACTAAGAACTCATTGAGGTCTATAACACTCCGGTTACACTTAACCGGATTAACCCAGTGGGTTTGGGTTTCAAATGTCAATTCCATAGCGCAAACGTCAAATAAATCCTCATGAAGTGGGTTAACTCGGCAAAAAACAATAATGTAACCGTACTATAAGTTGGAAAACATCAACACAGTTACCTGTGAGTGAGTTGTTGGAATTTATTTAAAATTCCCCTTGCGTGTCAGTGCGTTTTGTAAACGTTACTCTCTATAATAGAGAGTAATAATGAAGTTAAGCCAATGGGGGGAATACTCCAGACTTAAAGTAATCATATGATTGAATCTTCAACAATAACAAAACAAACAATTGGCCTGTTCCTTTACTTTTGAAAATGGTAAAACCGGCAAAAGTAGTAAAAGTTGTAAACTGCTCCCATATGATATGTATGGTGTCAGAAGTAAAGGAACGCTTTTCGAGTAAAAAGTGACAAAACTTGAAGATTATTGCACGTAAAAGAACAGAGATAATGTTCTTTATATTTATTGAGAATGAGTTATGTCCGTGTTTATACAGGGAAAGTTGATGGGAAAGAAAATTGAGTTTATGGGCGAGGGAGTAGAGAGGAATAAGATGGGGTACACACACCTCTGTACTGGCAAATTCTGTTTTGTTTCGTTTTTCTTCGTATACAACCTGAAGTTGGCTGCAGATTTGTTTTTGCATTTTCTTTCATTACAACAACAGCGAAGACAATTGAAAAAAACATTTGGAGGAAAAACTATTTTTTAAGCAAAAACAATTCGAAATAAGTGGAAATATCAAAATTAAAATGCAATTCAAGGGTTCCTTTATTAATTAATTGTTTATAACTGACGTCCATTTTTACTTTTCATTACAATTTTGCCATGGCTTTGTTTTTGAACGTCGCAATGAGAAAATGAGTGTGAAGAAGAATAAAAAATTATAAAATTGACACAAACATGATTTCCGTGTCTAAACAACAAGGAAATTTTAAAAGAAATTGAGAAGAAAAATTTTCTTTCCAGTTTGAATGTCTAAACACGGTCTATGAACAGGGCGTCTCATATATATCCTTTTATACCCCGGTTACACTTAACCGGATTAACCCAGTGGTCTTGGGTTTCAAATGTTAATTCCATAGCGCAAACGTCAAATAAATCCTCATGAAGTGGGTTAACCCGACAAAAAACTCTTATGTAACCGTACTATAAGTCATAAATGGAAACATTATGCAGTAGCTCTTTCTTGAAATTAATGGAAAGAGAGAATATTTCTTTGCTTACTGCCCTTTAAGAGATGCAAGTCAATGGTTATAATGAAAATGTTGCTTACGGGGCTTTAACACGTTGTGTTTTATACATGTAATGCATTGCATTATTTTTTTATTATTATTCTTACCCTGCGTTTACACAGGACAGTTGAGTACATGTATTGATCGTAAAAACCCCTAAACTAGCCTGTGTGACGTAGGCGTCCAGACAACTGCAAAAACAGTTGTAGAATTATGAATGAAAATATTCGTTTTCTTTTTGTTTTCCGTTCACATGTTTTGTTTTTGTTCATGTTCTTTTGTTTTCAACACATTACAATTATTATCTCACTTCTTTTTTACAAAAATGTCAAAAATTTGTTAACCTGCTGTCTGTGAAAAACGATGGTCAGCTGGAAGACAGCCGACAAATGTATGTATGTGTTAGTAAATCAGAGTTGTATTTAAAGACAAACTGTCTGGTGTAAACGCCTAGTTAAATATGTACCAGTAGTGCGATTCTCTAACTCATTTTTTGAGTTACCGACAAAAATCGGTAAAATTAAAATGCTTATAAATTCGGCAATGAACGATATTTTTCGGTAAGTTAGCGACGAATAAAAAGTACTCGTAAAGTTCTACCGATAGCAACATTGCTGTCAACTTTTATTTGAACTTTTCATTCATCATTTTGCGTTTTAATTTTACCGACATTTGTCGGTAACTAAAAATAAATTAGTTAGAGAATCGCACTACAGTTATAAAAATGCAACAGGGTGTCTCATATATTTCCTGTTATGCCATAAAAGGAAATATTAAGTAGCCTGGTCACTTTTTCAGTTTTGAATGTAGTTCTATTGTCATAAAGTTATGAGAAAGAGAGAATATTTCGTAGTTTATTGCCTTTTAAGAGATGTAAGTCAATGGTTATGATGAAAATGTTGTTTGTTGTGAAATAGAGAATGAGTTGTGAAAGTGCCATAGGGTGTCTCAGATATTTCCTGTTCAGCCATAAAAGGAAATATTAAGCAACCAGGCCACCGGTTTAGTTCAATAATGTGTAAAGTGATTATGGCTACGTTACATTAGCGCTTATTAACACGGCAATTGCTGTATTTTAAGATACATTTGACACATGTATGTGTCAAATAAATTATTATAGAGACACTTGTCATGATAATAAGCTTTATTTATGTTATGCTCATTATGAATCACGTTCAAAATGGTTGATATCTCTAGTTTAATTGTAAATTAGTGTAAATTCGTATAAATATCTTAAAAAAATAAATGTATTATGTGTTGATTATGTATGAATGTGGTATGTGGTGTTTAATTATTTTTTACAATTTGGCCAAGCCATGCGATTCATTTGTTGTTTAGTTGGTTTTAGTTGAGTTTAGTAGATTTTTTAGTTGTTGATGTTGATTTTTTTCTCACCGTTTATCTTTGTTTTACATTTGGTTGCTCAGATATTTGTTTTTTGAAGGAAAAAAAGTAGATTTGTTTTTGGTTTTTGTGTGTGTGTTTTTTTGTTGAATAGAATTTCTATTATATTTATTTGACAAATTTCTTTTCATTTTATAACAAAAATATATATATGTATGTATGTAAAAAGTTCAGTATTTATATAAAAAAAAATAAAAGATGTTTTTGGTAGACGCAACATATTACAATAATTAACAAAAATACATTGTACAATTGTTTTAATTTTTTAATTCTTTTTTTACAAACAAACAAAAATAGTTATTTTCATTTTTCTGATAGAATACCACAGTTGGTTTTTTTTTTTGATGGATTTGGTGGTTATATGTCAACTACTGATCTGATCTGATTGATTGATGGTAGATATTTTTGTAATTTCTTGGTTTTTTTGTTTTGTTTTGGCGTTTCATTTGTTTTTTTTTCTGTTTACATGGGGAACGATACACGTTGTTTGGTAATAAGGTGGTAGGTGCTAGGTGCTTTAGTAGTAGTACAGTAGAGCAGAGTAGTATAGGTGGTAGATTGGTAGTAAACAACAAATTGGACTAAACGGAAACATAACATTGAAACTCAAACAGATCGAATCCTGAATTCCATTGGGGTGCGTCTAGAATTCGTTCGCCAGTAAGTAATTTAGTTGCTGTGGTAATACGAAATAACGAAATTAACAACTTAGTATGTGTTTTTTTTTTTTTTTGTTTTTTTTCTTGTATTGTGTACATATATATAGAGAAAGAGGATATAATAAGGTAGGCAGAGACAATAACAACAAAAAACCAAAAAAATAATTTAAATAAAAAAACATTATAACAACAAAAAGACAATACAAATCAAAAAAAGGATACACTAGCAACAGTATACATACATAATACATACATATATAGAGTGGAATTTATAAAATTGTATTATTATTATTATTTATTTTCTGGGTTTCTCAAACATTTGCAACAATTTTAACGTTTTTGTTTTCTTTTTCTTGCTCCTGTTCTTTATGTAAATATATATATTTTTGTTGTTTTATAAAATGAAAAAGTGTGTATATGTTTTTGTTTTCTATATTTTTTTTCAACAAGAGAATTGAGAGAAAATAAAACCAACCAACTAATAAAAAAAGAAATGTAATTAAAAATAAACGGTGACACAATTATATACATACATAACAACTTGCCGCTGTTAAAAATGTGTGTGTGTGAGTATGTGTATTGGGGTGTTATAGTTGTGTGTTAATTTAAATATTTTTTTGAATTTGTTTCTGTACAAATTTGTTGTTGTTTTTTTTTCATTTATATGTATATTTAAGTGTGTGACTAGGTGTGTGTGTGCGTTAAAGTACACTAGTATATGTGTGTTAAAATGAAATGTCTAAAAATTTGTTTTTATTTTTTTTTTTTGTTTAATGGATGCATTTTTAAAAAAAATTCTAAGTGGGTGGATGGGTGAATTGTAGAAGACAATTTTCTTGGAGTAGTGTTATAGTTGAGCTCTCACACACACACTCTCTCACACTATTATATACATATACATGATATATATACATAGTATTGATTGAATTGATATTAAAGAATTTTAATTTTCATTTTCAGAATTGAAATTTACTCTGGTGTTGATATTCTTCTCTTTCTCTTGCTTTCTCTCTTACGTTTGAAAAGATCCTTTGGCAAAACTCATTAATATCATTACATACATACACTTTTAAATAAAATTTTTTTAATAGGAGACTGTTTGTTAATCGAAATTTGTATATTATCCTGGGATAATTGTCAAAAACAACATTCATTTGTTAATTTTCTCATTAATTTTCTTCTTTAAATTCATTTTGTGTTGTATGCTTTAATTTCTTCTTCTCTTGGTCTCTTTTTTATGTATGTATCTATACATGTATATATATAAATATGTGTGCATAAAGTATGTATGTATATGTAGGCTAGTAAGTGTAACTTTTTTTCTTGTCCTTTTTATAGGTATTATATAGTAAATTGTTGGTGGAACCAAAGGTATTTGTTGTTGTTCAAGGATATCAAAAGAACAAAATTTTTGGTTTTTTGGCTAATAAAAATATTTTTGAAGTGATAAGGGGGGTCAAACTACTCAAATAAAATGTCGATTTATAATCACATTTTTTCTATCACTACTTCTATTACTAAAGAAAATAATTTTACTTACTCTCTGTTCAAATGGGCACCAGTGTCCATGGAAAGGCAGCCAGCACCACCACCGAAACCGTAACCCTTAGGTCCGTATTTGCGGGCATGGCAGTTCTTGCAGTACAATTCCTTTTCGTGTTCTGTGCAGTTTGTGGAGTCAAGGGCTTTGTTGCACATGCCTAAAGGTAAACAATAGAAAACAAAAGGAACAAGGATTAAAACATTATGCCAAATCAAGCAAAGTTAAGCTAAGCCACACATAAAAATCCTTAATGAATTAAATTTCCATTGGTTTTCCACTTAAGAAAAGCGAAAAACCAATTACACAAGAAATTCACAAATTCCTCTCAAATGTGTGACAATTTGCCATGTGGCCAGGTCACTAGATCCCAAGGAATCTAAAAGCCAACTAAACACAGCTTTATCACTAGAAACTTAAGTCCGCTTTAGTCTATGTAACACAGGGTAATAACTTACCGCACTTGAAGCAGGTCTTGTGGAATTTGTAACCTCCAGCAACGCGTTCTTCAGCAGCGTATACGGATTTGCCGCACTTGGGGCACTTTGGTGTTTCAACAGGAACGAAAGGCATGTTTGTTGTTTTCTTTAAATCTATTAAAATTGGAATTGGAGGAATTTTTCAAATTATTTTTTGATTTCTTTTACAAAATGGCTGTAAAACTTTTAGCTTTAGCTTGGCAATTTTTACAAAAATTCTTTTTTTTTCAAAAAATATTTTTTTTTACAAAGCACTTTATATTTTCAAAATTGAATTTTTTCAATACTTTTTTTTCAAACAAGTTTTCTTCAAGGAATGCGTAAGAAAAGCAAAAAGTGGGCTAAGCAAATTGGCTTTTTTCTATGACAAATAAAAATATATTCACTTTACCGCGCTTAGGTGTACCACTACGTGAAAAATACCGATTTAAAATGAACTTCACTGATGCTGAGCGCAGGTAGTCTTTATTTCATACTGCACACGGCACAACACATATTCGTTGTATTAGAAGAAGATAGAGATGAAATGTTGTTGGTGTGTTCCCGCAACTTTGTTCATGATCTCTTTCTCACTCTCTTGAATGGGAGACAAGTGCACACATAGGGCAATGGCAGGAAATAGGGGGGAAGCGGAGCACCAACACATATTGATCTTCTCTATACTCCACACAATGTTGATGATGCTGAGATGAGCTGCTGCTTGCTTCTCCTTCATAGAGAGCAGCAACATTTTAACCACACACACACCAACTAGAGAGTCTTCTTATGGCCAAGGGGAGGACATAAGGCTGCATGTTCTTTATGTATGATGTACACATATAGGCCAGTGGTGAAACCCATATACAGCGGAAAATGGCCATTGCCTCCATCATTATCATAAATTTTCCTAGCCAAAAACAAAAAAATATTACAACACCTTTCAACAAACAAAAAAGAAGGAATTCGGGAGCAGAATAATTCCTCACCCTACCACCCACCCCACCTTGCATGGTGCCGCTTGTAATTGCTAGTGGTTGTTGTCACTGCCACCACCATGTAATATGTTAGACATACAACAATATTGTATATATCATGCGGAAGAATTTCAAAATGTCTTCTTCTTCACTTTTGTAACCAATTGTTTTCTTTACAGTTTGTTTAAATTTGTTGCTGTTTCAATTTTGTTTTTTTTTTTTTTTTTTTTTGTTTCTTTTCTATATTATAGTGTTTTATTTTTTGTGTTATTTTTTCTCTTTTATTTTTGAGGTTAAAAATAACAATTTCTATTTTTAAAATTACACACTCATGTTGTTTGTTGTAGTTTGTTGAATCAACAAAAAAAAAACATAACAAGAAAAAATTAGAAAAAATCATAATAAAACAAGCAAGAAGAAAAAAAAAACATAGAAACATCTATAGATTCAAAAATAACTATAAAAATCTATGATGCACACCGACACACACACTCTCATACATCAATATCAAATATGTACATGGATATTATAGAAAAATATCCAATAACAACAACAACAAAATATTGTTTTTGGTACTTTGCTACGCATTTGAGTGTTGAATGAGTTGAAAAAAATATAAAATGATTAGATATTTTGTTTTTGTTGCAATTTTCTTCTTCGCACACATGCAAAAAATACAATTTTATTTCGAGTCAATTATTCATAACTATATTAAAATTATTGAAATGATATCAATGCCAATAATATTAAGAGAAGAGCAAAACAGATAATGACTCAGTATCAAATGGCTACCTCCAATGATAATAGAACAACAAATCATATTTGCCAAAAAAAAAAAAAAAAAAAAACTCAAAACAAAAATTTTCCTAAACTCTTAACAATTTTCTAAGAAATGCCATTTTTGATTGCATTTTTGTCATACATATGTTAAGTTTTCATACCTTGTTAAAAATAACTAGACTATGGAATGTGGCTGCTTTTAATTAACAAACATTAATACATGGTTATCATTCACTTCTGTATGCAAAATCAATTGTTTGGCTAAATATTCTGGATTTCCTATCAATTGCAGACGTTGATCATACGTCAAATTTCTTTTCCCATACATATGCGTTATTTTTTCCAATAACTACTAATACGACGTGTTAGGCCATGTTTATAATATAGCCTTTTGCAGGGTTAACCTTCTTTATGAGGATTTATTTGAAATATGAGCAAAGGAATTGACATTTGAAACCCAGCGTTTTTGTTAAATCCGGTTATATATAAACGTAGTATTATAGTACGTTTATATATAACCGGATTTAACAAACCCACTGGGTTTCAAATGTCAATTCCTTTGTGTATACGTCAAATAAATCCTCATTGAGAAGGTTAACCCTGCCAAAAGGCTATAATATAAACATGGCCTTACACTATGTTTACATTTACGAAATCCACTCGATTTCATCTGTCAATTCCTTTGTGTATACGTCAAATGAAAACTCATCTGAAATCGATTGGATTTCATTTGACGTTTGAGCAATGGAATTGACAGTTGAAATCGAGTGGATTTCGTAAATGTAAACATAGTATTAGTCCTTAATAATACCCAGCAAAAAATTTTGGAAGTTGTGCAATTGGAGTTATGATTTCACAACATCTTTCGATGTAGTCCAACAGAGTTATGAAAAATGCACTTCGTAACATAAATTTTATAAGAAGTTGCTGTAGAGATCCCTACAGGAAAAAACCAGTTGGTTGATCTCTACACATTTCTTCAAAAGTCAAACAAGAGTGTATACATTTCGGAGAGTTTGTTATAAAATATAGAAATAAAAACTGAAGTTGCGAACATTTTTGCTGTCATTCACGAGACAGAAATTGTTAATGGAGTGAAGTGCAGTTGGAGTCCATGTCGAAAGCTGAACTAGATGATGAAGCAAAATCAGATGCGCTTGGATTAATTGGAGAACGGAGAAAGTAAACTCAAATGTGATTGAATTGAATGGAAACTTTTTTAATTTGTGTTTAATAAAGTTCTTTGTATTCTTGTTTACACAAATAATAAATGCATTTTATTTTTTCTGGGATATTTCGCAATGGCTTGCATTTTTACTGCATCTTTGGATTGATTAAAAACACAATCCGAAGAGTGCCTTTAAATTCAATCCAACAGACTACATAAAAAGTTGTGATTTGGATCGAAAACGGAGTGCATCCTAGCTGTGTGCTGTGGAAGCAAAATGGAGTGCATCCTAGCTGCGCGCTCTTTTGTAAAATTCATAAGTGAATTCATAGGAAAAGATGTACTCCAACGGCAAACTGTACACTTGTAGTGATTCAACTGCATACGCGAACTTAAAGCTACATTTAAATATATAATAATAATTATCGAGAATTTCGATTTATCGAGGCACGAATTATCGCGATTCTACCGTATTTCAAACAAATTGTGGTTATTATATAATTATTTTTTTTCCATTAACTGCTAGTTCGATGCGTGGCCTAAGTCCTTAATAATATACTAACTACTGAACACAGCTCGGCTTTAACATAAAGCTACGTTTATATCATGAAGACACTTTGGGACAACACAAAAGTCTCATCTACACGTAACGTATTTTAATAAAACGCGCCAAGCATATAATCGGCAGAAGTTTTTTTTTATAAAAATAAGGAGAGAAAGGAGAAAAATTGTAAGGAGAGAAAAAATACGGCCATTTTTACATCAAAAGTTGTTAATGATATTAAATATACTTAAAATAAGACACTAATCTTATAGTAAGTTTACATTTACGAAGCCCACTCGATTTCAGCAGTCAAATCCATAGCTTAAACGTCAAATGAAATCCATTGGATTTCAGAGGAGTTTTCATTTGACGCAAAGTAATTGGCAGTTGAAATCGAGTGGGTTTCGTATATGCAAACCAAGCATTAGGAAGATCAGCAGAAGGCTATACAACAAATCCAGTGAATTTAAGTTGTCATTTTCATACAATATATTCCATAAATCGGGATAATGAACTTAATCATTGTATAATCGTATAGTCAAAAAAGCGTTTAAACGTAAACTTTGGCTCTGCCTTAGCGAGTTGATAAATGGCCTGTTCCCGTACTTTATAGAGTGGTAAAAGTAGTAAAAGTCGTTAACGATTTTCATATAAATTTTGTGTACGGGAACGCAAAATGTGTAAAAGTGGTAAAAATTTTAATAATATTTTAATTCTGGAACAGAGCTAAAGAGAGTCAATCTGACAACGTCAGATTCCTTTGGATTCTAACTCAAACGCGATAATGTTACATGGAAAAATACTGGTTTGGAGTCACTGAATCTTCTAGCTTATACTAATTTCCTGAAATGCACCTAAGCATTCCAAGCGCGTGCAACCAGGCAATAGATGAAGTGAGTGTCATCGAGGATATCATACATAAGTCATCCAAAAAAGCATGTGCAACAGACGCCCTCAAAACACTTTATATCAACCTGACCATATGGAAACATAGGTGCAATGCTGTATAACGTATCGGATGCATTGATCTCACATCTGGAACTATACGTACTACACGTTAGCAGACTTCCTGCCTTCTTTGGCATAAAAGGTTAAGCTTGCATCCATCCATAAATCACTCTTAAATTTAGCTGTGCCCTCTAAACTAATCCATGCAACATCAAAGAAAATGTTTGAAAATGTAAAATTGGCGCAAATTCAACCGATATTAAAATCGACAACTCAATCAATGTACCTAGCCAAAGGATATCCAAGGCAATCTGTAGTGATAGAAGAATCTACTAATTTCTACTATTGTTTTTCGATAACATAAAGTAAAACTTGTTATCGTTGTAAAAAGTTGTAGATTCTTGCAGGTTCTTGAACAGGCATTTTTATTTGGTTGCTAGCTTACCGATAAATTTCGTTAATCACCGAAATTAGAAGCCTTTTTATTGTACCGATTTTTGTCGGTGAGTCCCAATTTACATTGGGCGAGTTTACTTGCGGCAATTGTCATTTTGTAGGAGAGAGAGGTGAGGCATATGGTAACCCTTTGCCTCTCAGCACCCTCTCTCACCTACAAACTGACAATTGCCGCAAGTAAACTCGCCTAATGTAAATTGGGACTAACCAAAAAATGCGTTAGAGAATCCCACTACTGGTCAAAACCTATTCAAGCGAAAAACAACATCTCGACTATTAATGAAGAAATACAACCTGAAATTAACGGTAGGAATAATTAGGGGGGTTACCAGTGAATAACATCAATGACATCAAAAGAGATGAAATTGCCAGTGAGAAGGAACTAGCGCACCACAAAATATTGCAAATATGTGACCAATTTGCACTTTATAAATTAGATAAAAAAAATTGTGTGTTTTAACTACTGATGAATAAATCGTGAGGCACATAGACGGCATGGCACCAGTGTCCATGGAAAGGCAGGCAGCACCACCAACGAAACTGTACACGCCAGCGGGGGTTTTCATACCCGATTAACCGGAAACCATAGTTTTTTGGCGGGCGGCCGCCAACCCAGCATCATATCTATGATTCTGCGAAGGTTTCTATACTGCTACAATAACAAACAAAACAGTAAACTTTAAAGCCCTCGGCACATACGGTCCGCTTAGTGACACGTTGGGACACGCGTTGTCCCAAAACAGTTAAATTATGTTTAACTTTAATGCGTCAGCCACATTGTTGTTTTTAAAAAACTTGGCATCACTTACACTTTTTTATGTAGTTGTTGTAACGCAATGCTCAACGCGCCGTATTTGCCGAATGCTTAAGGCCTGGGTACATAAGCTGCCTCGCCTGGTTGCCTTGCTTTCCTGCTTCATTTCTGACATAACAAAAATAAAAGAATAAAGCCCTCGGCACATACGGTCCGTTTAGTGACACGTTGGGACACGAGTTGTCCCAAAAAGGTTAAATTATCTTTAACTTTAATGCGTCAGCCATATTGTGGTATTTAAAAAAACTTGGCTTCACTTACACTTTTTTCATGTGGTTGTTGTAGCGCAACGCACCGTCTGTGCCGAGCGCTTAAAATAGGCTGGGCAAATTTCGAACTGGGTTGCCCTTTTCTTTTTTATTATTTTATCAGAAGCAAGCAGGCGAGGCAGCTTATGTACCCAGGCCTTAAGATCCGTATTCGCGGATATGTCAGTTCTTGCAGAACAAAAGTCATTAATTTTCCGCCTAAAAACGAAAACATAATTGTACAAGAAATTTCTGCCTAATGTAAAGCAATTTGTCATGTGGCCAGGCCACTAGATCACAAAGGATCTAAAAACCAACTAAACACAGCTTTGTTATAAATACCTTAAGGCTTGGTTTACATTTACGAAATCCACTCGATTTCAAGTGTCAATTCCATTGCTCAAACGTCAAATGAAAACTCATCTGAAATCCATTGGATTTCATTTGACGTTTAAGCAATGGAATTGACAGTTAGAATCGAGTGGATTTCGTAAATGTAAATTTACTATAAGTCCGCTTTAGGCTATGTAACCCAGCAAAATTCTTTCTAGCCTGAAGTGTATGAAAGCGATTTTCATGATCACTTATTATTTGGATTGGCCTTGCCGCATTAAAAACTTAAGGACTGGGTACATAAGAGATGGACAGTCTTTCTTCAGTCATTTGAGGGAAAAGGCAAAGGAAAACTTAGTGCTACCTTTAAGGATTTTCATGATATTTTATTTAGGTCACTCTTTCCCTTCAATTCGGAGACATACATGCGGCATGGGATTCTCGCTTAGTCCATATTTATATTGGGAAACTTTCTTTGTTAGGCAATGTTAGTTTGCAGGTGAGAAAGGTGAGGCATATGGTAACTCTTTGCCTCTCAACACCCTCTCTCATCGACAAACTGCCAATTTCCGCAAGGAAAATTGCCTAATGTAAATATGGACTTATAGCTCATTTAGACTAGCCATAAATCCTCGACTAGATTTAATAAATCCAATACAAATCTCATTGCATTTAGATATGCATTTTGGAGGATTTAAATGGCAGTCAGCTGATTTTTGTCCATGGCACAATTACAAAGGTAGATGCATTAGCCCATCTGATCGACTTTGAAACGTCAAAATATTTTTTTGTAAATTGAATTCGTCTCAAAAAACATACGTCAAATTAAAAATTTATTGTTTAATACTGAAAATGTTAGCACATTATGCTACTAATGCTAACTAAAGAGCAAATAAAGAATTATTCTATCGCAGTTTACCAATCTTAAATAAACGAACTATTTTATCGTTTAGACATCGTAAATATAAGCCTTGGTTGATTAAAAGCGATAAAATTAGCCGACGAAAAACGATTAAATTCTTTTGAAATGTGGATTTATCGTCGTATTCTAAAAATTCGCTGGACTGACCACGTTTCAAAAGAAGAAGTACTACGACGGATGAATGTGGAACGACAAATAACACGCGATGTAAAAAGCCGAAAAACATCTTATCTGGGTCATATAATGCGCAATGAAAAATATAAACTCCACCAAGCCATTATCCCAACCACAATAGATGGAAGAAGACCAAGAGGCAGAAAAGAAACATCATGGATAAGAAATATTCAAGAATGGACGGGACTGCAAGACGAAAGAAGCCTCCTGAATGCTGCCAAGAATAGAAACCTATCTATCTATAATGGAATAAAAAATATAATTAAATATTTAACAATGTAAAACATAATTGTATGATCGCTAACACCCGAATACGGGTTGGCAAATAAAGAAGAAGAAGATTAAAATCAACTTTGTACATAAAAACAAATTAATTTTTTTCGCCTTGTTTACAAATTTTTACATTTTCAATTATTTTTAGTGTAGCAATTCACCGATGCATCTACCTTGTTTCTTGTGCCAGCTTGCAACTTTTTGTATTTTCTAGCAACATGTTGCAAAAAAACAGAGTTGTATACGAGGATTTATGCCGGATTTAAATCAAATCCACTCAATACAAGGATTTATTTTTGTATGGGAAATCTGGTAGATTTTGGCTGGATTTAGGAAATAAAGCTTGATACTGTGCTAAATCCGGCTAATGAAGTCATATCTAAATGGGCTATTAGTCTACTTCTGGGGCTCAATTATGTTTCTATAAAAATGTGAAATAAAACTTTTATAGAGGTGACAAACATGTCACGTAATATTGTAAGATGGTGAATTCATTATTGCCCGCCACATATTCAGCAATGGATATTGGTCCTTGAAATTGTTTTGCCACCTAGGCCTGTGAGTTTAAACGTTCCACAGAAGTTTGTTTTGTCAGACATATTAAACAATACATATTAAACAAAAACACAAATAAACGATAAAATATTTATCGTATCTTGTGCACATATATTCTTGATTGAACTGAAATATTTTTTATTTATTTTTGATCAAAAAACATGTTTCGACAACAAGGGAAGACCTGAATTCGCCTTCTGTTTCATTTTGTATTTTCACCATGGTCATACTGGGCGCCCACCAGGGAGAAAACAAATAATTTTTACAGACGTCTCAGATTAAGAGATCAATTTTGGAAGGCATTTATTTTTTTAACACTTTAATTATGAGCTTCATTAAAACTGGTTTGATGTAAAAGTAGCCTAAACACTGTTTCATGGTACACTGGGGCGTATGATTTTTTTCCAAAAATTTTTTTACATTTATTACTTATACGTTGCATTGAACATAACTAATGCTAAGTTTACATTTACAAAATCCACTCGATTTTAACTGTCAATTCCATAGCTCAAACGTCAAATGAAATCTCATCTGAAATCCATTGGATTTCAATTGACGTTTAACCTATGGATTTGACATTTGAAATCGAATGGATTTCGTAAATGTAAACAAAGCATAACCTCAAAATATGTAGATATTTTATCCCATTCCCTTTTAAAGCAATCATTAAAACTCATTAAGCAATTATAATTTACAAAATTGTACATTTATTTCTTGTTTGTTGGTTTTGTTTGTAGCAGCATTTTTATTAAATTATACAATAATAATATTTTCAGTTTGTTGTTGTTGTTCTTTTTTCAATTTGAATACAATTTCTTTTTTTAGTCTATTTACAAATTTCTTTTCTCAAAAAAAAGGTACACAATTTATTTATAGGAATGTGTTTATTTGTCATCGCGCCAACCATGAGCGGTGGTGAGTGGGCGTCTTGCACGAAGGAAAAGAACGCGGTTTTCTCAATCTAGTAGTAGCTTTACACGAAAATTAAAAATTTTTGTCTTTCCTGAGCTGAGGTAAAAGAAACGAAAATACAAAAACAACAAAGATCCTCCCACTAATTTTTATAGTTATGTCTTCGTTTTGAACAATTGTTTAATGGGCGGATGTTTATAGCGTGCAAATATTTCTTTTTTAAAGATTTCAAAACGTTTACTGTTTATTGTGTTCTGTTGTTCACGCCAAGACGGCCGAGCATTCTTTTTCTGCAAGCCCCAATGACAGGTAAAAACGGGTGTTAGAACATGAAATGAATAGCCAGCTATGTACATTTCATAAACCTGTAAAAAAAGAGAAATAGAGAGAGAGAGAGAGATATGAAGGGGATATGAAACGGATATTAATAGCGAAAGATTAAAAATAAATAATTCAGATTTTTTGGAAAAATTTTATTTGATTTTTATCTTCTTCGCAAAAATATCAACACGTTTAAATTTGTATTCAAATTTTGTATATAGGGAAAAATGTCAGTTATTTAAGAGATTTTGTGTGGAAGTGACAATTTAAATGTTGCATTTTATAGATGTTAATGCGACTTTATCAGCTTCAAAACATTTGTCGTGTGGCCTGGAAACCTAAGGTTTCCTTAAAGGAGACTTAAAGCACATTTACAGTAATCGGCTTTTAATAAAAGTCGCATTTACATCAAACAATTTTTAATACAAGGCATTTGTCCATATTTACATTAGGCAATTTCCCTTGATGCAATTGTCAGTTTGTTGGTGAGAGAGGGTGTTGAGAGGCAAGGGGTTACCATTAGAGTTGTGTCGTTCAAGAACGAACCGGCTCAAAGGAACGATTCCGTGAAAAGAACGAACGGACTCGTATCCAGCTCATTCTTTTATTTCGTTCATTAGATCCCCGATGGACGAGTCAGCAGCACAAATTTCCACACAAAACAAACAATGATTCAGAGAGCTACTCTCGCTCAGTAACTCACCTCATTCAGTAGCACATATCGGTCATATCTTTCTTTTGCATCATTCGTTCATCTGGTTCTTTCATATCAAAACCACCACCGCTACGTTCAGAAACAAAACCACCCCCATTAGCACACAAACAAGGAAGTAACACAACAGTTGTTTCATTCGTGAACGAACATTTTCAAAAGAACGATTCGGTGAAAAGAGCGACGGAGTCATATGCAACAGAGAACGAACGACTTCAAAAGAAAATAATACAGTCAAATGTATTGTTGAACGAAAAAGAGCCAACGAACGAAGTAAACGACCCGGATCTTTTTGGTGAACGGAATGAAAAAGATCGATCCGCTCAATGAACGAGATTGCCCAACACTAGTTACCATATGCCTCGCCTCTCTCTTAACTTTAAACTGACAATTGCCGCAAGGAAAATTGTCTAATGTAAATATGGATTTATTTAAGCCGTCAATTCTTTAGAAACCCATTGGGTTTATTAAATTCGATTAAACTTGGTTTAGACTCTACACTTATACGAAGATAATGCACTTATGTGGATTTATTTGACATATTTTGTATGAAACTGACAACATAAATCCACTGTTTTTGCTAAATCAAGCATAGTCTAAACGGGGTATTATATGTAACACACTATAAATGTGGTTGTAAGCCCAATTTATAATGAACCTTATTTATGTAAAACAATAATTTGGGGAAAATTTGTCATATATTTGACAAATATTTAATTGAATCGACGGACTTTAATAAAACATTTTTAATGTAAATGCGACTTTATCAGCTGAAATTTGGCATGTGGCCTGGTAGCATATGGTTTCGTTAAAAGAGACTTAAACAGCGTTTTCATTAGAGCTTTTTGCCGTGTTAACCTTCTTTATGAGGATTTATTTGACGTTTGCGCGCTATGGAATTGACAGTTGAAACCCAGTGGGTTTATTAAATCCGGTTAAACCCACCGGGTTTCAAATGTCAATTCCATAGTGCAAACGTCAAATAAACCTCATAAAGAAGGTTATCCCGACAAAAAGTTTTAATGCAAACGCCGTTTTAAATGCAAACGCGGTATTACAGTGCCTTTACATCATACTACTTTTATGCTAGGTTTACATTTACGAAATCCACTCGATTTCAAATGTCCATTACATTGCTTAAACGTCAAGTAAAATCCAATTGACTTCAGATGATATTTCATTTGACGAAATCCACTCGGTTTCAACTGTCAACCATTGCTTAAACGTCAAATGAAATCCAATCGATTTCAGATGAGTTTTCATTTGAGGTATACATAAAGGAATTGACAGATGAAATCGAGTGGATTTCGTAAATGTAAACATAGTAGTATACACAAAGGAATTGACAGTAGAAATCCACTCGATTTCGTAAATGTGAACGTACTATCATAAAAGTAGCATTTACAACAAATAGTTGTATATGAAACGCATCATTTAAGTTGTCAATTCCATAAAACATCTGTCAAATAAATCACTTATTTGTCCCAAACATTTGTTTTAGGTGCCTGTGTAAATTAGGTTCATAGGATTTTCATTGGCCTATTAAAATTTGGGTATTTGGGTATAACAAACCTGTGAATTCCTCGTAAATCCATAGCCCACGAAACGTTCATCATGCGGTGGCGCATTGTCCATGGCAACATAGAAGGGTTCATAAAAGAACTCATAATTTGTCACTTGATGACTAATGGTAATACGGTCATCAGTCTGGGTATTGGCCAGCCAACTGTAAAAAAATATAACGAGAAAAAAAATAAACAAATAAGCAGACAATACCCACACATAGATTTGGGTGAAAAAAAGAAATAAAAACTAATGAAATGGCAAAATCGAAAAAAGAAACTCGAACAAAAGAAAAATTGCTGAAAAATCATAATAATCAACAACAGGCGGCGGCGGTGAACATTGTCTAATGCTGATTCATATTCACTCATCTATACATTCTACACACATACATATCTACACATTCATATCAACCCAAAATATGTGTATAGGTAGATATTTGAATATTTTTAGCGCTATCATATACGTTTTTTTCGCACCTTGAGAAATTCGTAGCAAACTGATTATAGATGAAAACTTTTTCATGGAAAGGCCTTGCCAAACCCCTTTTGATTAGTCGCAGTAATTCACTTTTGTGCGAGGGAAAACGTACACGCTCATCGATCTCGAGTGTTGGTATGACATAAGCGCACAGTCCCGTCGAACACCTGGCCGATGCTGTGGCAAGAAACTCATTCAGTAGCGGTACAATGTTAGCGCTTGGTATGATGTCGACATCGGTGAGGAATACATATTTCGTTTGACAGCCTTTGCGGGCCAAGTTACGCAAATGATTCTGTGGATAGAGATTGCGAAGACGCCAACGTTTCGTTTCGCTTGTACGCAGTTGGGTGATTTTCAGAAATGTTTTCAACGGATAACGGCAATCGAACATTTGTAATAGCTTATAGGCATCGGCCGATTCATGTTGGGGTTTCCTTTCACGAGGATATGCCAAATGGAACGTGACATTGGAGCGTACGAAATCAAAGCAGAGCCGTAAATATGTCACATAGTATTGTAGGATGGTGAATTCATCATTGCCCGCCACAAACACGGCAATGGATATTGGTCCTTGAAATTGTTTTGCCACCTCGGCGAGGGAATGTAAACGTTCCACTGAAGTTTGGGTTGCCAGACATATTAAACTGTGATCTGACGACTCCTCATATTGGTCACCCACCAGGGCAAAATCAAATAATTTATACAAACGTTGATTATCCCAACGTCCTAGGTTGAGGGAGAGATTTTGAAAGGCCAGCGAAAATGACTCCAGACTGTTGAGAGTTTTTACTTGTTCTGCCAAGAGGTTGGCTGTGTACTGGGATGATGCTGCCCCCGCCGCCAGTGACTGTTTATCACCATAGGGATTATTTACACCGGCTGCGGCATTTAAAGTCATCATACGTCGACTACCATTCAATAGTGATGCATTACGTTGTGTCGTCAAAGTCTGTAAATCTGTCAAGTGTTGGCTGACAAAACATAAACGTATTGTCCAAATCACATTACAAAAGAGTAAAATAATCGATGTTACTTTAACGGAGAAATATTTTTTATGCATCTGTGGAGAAGAAGAAGAAAAGAGATAACATGAAATGGAATTCTCATTTTAGCACGTTTACATTTCCGAAATGAAGGGGATATCAAATGTCAATTGCAACACATGTCTCAAATAAAAACTTATTTGAAAGCGAGTGAATAGTGTGAACATATACCCAATGGAATTGCCTGTTGAAATCCCCGGAATTTCTAAAATGTAAACGTAGTGTTATTCATGTCAGGAGTAACGACTTACCATTATTTTTCATAAAATCAATTTCCAATTTATCTCCATACGAAATTGCTGAGTTAATTTAAGTTTGCAATTTGTTATTGCATTGTTAAGTTTTAGTTTTCTTCGCATTCATCAAATGTTGTGCAAATCAAAGAGATATGTTTCGTTTTTGGTCATTCTCTTTATCACATTAAAGGAAATTCATCCAGTGCTTTACTTTGAAAGGCTCTTAAGACAAATTTCTCAAAATAAATTTTTATGTTAAAAATAGTATTTTAACAGCGTGAGCGTTCGCATTATTTTAACTTAAAATCTGAAAAGAAAAAGATAAAAGTAATCCATTAAAAAAACACGTAGAAATGTAAAAACCACAATTTACACACATTGGGCGCCATTTAACCTCAATAACATCTCATTTGAAATATACAGGTATGTGATGGAAAACGATTCGACTCGTTTTGCCATAAATTGGAATCGTATATTTCTAATTTTGGTGAATATTTTAATGAAATTGAAAATGGATTTTAACAATATTATTCAAATAAGGGACGTTTGCGAAGCAAAACTATATATGTATATATCATCAAAGGCAACCCGATAATATACCATTTCGATTCTGCAAATCGACTCGATTCGGTTTTCATCACATACCTGATATACTTTTTCTATCACATATGTATGTGTTTTTAATTGCGTATGACTTTTCGACATTTGCATTATCCATCCCTCAATCTCCTTTGAATCATATTTTCTACAAAGGATCTCTACATCTCTCTGCACTTAATATCAAATCTACACCAAAGAATGAAATATGATATTTAGAACATCTAAAAGAATTCGATAGGCGATCAATTTATGAACATTATTCAGAAACCGGGAATTTTAATAAAACTATGACACATTGGGCGCCACATTACTCTCAATAACATCTAACTTCAAATACATGCTGTTATCTATATATATAAAAGAGCTTAGTGATGAGTGAGTGACTGACTGACATATCATCGCCCAGACGAAACGGCTGAAGCTAGAAAGTTGAAATTTTTACTGTAGGTTGCTGTTGGTGTGTAGGGGTGAGATAAGGCTGGGTTTTAGGAAATTCGACCTAGAAGGGTACGAAAAGTACTAAAAGGTACTAAATATGGTACCCTTTGTATTAGGCAAACGGGAAGAGCTAGAATTCTGAAATTTAGAATGAGGGTAACTGATGGAGAGTTAGAAAGTTGTACCAAAGGGTTTTTGGAAATTCGACCTATAAGCGTACGAAAAGTTACTAAATTTGGTACCAATTGTATATTTTGAGCGGATATAGCTACAATCTTCATATTTGGTAAGGGAATCAAGGTTGGGAAGTGGTGCTGATATAAGGAAATGATTCTGGAAGTTCGTACTTATGTGTCCGAGTAGTTCTAAATGGTACTAAATTTGTACAATTTGGATTCGGGTGAACGGATAGAGCTGAAAACATGAAATTTGGAATTTAGATTACCGTTGAAGTGTACGATTGAGATATGGGGGTAGTTTTACAAATTCATACTAATGTGTACGAAAAGTACTAAATGGTACCAAATTTGGTACAATTTGGATTTAGATAGACATGGAAACCTGATATTTGGAATTAAGATTACTGATGGAGCGAAGGATTGAGGTAGTTTTGGAAATTCTTACTTATGGGTACGAAAAGTATTAAACGGTACTAAATTTGGTACAAATTGGATTTGGGTGAACGGATAGAGCTGGAAACCTGAAATTTGGAATTTAATTACTTTTGGAGTGTAGGATTGAGTTAGTCTTGGAAATTCGTACTTATGGGTACGGAAAGTACTAAATGGTACTAAATTTAGTACAATTTAAATTTAGTTGAACGGATAGAGTACAATTTAAATTTAGTTGAACGGATAGAGTTGGAATTCTGAAATTTCGAATTAAGGTTACTGATGGAGTGTAGGATTGAGATAGTTTTGGAAATTCATACTTATGGGTACGGAAAGTACTAAATGTACTAAATTTGGTACAATTTGTATTTAGGTGAACGGATAGAGTTGGAATCCTGAAATTTGGAATTAAGATTACTGATGGAGTGTAGGATTGAGGTAGTTTTGGAAATTCATACTTATGGGTACGGAAAGTACTAAATGTACTAAATTTGGTACAATTTATATTTGGGTGAACGGATAGAGTTGGAATTCTGAAATTTCAAATGAAGGTTACTGTTGGAGTGTAGGATTGAGGAAGTTTTGGAAATTCGAACTTATTCGTACCAAAAGTAATAAATTTGGAGCAGTTTGGATTTGGGGGAACGAATAGAGCTGGGATCCTGAAATTTGGAAATAAGATTACTGTTGGACTTAAGGTTACTGTTGGAGTGTGGGGTTGAGGAAATTCGTACTGATGGGTACGATAAGTACTAAATTTGGTACAATTTGGATTTTGGGGAACGAATAGAGCTGGAATCATGAAGTATGGAATTAAGATTACTGTTGGACTGTAGGATTGAGGTAGTTTCGGAAATTCGTACTTATGGGTAAGGAAAGTACTAAATGTTACTAAGTTTGGTACATTTTGGATTTGGGTGAACAGATAGAGCTGGAATCCTGAAAATTATAATTAAGATTACTTATGGAGTGTAGCATTGAGGTAGTTTTGGAAATTCGTAATTATGGGTACGGAAAGTACTAAATGGTACTGAATTTGGTACAATTTATATTTGAGTGAACGAATAGAGCTGGAATCCTGAAATTTCGAGTTAAGGTTACTGTTGGACTGTGGGATTGAGGAAGTTTTGGAAATTCGTACTTATGGGTACCAAAAGTACTAAATGGTACTAAATTTGCTACGATTTAAATTTGGGTGGACGGATAGAGGTGGAATCCTGAAATTCGCAATTACTGTTGGAGATAGTTATTGAAATTCGTACTTTCATACGAAAAGTATTAATGTTATTATGAATAGAGGTGGAATTCGGAAATTTGGTATTATAGCCGCTGTTCGTGTGTAGGGTTATATGGATGTGGTTGTGGATATACGTACAATAAGTGTACGAAAATTACTAAATGGCACAGAATTTGGTCCAAATTGTTATTGTGTAAAGGGGTAGAGCTGAAATTGTGAAATTCGGTATTAGTATAGCAGTTGACGTTTAGAGTGGAGATAGAGAGGAAGTTTTGGAAATTCGTACTAATGTATACGAAAAATACTAAATCGCGGTTGGGATATAGTTTTGGATAAAAGGAAGTAATTTTAAAACTTATACATATTATAAGTACTAAATTTGGTACCAGTTTGGTGTTGCATGAAGGGATATACATAGGTGGAATTTCGAATTGTTGTATGAGGGATTGTGTTGGTGTTTATGTACGGATTTTTTGAAATGCATACAAATTCTAAAATTAGGCTGAGGGCTGGATGATTTATTGAGAAATACGAAATGTACTGAATGCTATTAAATTTGACGTTGGTGTAGGAATGAAGATGGAATTATATCATTAGTGCGTGAAAAGTACAAAATTGCAATAAATTTGGTATTGGGCTAAGGAATATAAGTGAAATTCTGATATATTATTGATTTGTCAGTTTCATTGTTAGAGAGGGTCGTAAAATAAGTATACTAGAAGTATTAAATAATAAATATTGAAGCAATGGTATTGGGTGAATCGATAAATGAAATTTGTTATGAGGATCACTGTTGAGATTGGATCAGAATGTTTATATATCCGCCTTTAAATGTATGAAAGGTTTCTACATGTAATACTATTGACATTTGGTGAACAAGTAGAACTAAAACTGTAACATTTGAGCTAAGGTCCTGGATTTTAAAAATTGTACTGAATAATGTACTATTGTTTCTAGGTTAACACGAATTCGGTTTCTAAATAAATAAAAAGTCAAACGTACCTTTTCAACAAAATTGTTTTTATCTTTGTTGTCTGTTCTGAACGTTATAGTAAGTTCATTTGAAATGGTAGATTTATGCGGCTAATGTTTTACAAGAAGATTTTTACATCCTGAGAAAAAAAGGCCTAAAATAAAATGTCTCAAAAATTAACTGTTATATAGGGTAACATCTTCTGAATAATGGTTTTCTACATTTTGATATCACAAATTCCAAAATTCGGTTGGAAAATGTGGATAGCATTTTCAAAATACCCATACCGTTCTAATAAAACATGGACTGGAATTTAAAATGTAGGCCGCTGTTGAAGTGTAGAGGTCTTTTTTTTTGAAATTCGAACAAAACGTGGAAGAGCAGTACTTGACAGAAATTAAATATCAATTCAAATAAGTATTAGTACATCAAAATATTCAGTGTTCTCCATATTAAATATTGTTTATTTGTATATTATTCCTTTTCCGCATACGAAGTAGCGGGCATTTTGCTAGTTTATCACATATGTGCTTTTAATAGATATGACTTCATTAGCCGGATTTAGCGCATTATCAGATTGTATTTGCTAAATCCGGAGATAATCTACCAGATTTCCCCATGGTAGAACAATAAAAGGTAACAGCAATACCCAGCTGACTGAACTGGGCTGTAATGTTAGTGTCAAATTCCATACGACATTTTATATATTTATTTCTATGTTCGATGTATATTAGGGATATATATTTTTTGAAGAAGCAACATATTCATCAGAAAAAAAACTATTTCCCATAAAGACTTCTTCATATCAATGATATGTAACCTCCTCCAAGTCCGAACGTGCCGCACACTAAAACACAGATTATGGAGGCGGTGCAACATTTGTTAATATGGTGTGATATTTTGATCTTCTTTATTGCGTATTCGATTTTCGAAAGTTAGCGATTATATTACTTACTTACTTAGCTGACCCATTACAGAACATTTGTTCCATAGGCCGAACTAAGAAAAGATCTCCATTCCTCTCTATTTGTTGCTTCGCACTCTGGAATACCGCGCCTTTTCATCTCATCATCCACTTGTTTGTGCCATCTATTCCTTGGTCTGCCAACTCTGCGTGCACCGCCAAGCGGTCCGTATTTATACGCCTTTTTAGCGGGTTCATCATCGCTGATTCTTATGATATGGCCTAGCAAACGCAATCGCTGCATCTCGATACGTTTAACAATATTGTTGTCGTTGTATAGCAGATACAGCTCGTGGTTCATGCGACGTCGACATTCGCCGTCAACGCAGATTGGTCCGTAGATCTTTCGAAGAAATTTTCTCTGAAACACACTAAGCACTGCCATGTCTGATTGCGCAAGTACCCAGGCTTCGGAGCCATACATCAGCACGGGTAGTATCAGTGTTTTGTAGAGCGTTATTTTTGTTTGACGAGATGTGGCTTTGTTTTTAAACTGCTTACTTAAACAAAAGTAGCATCTGTTGGCCAATACAATTCTTCTTTTTATTTCACAACTGATGTCGTTTGTTGTGTTTACGGAGGTGCCGAGGTCTTTTACTACCTCAATATTATAGGAACCAACTTCCACAGTCGGTCCGAGCTCAATGGACGCATTGCGCGTCGACACCATCAACTTGGTCTTCTCACCGTTTACCGCCAGACCCACTTTAGCAGATTCTCCTTCGACCTTCATGAAGGTATCAGTTACTTCTTTTACTGATCGGCCCATGATGTCTATATCATCAGCATAGGCAAGTAACATGTGACTATTGGTGTAGATTGTGCCACTTCTTTTGACGTTTGCCTCTCGTATAACCTTTTCCAGCAGGATGTTGAAGAGATCACACGAAAGGCTATCTCCTTGTCTGAAACCTCTTTTGGTATCAAACTCTTCGGAGAGGTTCTTTCCTATTTTAACTGAGGACCTCGTGTCAGTTAAAGTCATTTTACAAAGCCGGATGAGCTTTGCGGGGATACCAAATTCAGACATGGCTTGGAATACCTTTGAACGCAGCGGGCTGTCGAAGGCTGCTTTATAATCGACAAAAAGGTGGTAGGTGTCGATCTGCATCTCTTGGGTCTTCTCCAGGATTTGCCGCAGGGTAAATATCTGGTCAATGGTGGACTTGCCACGTCTAAAGCCGCATTGATATGGTCCAATTATCTCGTTGACCATAGACTTTAGTCGTTCGCACTATATCCCTGACACGATCTTGTAGGCAATAGGGAGTAGACTTATGCCCCTATAGTTAGAGCATACAGTCTTATCTCCCTTCTTGTGGACGGGGCACAGGATACTCAGGTTCCAATCGTCGGGTACTCGTTCTTCCTGCCAGATGGTGCTAACTAGCTGATGAATACACCTTATCAGCGTGTCGCCTCCGGTTTTGAACAGCTCGGCTGGTAAGCCATTGGCCCCTGCTGCCTTATTATTCTTCAGCCGATTTATTGCTGTCCTTACCTCATCTTGGCTGGGCGGTATACATTCAATACCATCTTCCGAGATTGGATCTGTGGTATCTTCGCCGTCTTCGGATACCAACAGTTTGGAAAAATTTTCTTTCCATATCCTGATCACACTATCTGTATCAGTTACCAAATTACCTTGTTGGTCTCTACAGGAGGATATGCCTGTACCAAAGCCATCAGTTTGATGCTTCACTCTTTGGTAGAATTTTCGGACTTCGTTCTGTCTCCTGTACATCTCTATTGTTCACACTCCCTCTTTTCCATCTCTCTCTTTTTCCTGCGGAAAAGACGTTTTCTTCTCTCCTTTTCTCCCGATACCTCTCTCGTGCGCTACGCGTTGCTACTGATTGTAAAGTAGTCCTATATGCCGCATTTTTTCTTCGGTAGCAGCACGGCACTCCTGGTCATACCGTGGATTCTTTGGTGGAGGTCTCTGGTATCCAGGTACTGATTTTGCGGCAGTTTACACGGAGTGGGCAATATTTTGCCATTGTGCTTATATGTTATCGGGACGAGAACATATTGGGTCAGTTGAGAGGAATATGCTGTGGATATCTGTTGTGTTTGCAGCTTAGCGATGTCCAACTTTCGTGTTGTGTCTGTCCGTGCTTTATTTGCAACGTTAAGACTGGTATGTACCTTTGCTGCAACGAGGTAATGGTCCGAATCTATGTTTGCTCCTCGGAACGATCGTACATCCAACACGCTCGATGAATGTCTTCCATCAATCACAACGTGATCAATTTGATTTATTGTTCTTTGCTCTGGAGACAGCCAAGTGCCCTTATGAATATCGAGATGCTTAAATCTGGTACTGCTAACTACCATGTTTTTTGCCGCTGCGAAGTCTATCAGCCTCATTCCATTGTCTGATGTTTCACTATGTAGACTGAATTTCCCGACTGTTTGTCCAAAGATATTCTCCTTTCCAATTTTGGCATTAAAATTGCCTAGAACAATTTTAATGTCATGGGCAGGACAACGGTCATATGTTTCTTCAAAGCGCTCGTAGAATATATCTTTGGTCTGTTCGTCCTTGTCTTCGGTTGGAGCATGAGCGCAGATAAAGCTGATGTTGAAGAATTTTGCTTTTAATCGAATTGTAGGAAGTCTTTCATTCACTGGGGTGAAGCTTAGAGACCAGATGTTTTAACCTCTGACCAACTACAAAACCGCAACCAAACTCATGCTTTGTGTCATGGCAGCTATAATACAGTGCGTCACCTTTAGGTGAGTGTGACATCTTTCCCAGTCCATCGTATTTCCTGTATGGCAGTAATGTCGGCCTTGTACTTCTCAAGTACACTTGAGATGAGAGAGGGACCAAGATAAATCCTGGACTTTACCATGTTAAAGCCGGTCAGGGCCGTTCCTTGGTATCTTTCATCCTCTACGTCACCCAACTAGGTCTTCTCATAGGAGACACAAATTCTTTTTATAGAAGATATCTGCTTGTGAAAGTACACCGGTTCTTCTTTCAGAAGACAATCAGGCCCACTTATAGAGGACCAGAGACACACCACATGAACCCCAGGTTTTCTTATAGAAGACCACAAGGTCAACTCCTAGAAGACACAAGGTCGTTTTATAGAATACCCCAAGAGCTTCTTACAAAAGACCACCAGTTTTTCTTATAGTAGACCGGTCTTTTCATAGAAGACTACCTGGGGCCTAATTACGGCAGTCGATTCGATCGAATATTTGCTCGTGAATGAAAAATCGAACTGGGACCACAAGTCATGCACTGGCTGTATGTAGCCCTGGTTCTGGTGGATTTGTCTGATTGCAAACACCTTAAAAATATGGCACTATCCTAACTATCAAGTATGCAAAGGGTTAGGTAAATTCTGGATATCGGAGCGATCAAAAGCATGATATCCTGGTCCAGTTTCAGGCCACGCGTAGGCCTTTTCGACTCCGAGTCAACAACGTGGCTAGTTACACACTTTGGACATACGATTATATGTCCATTTCTTCAAGGGTTTTCGCACCCTCAGTAATTTATGTAACCAGGGACATTTGGGCTGTTTATTTATAGACGAGGTAAATGGAAACTTTGTATCAGCTTCTATTATGTCAACAACAAATGCGTATGCGGATAATGGGCGTCGCATACGACTAATTTGATTTTAATAGGCCATTTAGATATGACATCATTAGCCGGATTTAGCTCATTATCAGCTTTTATTTGCTAAATCCGGCCAAAATCGACCAGGTTTGCCATACAAAAATAAATCCTCGAATTGAGTAGATTTGTGTTAAATCCGGCATAAATTCTCGTATACAACTCTGTTTTTCGCAACATTTTGCTAGAAAGTACACAAATTTGCAAGCTGCACCTTCATCCGTGAATGTGCTAACCCTGCGTTAACAAATGACAGGACAGTTGACTTCATGTATTGATTGTCAAAATCCCACAACTTGCCTGTGTGACGTAGGCGTCCGGACAACTGCAACAACAGCTGTAAAATTGTGAATGAAAATCATTGATTTATTTTTGTTTTCCTGTTTTTGTTTTCATGTTCTTTTGTTTTCAACACATTTCAATTATTATCTCACTTATTTTTACAAAAATGTCAAAAATTTGTCTTCCTTACTGTCTGTGAAAAAATGATGGACAGTTGAGAGACAAACGACAAATGTATGTATGTGTAGTAAATCAGAGTTGTATTTGAAGACAAACTGTCTGGTGTAAACGCCTAGTAATGCATCTACCTTGGTAATTGTGCTATGAACAAACATCAGCCATTTAAATCCATTTAAATCCTCCAAAGGTATATCTAAATGCAAAGAGATTTGTACTGGATTTACTACATCCCGTTGAGGATTTATGGCTAGTCTAAATGATCTATAACATTGATATTTCTTGTTGCTGTTAACATTTCATACAATTTGTGTCTTTTTATGTACTAAATATTGCTAAAACATTTTTTTGAGCAACTTTTTCATTATACAACTGTTAAAATTTGCAACATTAGTAATAATTATTACAAATTATTACGTAAAAAGAAACATCTAATATTTCACGGATATTTTCCAATCGATGTCATTTTTTCTTCCCAGCACCTGTAAAATAGTCCATATTGATGGAGGAAGGCATTGGCTTCCGCGTAAATCGAAGCGCACTGTAATGCTACTCGTAAGTTTACATTTACGAAATTCGCTCGATTTCAACTGTCAATTCCATAGCTCAAACGTCAAATGAAATCCAGATGAGATTTCATTTATCGTTTGAGTATGGATTTGACGGTTGAAAACGAGTGGATTTCGTAAATGTAAACCAAGCATAAATCTAAAGTACTGTTACCAAAACAAGTGGATTCAAGTTGTCATTTTCATACCATATATGTCAAATGAATCCGAGATAGTGCACTTAATCATCGTGTAAGTGTATAGTCTAAACCATGGCACAATAATACAGGTACAACGGCAAAAACAGCTGATTATCACACTAGTTGTCTAATTTATTATTGTGAATAAATTTACATACAAAAGGTAAACAAGCAATTTACAGTAATTTGTTATTGTGAACAAATTTTGACGTTTGGTGTGGTAAATGGCCCGATTATTGTTATCGATGTAACACCTTCTTATTCCGCTATGGTCTAAACCAAGCTTAAAACGCATTTTACACATGGAATTGACAACTTAAATTATGCATGTTTTATAAAACATTTTAAATGTAAAATGCGTTTTAGTGTTCTTCACTGTAAAACTTGCATTTGAGACACGTTTACATTGGCATTCATGATAGTAATGAAATGTATTATCGTACTAAATTTCACATTTATTTTTAAATATCTGTCAAATAGATCACTAAAGGGAAGTTAATCACTTATTAACATTGGTATAAACATATATTATATTTAACAATGCATACATGTGTGTATTTTGACCCAATTTCATATCAATCAATCAGGACATGAGTAGGAAATAAATTTTAACAATAGATTTTGTTTGGAAGGAATCTTAATTACAAACATACACACACAATTCACATAAAAGGAAACACGCACATACACAAAGGTAATGGAGAGGGGTTGAAAAATAATATTAAAACAGACAAAAAATACAAATAGTATTGATGTTGATTTATTTTGCAAAGTCTTAATTTTCACAACAACAAGTATAATATGAATCACCTTCTTCTTTTCTTTTTCAATTCATGAATTCAATGTTAACAAGAATTTACTATAAGGATATGAATATTTTCAGAGGAAGTACACACAAATACAAAAAGGAAGTTTACACAAACCACGCAGTGGAACATTTAAACGCTGTTATTTTATATTATTGAGGGTTTAAAATGTAAAATTTTAAAAATTAACTTATTATTATTAATTTTTTGCTTAATTAAAAAACAAACTACGATATTTCAGTGTATAAGGATAATGGAAAAACAACACAACTTTAGCAAATATTATTATTGTACTGATAATTGGGGATGGAATTTGTTTGATAACAGCGCTTTCAGACAACGACAGTTATCGATAGCACCACAATGATAGGTGATGATAATCGTTGTTATCACAATCCCTGTCTGTTAAAGTTAACAGCTGATTTTGTTGGTCTTCAATGGAAACTATGTTAACAGAACAGAATTATGTGTGTTAAATGATTTCGCAAAATTAAATGCTAAATGAAATGCAATAAAACAAACTCGTAATTAATGCGTACCATTTGGTACGAAAAACAATAAAAAATATTAATTGATTTATTGTTATTTAATAATTTCAGGATTCGAATATACACCACATTGGCTTTATATTAGCTTGTGAAACTAGTTCGCCATCCTGACCTAGTAAACATGAAAATGCATAGCGTTTTGTTAGTTTTGGTTTTTCTTCTTCATTTCACATAGCTGCTTATTAGCATATAATGAGTATTGAAGAATTGTTTTCCGTGTTAATTTGTAATATTTGGAAAATATATAGGTCATTGCACAGAGTTTTGTCAATAAACAATGTGTGGTAACTATGACAACTCCGTAAAGGCGATAGCTCAACAAAATTATTGTTATGAAGTTTTGAAAACTACGTAAATTAGTTGTGTTTGAATTTGCAAGGAAGCAATTTGCCATACTTCGGAATAAACAATTGATTACCACCACCAGAAAGAAAAGGTAAAGTCTTTATATAAATGTTTTTGTTTTTGTGTTTTTTAAGAAAACATACTTTGAACTCAAGTAATGTGAAAATAATAGCAAAATTTTAAAATATCTATTGGTGATGCTGTTCTTTTAATAAAAAATGTGCTATTTTCCCTCCAGAATGAAATCGTTATTCAAATTGAATACCAAGTTAATGTCCTGTTTCTTTAAGACGATTCGAATTCAAATTCGTACGAATTACTACCAAACTCCTGTTATTGCACAAACTTTGTTTGATTGGAAATATGAATAAATCAAATATTTTGCAAAAACAAGTTTGGTAGTAGTTTGAACGAATTTGAATTCGAATGAATTCTTTGTGAAGCAGCCCATACGTATTTAGCCCTAATGGCCCCGGCACATACGGTACGTTGTGCGTTGCGTCACGCGTTAAAAACAACAACCACATGAAAAAAATGTAAGTGATGCCAAGTTCCTTCTTGAAGTTTTCATGTGGTTGTTGTAACGCGACGCACAACGTACCGTATGTGCCGGGGCCATAAGGGTCTAAATACGTATGCTTCTGATAAAAGAATAAAAAAGGAAAGGATGTCAGAAATGAAGCAGACAACCAGGCGAGGCAGCTTATGTACCCAGGCCTTTATATAATTGTTCCACAAAGACTTCTCTCATATCAATGAGTACACCCCGATTTATATTAGCTCAATGATATGGGACCTACTGAGTCCGAACGGCGTGTCTTAAGGCCTGGACACATAAGAAGCATGGCATTCTTGCTGAAGACATATCTGATAAAAGTCTAAAGACCAAGTTCGACCTAATAAAAGGATTTCAGAATCACATTTAAATTAGGTCGAACTTGGTCTTTAGTCCTTTATCAGATATGACTTCTGCAAGAATGCCATGCTTCTTATGTGTCGAGGCCTTTACCATTTTGAAACAAGTTTTATATACAGTCATGAGTGCGAAACTCGAGAAAAGCCGAATTTAAACTAGCCCCTACAGCAAGTATTAATAATAAATACGTCATTTATTTGACACTTATTCAATAAAATTGACAACTTATATGATGCTATTTACTAAGAACCGTTTGATGTAAATGCGATAAAAGAAATCTTTTCATCTTAGTCCCGGTCCACACTAAGAGTAATTTCACTGAAGTTTTGACATGAAAGTGAAAGAAAGTGTAAAATAAAACGGACTTTTGGTTTCATACGAAGCAAAATTGACGAAGACATGAAATCGTGTACACTGTACACGCTAGTTTTTCAAAAAAAAAACCCCAAAATTTCATGTCAAAATTCAGTGAATTAAGCCAGAAATCCTCTTATGTAACGGGACCTTTAAATATCGTATAATACACCGGATACACTTAATCGGATTAACCCAATGGGTTTGGGTTTCAAATGTCAATTCCATAGCACAAACGTCAAATAAACCCTCATGAAGTGGGTTAACCCGGCATAAACTCTAATGTAACCCTACTATAAGTGTACAGCCGAACATTTGGTTTAGACTATGCGCTTATCTCAAATCATTTGACATATAAGCTTCGTTTCAGAACTAAAAAGTTTTAACACATTTTGCACATTTTTCTCCAAAATGCGTTCCCTTACACCAAAAAAGTTGCAAAATGTTCACTTCTCTTTGAACAACAATGGCGATGAATAGCTTTCTCTTTAGAAACTTTTCAAGCGACAAATTTGGGCGTGCAACAATGTCTGATTGGCTGATACGCCGACTTTGACATTTATTCCAGTTTGTTTGTTTTACGTTTCTGCCATTTTTCCGTTCCCGTGTTCCCGTACATTTTGGAAAAATGTGTATGTGGAAATAATTTTCGAAAGTTTGCTCTTTTGACACTTTTGCCATTAAAAAGTACTGAAACGAAGCTATATTGTATGAAAATGACAACTTAAATCGACTAGATTTTCTAAACAAAACATAGTCTAAATGGGGTATAAACCAGGGCTTCGGAGACGGAGTCTAGCAAATTTTGCTGGAGTCGGAGCCGGAGTCGTGAAAAAAAGCTCGACTCCGACTCCGGGCAACAATCTGTTCTACATTTATCAAAATTTGTCAAATCAATTTAAATTATTTAAATGATCATAATTTAAAAAAACTCTTAATCTCTATTTTGACTACAAAATGCATATCGGAAACATTTTTGGGTCAATTGATTGGAATAATGTTTGCATGTTCCAAATGTATTTAGGGAAAATCTTTTAGAAGATTTACAGGCCATTTTATAGAAGACTCACTGGTCTTCTCTTGTTGTTTTTTATTAGATGTCATCTATGTATGCTGTGAAAGAACCTGTTGGACTTCTATGAAAGACCTTGTAGTACTTTAAGGGAAATCATACGAAAGACCTACTAGACTTCTTGCTGAATTTGTATGAAAAAAGTTAGAATCTTTTTAAAGACGATGTTCCTGCTATTTTTTAAACGACATATTCGGTCTTTTGAAGGGTTTTGCTACATGTTCTGAAGTGTGAAGTATGCTGAAGTGCTTGTTACTTTGTATTCCTATTGTCAGCGAGAAAAAATTGGTATCCTCCTAATGTAATGTATCTTGAAAGTTCAAAGTGAGATGACTGTAATTTAAGTTGTGAATTCTATTTTATCTATTTTCGGAGTCGACTCCGGAGTTGGAGTCGGAGTCGAGAAAAAAAATGGACTGGAGTCGGAGTCTGACCAAAAATGGCTCGACTCCGAAGCCCTGGTATAAACCAAGCTTATGTTTCATTAAAGCCATATTTTTTGTCGATCTCGATTTTTTACTTTAGAAAAAGTCTTATGCCATTAAAAACATTCCCATTTTGTAGGGGTTCTTAAATCGAGTTACCCACTACAGTTATTTAATAAAATTACTCTAGTATGAAACTGGAGTGCATAATTTCATGATATTTATTTTGCGTGTTGCAGGGGGCAATGTTTTCGACTCATTGAAGAGAAAAAAAGTGATTTAATTTGACAGTTAAAAACGCAGTACACATAAGAATACGTCTACATTTACGATATCTAGTGGATTTCAATTGTCAATACTTGTGTAATTTTAGTAGTAGGAACTCGATCGAAATTCTAAGTCCCGGTCCACACTAGGTTGATTTCATTGAAAAAATTGCATGAAATTATGCGTATCTAGATCGACCTCCATGGTAGAGTAAAATCATAAAATTGCTGTTGTGGGGAATTCGATTTAAGAACACCTAATTTCATGAAATTTTTTAATGAAATTCACGCTAGTGTGGACCGGGACTAAGGAAAATTTCTTTCATGAAACCATTCTAATGTGGATCGGGACACAAACGCATTTCACATTTAACATGTTTTATTAAACATGGATTATTTAAGTTTTCAATTCCATACTTTTATGCACTTATAAGAATTGACTCCAAACTTTACGGAAACGTTAGACGTATTTACGTGTGTATAGCGTAAAGCTGAAAACACATACAACGTTTGGGTAAAGTTTTGTGTCATTTTGGCCGTTTTTACACTGTAGGGCATGATGCCGAAAAATTCAAATTCATTTAAAATATATCCCGGCAAACACATCAACGCCGGACTTTGGTGGCGGTGTCGCCCTGCTGTTGTTGTTTTTTTGTCAACGCCCAACGCAAAACTTTACTCAAACGTTATATGTGTTTTCAGCTTAAGGTGTGCAACCTAAATTTCGGTTCATAGTCCCTAATAATGCACACAAGATGAAATGATATAGCTGAAAACACATACAACGTTTGGGTAATGTTTTGTGTCGTTTTGGCCGTTTTTACACTGTTGGGCATGATGCCGAAAAATTCAAATTCATTTGAAATATATGCCGACAAACAGATAAACGCTGGACTTTGGTATCGTCGTCGCCCTGTTGTTGTTTTTTTTTTTCTCGACGCCCAACGCAAAACTTTAATCAAACGTTGTATCTGTTTTCAGCTTAAGGTGTCGTAAAACGCCTGCGTCGTGGTTTCAATCTGTCGAAATTTTTGTTATTAGGTGTGTCTTTATACCCTACACCACTATGTGGGGAGGGTATTATAAGTTGGTTTTTGGCCAAAAAGTTTGTAACGCATCGAAATAATGGTCGTAGACCCATACTTATATATATCAAAATGAATGTCTCGACGAGCTGAGTCGATCTGGCTATGTGTGTCCGTCCGTCAGTCCGTCCGTCCGTCCGTCTGTCCGTCTGTCCATCTAAACCTTGTAATCACGCTACAGGCCGCATTTTTGATCGGATCGTCACGAAATTTTGGATGTTGATGGGGGTCCCGGAGGGGAAGAAGCCTATTGATTTTGGTGATGGTCGGATAATATTTAGGGGTCGGAAAGGGCAAAAAACTTAGGTGGATAAAAAGACAACGTTTTTTTCCAAAGCCAATATCTCAGCTTCTATATGGGGTATACCAAAAGCAAAACCAAACAATGAAAGCAGAAAATATCACCTTTCTAATGATGTAAAGTAGGTGCTCGTAGGTGATCAAACAACGAAGATATCGCAATAGTAGCAAATAAAACCCAAATTTTCATTTTTGCGATTTTAATTATATTGACAAATATCACAGCTTTGGTTGAAAATTTTCCAAAAGCAAAGCCTGACTATGAAACTAGAAGATCCCGTCTTTACAATGATGCAAACTAGGTCGGCGTAGGTAACCAAATAACGGAGATATCGCAATAGTCGGTAATACATCCCATTTTTCTATTTTTTTGGAAATCACGCTACAGGTCGCAATATTGATCGGATCGTCAAAATTTCAGGGTTAATGGGGGTCTCACAGATGAAGAAGCATATTGATTTTGGTGATGGTCGGATAATATTTAGGGGTCGGAATGGGCAAACACTTATTTGGAGAAAAGTCAACATTTTATTTCAAGGTCAATATCTCTGTTTCTATAAGAGGTATATCTAAAGCAAAACCTGGAAAGGAAAGTAGAAAATATCACCTTTACAACGGTGTAAAGCAGGTTGTCGTAGGTGGTCAAATAGCAAAGATATGGCAATAGCCGATACTGCATCCCATTTTCCGATTTTTTTGTAATCACGCTACAGATCGCAATTTTGATCGGATGGTCACGAAATTTTGGGGGTTATTGGGGGTCCCAAAAAGAAAGAAGCCTATTGATTTTGATGATGGTCGGATAATATTCAGGGGTCGGAATGGGCGAACACATATTTGGAGAAAGGTCAACGTTTTATTTCAAAGCCAATATCTCTGTTTCTTTAAGAGGTATATCAAAAGCAAAATCTGGCAAGGAAAGTAGAAAATATCACCATTACAACGATGTAAATTAGGTTGTCATAGGTGGTCAAATAGCAGAGATATGGCAATAGTCGATAATGCATCCCATTTCCGATTTTTTTGTAATCACGCCACAGGTCGCAATTTTGATCGGATCGCCACGAAAGTTTAGGGGTTAATGGGGGTCCCACAGAGGAAGAAGCCTACTGATTTTAATGATGGTCGGATAATATTCAAGGGTCGGAATGGGCAAAAACTTATTTGGAGAAAAGGTCTACGTTTTATTTCAAAGCCAATATCTCTGTTTCTTTAAGAGGTATATCAACCTGGCAAGGAAAGTTGAAAATATCACCTTTACAACGATGTAAAGTAGGTTGTCGTAGCTGCTCAAACAACAGAGATATCGCAATAGTCGGTAATGCATCCCATTTGGTTGCTTATGGGGGTCCCAGAGACAAAGAGGCATAATATTTTTGGTGGTAGTCGGTTTATATTCCCTAAAAGAAATGTTTACCAGTGAAAAGCTTATGCACAGGGGTAGTGGTGTAGGGTATCACATGGTCGGCCCCGTCCCGACTATAGCCTTTGCTCACTTGTTTTACGTGATAATTTGTAACAATTATAAGGAATGTTACTAAATGCTGTCTTTTTACACAAAAGTTCAGTAAAAGAGAGCGAAGTGAGAGAACAATTTTGACAGTTGTTTGCTGAGAAATTGCTAAAAGTTGTTGAAAGAATTTTTCCCAGCAACATTTAGCAAGTTCGATCAGCTGTTTTTTAATCATCTGCTAATGGTCAGTTGCTCAATGTTTATTTTATTTTTTTAGAAAAATACTATAAATATTACGACTCGGGTTTATTTATTGATTATTTTATTAATATATTAATTTTTTTTTTATTTTGCTTAAAATTGCTTTGGAGTTATTTTTTCGTTCATGCATTGGCGCCAATATTTTTGTTTTGGTTATCAACTATTATCTTGCTAAAGTTTACTAAATGCTGTCTTTTTACTTTTTTCTCTATTTTCGTATCAAAGAGTAAAATCTCTCTTACTCTCTGAAAACAAGTTACTGAATAATTATTACTGAAAAAGTAAAAAGACACAACTATTATGAATAAATTGTATGAAAAAGTAAACAAACATTTTGACATATAGAATAATTTTCGGCCAAAAATGAGTTGTTGTTATGTGACCTGGTAAATAGGTCTTGAATGCACCTTAATATATAATGATAGCTCTTTAAGCGGCTTTCACTTCTAACATGTTTTATAAAACATGTGTCAATAAAATGACGAAAATTCCCAAAACACGTGTTTTAAATGCAAGTGTAAAATGTGTTTTATTATCATTAACTCTCCTATCCTAATTTATGTGACATAAATGGCCTGTTCCCGTACTTTATAAAGTGGTAAAAGTCGTAAAAGTTGTAAAAGTCGTAAACGATTTTCATATAAATTTTGTGTACGGGAACGCAAAATGTGTAAAAGTGGTAAAAATTGTAAAAACTTTTTAGTTCTGGAACAGAGCTAATATGTGTCACATTGATTGTCAAAAAGAATGCGATAATAAAAGCTATGTTCCAGAACTAAAAAGTTTTTACAATTTTTACGACTTTTACACATTTTACTCGAAAAAGCGTTCCCGTACACAAAAAAGTTGTAAAATGTTCACTTCTCTTTAAACAAAAATGGCGCTGAATGACGCCCTCTTTAAAAACTTTTTACACGACAAAATTGGGCGAGTAAAAAAATAGTAACATGGTTGCCGGCGTCTGATTGGCTGATACGCCGACTTTGACATTTGTTCCAGTTTTTTTTGACGTATTTTCCAGTTTTTCGTTCCCGAACTATTTCAAAAAACTTGTGTGTGAGAACAAATTTTTTTCAGTTCTCTCTTTTACGAGTTTTACTCTTAAAAAGTACGGGAACGAAGCTAAAGTCTTGTTTTAATGACATTTTCATTTCTCAATAAATCATGTTTTATCTTTTGCCTTTTTTCAGCACAATGTGTGACACATACGTCTCTTGTTATTTGCACGACTGTTATGCATCGTGCTCTTCATATTATTGTTGTTCTCACAGTCATGTCAAACTCTATTGTCGCTGTTCTAGACATCGTCATTGCTACTGCTATTGCTGGAGAAGGAAGTGTCTATTGTAAAAGGAGCAGGGAAGAAACATGCATATGCAGTCTGCAGCAGATATGTGGATGATAATTTGGAAAACATGAAAATATATACTCACTCACACACTATAGTACGAAATACTTTCACTAAAATTGTTTAGTTGTTTGTTTTAGTTTAGTTTAGTATTAGTTTAAATAATAAGAAGCTCTGTAAAATCTGAATTTATGACTCAATTTTAATAAATAGAAACGAAAGATCTTAAAATGAATTAAAAAAAATATATATATAAATAGTGATTATTATTTCATGGTAATGTTAGGTGAAGAAAGAAACTGAAAGACTTGAGTGGCGTTCTCGCATAAACTATCGGGCCTAAACGTTATTTTTAAAATAGGTTACTATTCAACGGTATTGATAATTTAAATGAAACGTTTCTTTATAGTAAGTTTATATTAAAAAAAATGAATAGATTTTTAGCTGTCAATTCTTTTGCGACGTCAAGTGAAACCACATCTGAAATCAATTGGATTTCATTTGACGTATAAGCAGTGGAATTGACAGTTAAATTGGGTGGATTTCGTACATGTAAACGTATTCTTAGAAACCATCTAATGTAAATGCGCTATTAGTAATACATCATAAGGGTTGAAATATTCAACATATGTTCATCTTACGTTACGTACGCAAACTGACCTTTTGTTTATTGTTAAAAATTGATTATTATAGCTGGTTTACATTACGAAATCGAGTCGATTTCAAACTGTCAATTCCTTTGCTCAAACGTCAAATGAAATCGAATTGATTTCATTTGAGTTTTCATTTGACGTATACGCAAAGGAATTGTCAGTTTGAAATCGACTCGATTTCGTAATGTAAACCAACTTTTAATGTTGTTAACTATATATTTAATAGGTATGTCTGGTTACCCTAAAAGTTGCAACAACTTGTACCAATTGTTGCTGGAAGTCTTCTGTTAACACAAAAAACCAGCAAAAGAGGGCGATTCGAGAGAGACATTTTGACAGTTCTTTCACTGAGAGTTTGCAAATTCTTGCTGGACAAATTTCTTCTAGCAAGCATCAATCATTTGTTTGTTTGTGAAAATTAAAAATAATTTTATTGTGGAAATAACATAGTCTAATTGTATTGTTTTATAGAGAACAAATTTGTAAAGTGGAAAAATACTTTTTCGTTTCATTTTCTTTTTTGTCTTTAATAAAATGCAACGTGTTTGCTTCCTTCACTGGCTGACAAATTGTTCTGTTTTGGCAAGCCAGCTGATTGCTTGTTGGGTTTTGCTGGGAAGGTGTCTGTTTACTTTTTACAATTTTCTAGCAAAAGAGAATAAAAACCCCCTCACCGAGAAAGTTCTTGCCGGACAATTCTTGCTGGGAAAGTAACCAGACAGACTTAATTCCATGCTCCATATTCAACGGAATTTACAATTTGAATCAAACGTTTATTAGAACACATACCATGTAATTGCGCTATTATTTCTACATCATAACGGTCAAGGCAAATTTATATAAGGTATATGCATGAATTACAACAACTAACAAATTTACAAAAAACATAATTGTTCTTATTGAAAATTAATTGTCAAAGAAAATATTGCTGTTATTCGGAGAAAAACATTTCTCAGAAAGACTTCTTCATATCAATGATATGTAACCTCCTCCAAATTCGAACGATAAGCCGCGCAGTAAATCCCCGCTTGTAGAGGCGATACAACTTTTGCTAATATGTGAGGTATTTTGTTAAAATTTAAAAAAAAATAAAGCCCTAATAAACATGTGCTTCTTTGATTTCTAAAACAAAACATTGAAACAGCTTCTCCTTTTTCTATGAATTTCCAGCGACCCCAAACTTTTCTGCAAGAATTCTACTTTCTGCGAGAATTTATGCATTTAGTGGAATGATGTGGAAAAATAAAAATTGAAAATGTAACGAATTTTCATTCATGTTTTCCAAAATATTAAACCAAATTTGAAAAATTAATAGTTTTTTAAATTCCAATAATTTATAGACATTTCCTTGTTTTGTTTACAAATACAACTGGCAGTAACGTTACAAACAAAAACAAATTCCTTTGTGGTTGTTGTTCGAGTTGTATTTGTTGTAGTATTAACTTTACCTTATATTTGTTCTACCATGGGTGTTAAAGTAGGACTTTCCCGAAATGTCAAGACCCATATCTCGGGAAGTATAGACTTCCTCCGGGAAAGATATATATAGTTGTGATCAGGGTCCCAAGGACTACCTATGGTGAAAATTTCAGCCCGATCCGAGAGGTGCCCCTAAACGAGACTTAAGCCAATGTAAGAATACAGCCGATTGTCACTTCTACCTTACCCTGCGTTTACATATGACAGGACAGTTCAGTTCATGTATTGATTGTCAAAAACCCAAAACTTGCCTGTGTGACGTAGGCGTCCAGACAACTGCAAAAATAGTTGTAAAATTATGAATAAAAATCGTCGATTTCTTTTTGTGTTCCGTTCACATATTTTGTTTCTGTTCATGTTCTTTTGTTTTCAACGCATCTGAATTATCGTATCACTTCTTTTTCACAAAAACGTCAAAAATTTGTTAACCCGACTGTATGTGAAAATATGATGGACAGCTCGAAGACAACCGACAAATGTATGTATGTGTTAGTAAATCAGAGTTGTATTTGAAGACAAACTGTCTGGTGTAAACGCCTAGTTATATAAATATGCCTTGATAACGGTTAAATATCCCACATAGGTTTATTTTACGTTACGTGATGTACGTAACCTGACTAACTACCGCTATCCCAAAGAGTTCATGATTTTGACAAACTGTCATTTTGTGTTTTTTGACCATATTATTGAATTATTCGCGAGAGTGTGAGAGAAATTTTGTGCAAAGAAAATTACTTGAGGAAAAAACTAAAAAGTTGTAAAATAAATTCTAAATTAAGTTTTTAAAGAAGTGTCCGCGTACATTAAGCGGTTTATATTTCAACAAATTCGCGAATAACACAAAAACAAGACGATTTATTTATCAATTTTGTTAATCAAAAAGGAAGGAAGGTGTGAACTCTGCGAAAAAGTTCTGTATCTCTTTTGTGTTGTAGTTTTTCCATTTAATACAAGTTCAAAAATTCTTCCATGAAAATGTATTAACTTTATAATGAAGCAAATGAAAGCGGTGGAACTATTCTAAGCCTATTAGAATGCAATTAATGGGGGGCAAATTAAATTGGCCCAACGCGACATCGCGAGACGAGTATGTATGTTAAGATTTTAAGTATATAATGGATTTACACAGAGGACACATATTTCTATACATTGTTTTTGGTATACATATATGATGTGATGTGGTGACAGATAGAAAATTGGAATAAGAAATGATCAGCTTGTATTGTTGCATGGATTGCATGGATTATTAGTAAGGAAGAAGAAGAACAGCAGTGAGAATTATGGACAACAAACCAGAAGTATTACATTATATGGAAAATATGAGTGCAACAGCGGCAGTAGATCCTACATTGCAGCATTACGGAATGTACGGCATGTTGGGTCATCCTCTTGCAACTGGTGTTGATGTGCCTGTTCCACCAGTAGCTGGGGATTATGAGAATACCACCAATAGCCTGCTTCAGCAAGCAGCACAACAAGAACATCAGCATCAGCCGCAACACCATCAACAATTATTTGCAGAACAGCAACAACAACAAAACCAGCATGCACAACTTCAACAACAACAAATGGTGGATTCACATCTGCAACAAACATCACAACAACCACGAGATCCAGGCAATGACACCAAACCTCCTCCTCTACCACCCTCAAGGGAAACAACAGCGTCCTGCAATAACACAAAAGAGCCCAACAACTCAACTGCCGGTTCAAACATGGACAGCACCGATGCAACATCTCCTGAAGCCCAAAAACGTAAAAATTCCACCCAGTCAACCGATAATAGCCTATTGGCGAAAAAACAACATTTAAACCAAATGGCTGAGGAGAAAAAGAAATCCGTTTTACGTAAAAATATTCGAGAGGTTATGGACACCAATCAGCTGGATACAAATACCCTCAAGGCCCAGCATGAAGAGTCGGAGCGTTTGGCTCGCATGGCAGAACAGCAGAAACTATTGCGGGAGTATCAACAACGTGAAGCAGTATTAACCCATTTTGATCGTTTTGTCAATGAACATCGTGTTAAGGATCCCTCAGACTTAATTGATGAGAAGGGAAAAAGTATTAAGACTCTGCCAGCCCAGCAGCAGGTGGTAAAGGAAGATGCGGCGAATGTTGTGGGGGAAGAAGATGAGGCCAAAAAGAGTCCTGCCGAATCTATGGTTGAAAGCAATGATTCAAAAGGCTTTGAGGACAAAGATTCCTCCACCCCTGCCGCCGAAGTTGTTACCATTGATGATAGTTCAGATGATGATGATTGTATTGTGCTGTCCGATGATGAAGTCGAGGAAGAGGAGGATGATAATGATGATCCCCACAACAGTGGCATGCATGTTAAAGATGAGTTCAATGTACCCGATCATTTGGGACGTGTTGTTATCAATGTGGGTCATCCCGATGATGAGGAAGACATCTTCATAGCTCCCCAAATAGCCCGAACCATCAAGCCCCATCAAATAGGTGGGGTACGCTTCCTATTCGACAACATTATTGAGTCACCAAAACGTTTCAATGACTCTGGAGGTTTTGGTTGTATTCTGGCACACTCAATGGGTTTGGGCAAAACCCTTCAAGTGGTTTGTTTCTGTGATATATTCTTAAGGTATACACCAGCCAAATATGTGGTTTGTGTTATGCCCATAAATACGCTGCAAAATTGGAATGCTGAGTTCGATATGTGGATACCCAAATATTCAGATAATCCAGACTATATAAGGCCAAGGGAGTTTGATGTGTTTGTACTTAATGACCAGCAAAAGACACTAACAGCCCGGGCACGCATTATTTTGCAGTGGAAGGAAAGGGGCGGTGTGCTCCTTATCGGTTATGAACTCTTTCGCCTACTGGCCCTGAAGTTGAACTCGAAAAAAGGTCGCAGCAAGAAACAACAACAAATGAATATGGATAACAATGAATCTCGCAGTCCACTTATGGATCAAGTCTATGAAGCTTTAGTAAAACCCGGACCAGATTTAATAATTTGCGATGAGGGTCATCGTATTAAGAATGCTCAGGCGGGAATATCGCAAGCCTTAAAACAAATACGAACACGAAGGCGCATTGTCCTTACTGGTTATCCATTGCAGAATAATCTGCTGGAGTATTGGTGTATGGTGGATTTTGTACGTCCCAATTATTTGGGTACGAGAACGGAATTTTGCAACATGTTTGAAAGGCCAATACAAAATGGCCTATGCTTCGATTCGACCCCAGATGACATAAAGCTGATGCGTTATCGGGCCCATGTTTTACATTCTTTGTTGGTGGGTTTTGTTCAGCGTCGTTCGCACAGGGTGCTACAGCAATCTCTGCCCGAGAAACAGGAATATGTCATATTAACCCGAATGTCGGAGTTGCAGAAGCAGTTATATGACACCTTTATGAATGATATAGTGCGCACGAAGAATGTTCCCAATCCCCTAAAGGCATTTGCAGTTTGTTGTAAAATATGGAATCATCCGGATGTGTTATATGATGCCATGAAGGCGGCCGAAACAGGTATGGATATGGATATAGAGGGTGTGGATGAGGTTGATGCCTTGCCCACAACAACTGGGGTGCAAAAGAATGGTTTTCCACCGCCTGTACCGGGACCACCACCGCCCAACAAAACTCCGCTGGAGTCATCAACATCCTTCATGGGTCTGGGTGAAAACGGGACATCCTTTACAGAAAATAGTAATGTCATGGCACCGAATCCGTTTCTGGGACAACATGAACCCCCCAAGACAATGGAAAAACACAACAGTTTTCAAAGGTAAAGTCTATAGAATGTATATTTTAATTATACCACTAATTCAATTTCTTTTTAATTACCAGCCCCTCAATGTTTGCCGACTTGAATCATTATGAAAATCCCAACCTAAATCCAGCGAGTGGCTATAATCAAGATCTGCAAAGCAACTATTTTTCCTATCCCACCATGATGCATACAATGGGTAGTCCCCTTAAACCAAACTATGTTGGTTGCATGCTGAAGCAAACAGGCATGGGCCCCAATGAGACCATGATAACGGAAGACTCTCACAATTCATCTTCGGAAATTGTTGACTTGGATACCAATGAAATCAAGACCATTGAAACAGATATTGATATGGATAAGAATATTTCATTGGATAGAGCATCAAGTGCTGGTGGTGGTGGCGGCGGTGGAGCATCAACATCATCGGGTATCTCCTCACTGGGAATTGATGGTTCAACCGAAACATCTTGTAGTACACAAAATGACATAGAAACCAAATCGGAAACCGGAAGCCATGTCAGCAGTTCCATTGCCACAACAGAAAGTAATGATACCACCATTGAAAAGAGGGGTCCTGAAAAAATCACCTATGATTGGGCCACCAAATTCTTAAAGAAATATGAACCCGGCCTCATTTCGAATTCTCCCAAAATGGAAATATTCTTTTGCATACTAAATGAAAGTATCAAAATTGGAGATCGTGTTTTACTATTTAGCCAAAGTCTTTTGACATTGAATGTTATTGAGAAATTTCTGCAGGCAACAAAAATGCCTGGTGGTGAGAGCGAAACATGCTGGACATATAATACACACTATTTTCGTAAGTTACCCTCAAGACATGGGTTTCAACATGGGTTTTAATTAATGATTTATGTTTGTTTTTTTTTTTTTGTACTCATTACAGGCTTAGATGGTTCAACCACATCCCAAGAGCGTGAAAAATTGGTCAATGAATTTAATTCAAATACAAATGTTAAATTGTTCCTTATCTCAACTAAAGCTGGATCTTTGGGTATTAATCTAGTTGGAGCTAATCGTGTGATTATCTTTGATGCAAGTTGGAATCCTTGTCATGATACCCAGGCAATTTATCGAATTTACAGGTAAGGAAAATAAAACAAAAGGAAATAGAATAGACGCCTAAGGTTTGGCATAGTATGGTAAACTATTAGTCTGATCGAACCCGGCAAGAAAGTAGATGTTTCACAATGTTTATAACTTTTTCTTTTAGAAAGTAAATGAGATTTACACCAAAAGTTCTATCAGGTTTACACCAACTTTTCTATCGAAAAGTTAATGAGGTTTACACCAAGTTTTCTACAGAAAATAATATAACCAACTGTTCTTTAAAAAAGTTAATAGGGTTTACACCAACTTTTCTAGAGAAAAGTATATATGGTTTAAGGTTTACACAAACTTGCATATAGAAAATTAAATAGGGTTTACACCAACTTTTCTATGGAAAACAAGTAAAAAAGTATCAGTCGGCTTTGCCGACAGAGATATACCCTCAGCCTGTGTATATTGAAAAAAAATTTTCCCAAAATACGTATGTATTTAGGGGGTTTTAAAAATTTTGGATATTTGAACCGACAACAATATTGATTAGGATTAAAGTTCAACAGTTTTGCGGAGGAGATACTAAAAGGAATGGATCGACATTGACCGTTATGGAAGTGGATCTCCAGCCACAACATATGGTGCCTTAGGATGTTTTTACACTCTTCAGGCTGTTTGCTCAAGAAGTATGGACTTGCTCCTAAAAAAACTTTTACCATCGTAATTGAGGCAACGAATGCAAGTTGTCTCAACAAAAATCAAAGTGATTCCATAGCAGGTCTTAAAGTGAACTTATCCGAAATTTTGTGTGGGAGGTACCGGATGGACTGGACAAATATAGTCCATATTTGAACCTGATCTATATCTGGTAGATGTATTAGGATGTGTAAAGTATGGACCAATTCGGCCACTACCTTCAAGAGTTACCGTACGAACAATTTTTCCGAACATTTTTGAACTGTTGTGGGGGAGGTACCTAAAAGAGTGGACCGATATGGCTTATCTTCAAACTTAAACTATGTTTGGACAAAATATTACTAAGGTCAAATTTTGGACCGAATCGGCAGACCTGTTCGAGAGTTATTTTGCCCTCCAACCTCCTCACACGGTGTCATAGGGGTTTTTTTGCAACTTTCAGGCTATTTTCTCAGGAAGTATGGACTTGCACCTGATGAAACTTGTACCGTCGTATGGAGGGCAGTGAATACAAGCTGCTAAAACAAAAATCAAAGCGATTCAAGAGCTGGCCCTAAACTGAACTTTTCCGAAATTTTGTGTGGGAGGTACCCCAAGGAGTGGACCGATTTAGTCCATATTGAAACCTTATCTAAGTCTGGTACACGCTCCACGATGGGCAAAGTATGGACCAAATCGGTTACTCCCTTCAAGAGTTATCGTGCGCACAAATTTTCCGAACATTTTCGAAGTTTTGTGGGGGAGGTACCGGAAGGAGTGGACCAATATAGCCCATCTTCGAACTTAAACTAAGTTTGGGTAAAATATTACGAAAGCCAAAATTTGAACCGAATCGGTTTATCCGTTCGAGAGTTATCGTGCGCTCCAGCCAGCCAGACAGACAGACGGACGGACATTGCTCAATCGACTCCAAATTGTCTGAAACACATTTCGTCCAAACATACTTGGGGTCTAAAACCATTATTTCGATGAGGCACATTTTGCCCGTATAAAAGTGTATATACCCTTCATAGCCTAAAGGCTGAGGGTATAATTAAGTAGCATTTACATCAACTTTTCTATAGAAAAGTAAATAAGGTTTACACCAACTTTCCTAAAGAAAGTTAAATAAAGTTTACCCCAACATTTCTACAGAAAAGTGAATAAGGTTTACCCAAACTTTTTTACAGGAAAGTAAGAAAGATCTAGGCCAACTTTTCTATAGAAAAATAAAAATAAAGTGGGTGTAAACTTGTCTATAAAAAGGTTGAAAGTTAAATAAGGTTTCCAGCAAGTTTTTTTAAAGAAAAGTAAATATAGTTTACACAAACTTATATATAAAATCAAATATGGTTTACACGAAGTATATTACGTTTACATCTACGTTTCTGTAGAAAGTATTATTCAATATAGAAAATTAAATAAGGTTTACACCAAATTTTATATAAAATTAAATAAGGTTTACAGCAACTTTTCCATAGAAATGTATATAATGCTTGGTTTACATTTACGAAATCCACTCGATTTCAGCTGTCAATTCCTTTGCGTATACGTCAAATGAAAACGCATCTGAAATCCATTTGATTTCATTTGACGTTTAAGCAATGGAATTGACAGCTGAAATCGAGTGGATTTCGTAAATGTAAACTTAGCATAAGTGTTACAGCAAATATTTTATAGAAAAATTATATAAGATTTCTATGGAAAATTAAATAAAGTTTACACAAGCTTCTGCATTATATTTTTCTCTTCTTTTAGATATGGCCAAAAACGTTCATGTTTTGTATATCGCTTGGTTATGGATAAATGCTTGGAAAAGAAAATCTATGATCGACAAATCAAAAAGCAAGGCATGTCAGATCGTGTGGTGGATGAATGTAATCCCGATGCTCATCTTTCGATTAAGGATGTAACAAATCTTTGTTATGATTATGATGATGATGGTGAAGAAACTGCTAAAACAGCAAATAATAGTGAATTTCCAAAACCATTGGAATCCTATACAGATACAATTATGAAAATAATATTGACCGAATACAAGTCACATCTAACGAAAGAACCATTTTTCCATGAAAGTTTATTGGTAGATCGTCAAAATGATAAGCTATCGCAGGCGGAAAAAAGGCAAGCACATCGTAGCTATGAAATGCAAAAGAAAACATCATCAAAGACGGCGCTTCTTACAACAACAGGACGTATGCCTTATCAAACGGTAAGTATTGTCATTACATGTGATATTTTTTGAAATACAAATGAAATTAATGTAAATTGCTATGTGTACCCTACAGAATCGTACTCAAACTGTGCAGAAGAATAGTAGTGGTTTGCGTTCCACTCGTTGGATACCAGCTGAAGTTTGGCAAAAACAAGGCATGACGGCACAGGAGATGTCTTTGCCTTTAGGTAAACTGAAAATAAAGAACCAAATGTCTTATTATTCTATTCATTAAATTGTATTTATTTTCTAGATGTTGTTATACCCACAAATTCGAGTAATAAATCAAAAATCATCATCAAGGCAGGCCAACGTGTTATGGTATTGAAATCTGCCAAAGGCATTTATATGCAATTGGATAGTGGCAAAATCATTGCCATACGAACACTTAACAAGCCAGCTGCACCATCAACAGAAAAAAGTGATGTCATCGATATTACCGGGGAATCGGACACAATATCATCCAACAAAGATACAACAAAGACTGAACAGTCCGATACAGATACTAATATTTCTTCGGTTATATCACCTAAAGGTAGGATTTGTTTTGGCAAATTTGTAAAAAGGCAAAAAGGTTTACACCAAGCAGGACAAACGTTAGGTTTACAATAACTTTTCTATTGGAAATTGTTGTTTCTATTAGAAAAGTAAATGTTAAAGCTAATTTTTTATAGAAAATCAAGATTTACACCAAATTCTTTGTAGTTATATAAGGTTTACACCAACTGTATAGAATAGTAATATTTACCTACACTTCACTCCCTTAATTACAGATTCAAATGTGACAGATAATTGCACAAATCCATCATCGTCATCCACAGTAGCTGCTGCAGCAACAACGAAACCAACCAACATTGATATGCCAAATGAAGCATCATCTTCTTCATCGTCAACATCGCAGCAATTAGATTTGTTTAATAGTGTATCGAACAAGGCCAATAGCGACATGGAAAATAAAACAAGAAATATCTCCAAAGCAAATGCTGACAATCAAGAGACTTCTTCAGCTACAACTACTGGCAACTTCCAGCAAAGGCAACAGCAATTAATACAGGCGCAAACGTCACAAACCCCACAGCAACAACGCTCCCAAAATACCCATCTACCACAAACGATTAATGAGCAACATCAACAGCAAACACAATTACAAACTGCACATCAAACATCCCAAACCCAAAATAATCCAACAACATTAATGCATTCCTCTCAAACTTCAGCATCGTCGTCGTCATCCTCAACGCCGTATCCACAACATCAACCCTACAACATTTATTCTCAACATCAACAAACTCCTCGCAGTTCACAGCAGCTTTATAATGCCAGAGGTGCCGATGCTATAGGCACTAATTTCCATCAACCAGCAGCACCAGCACAATACACCGATTACCCTACCTATGGATCTCATCAACAGCAACAACAACAACAGCAACCGCAAAGTCAAACACGTTATCATGGCTCTACAAATTCCTCACACTCGGATTTATCATCGTCTGCCAGTCACACACATTCGCTTGCACCCCATTCACATCCCCCACCAGCTTCACTTTCGGACTTTTATGGCGCCTATTATCCGCAATGGTCGTCATTTATGTTGGCCTCACCTTCGCAAAATCCGGATAGCTCTCATTTGATGCACAATGCCGCTGCAGCAGCTGCTGCCGCAGCCGCCGCTGCTGCGGCTGCCTCCACATATCCACCCATAGCACCGCCAACTCATTCACATTCCCATCATGCTAAAGTCCAGCCCAATACGCATCAGCAATGGCCCCAACATTATCATCCATAATTATTTGCCAAAATAAACTCGCTAAAATGTTGAAAGCAGGTGGAGGAGGCCTATCTACATTTAATGATATAATAATGCAAACAAATACACATACACAACTCACTTTACATACCTACTTACCTACATAAATAACATACATACATCATACAATACAAAAGAAGCATAACTTATTTGCAACCTAAATCTAAATTCACACATTCGTACATAACATTCTAGTGTACGTAAGTGTTTTACTTTTAAATTAATATTTGATTATTTAATATTAAGCAGAAAAGATAAAACAAAAAAGAAAAGGAAATTAACTATTAATTATATTATTGAAAAAAAAAAACATAAAAATCAAATAGTTTAGCAATAATTAAAATGAATTAAATAAAAGAAAATTATAATTTTAGAATATATCATAATTATTGTGTGTTTTAATTTGAATTTCATTTAATTTATTAATATTATAACAGCCAATTTAATTATTTTTATTAATGAAATTCATGTAATTTAAATGTACATATACATTGTAGCGATTTTCTTAATTTTGCGATTTTTGGGGGTTATCGTTCCGCAATGATTGGCATAACTCTGTAACAGCAATAAACATTTCGTAGCATATCTTGGGGCGAATTTATAAAAGGGATTGTTATCAGTTTAGACATTGACTGACATCGGTTTCGACATTGGCTGAAAAGTGATAGCAAAATTTGGCAGCACTGATGAACCTTGTTACCTGCCTATTAGTACATTTACATTTTCAATTATCTGGATTTAAGAAAATCAAATGGTTTTAATTGTTAAACGACATTTCTGCCGGGCGTATACACTATGGAATTCACATTTGAAACCCAGTGGGCTTATTAAATCTTTTCATATGCAAACACACTATTAATTAAATTGCATACGACAAATGTAAACATGATATTAGGCGTGTTTATTTACTCAATAATTTGGACAAGTTCTTTAACTTGCCAAGTTTGTTCTTGAAGTTTTCATGTGGTTGTTGTAACGCGACGCTCAACGGACAGTATGTGCCGTGTCATTCCCGGGAATCCGGGATTTCCCGGGACATTTTAAAATACGAGGATGGATTAATGTTTCCACGATTTTTTTATCTTCCTATAGTTACATATGTATATGAAATACAATACCGGTTCCATTTCTTAAGAGTTCCAGAGAATATTTTCAGAGAGTTCCGTTGCAAAAAATTGCTGACAAGTTTTCGCTCCACCGAGTAAAAACGAAAAAAATATGGAACAATTCATGGATTGAATTACGAATTTGCGCCTCTGCCACCATGTTGTCCTGATTCACTGAACATTTCCATTTTTTAAGCTCAAGGGAAAGAGATTTGTCTCAAACAATCAAGTTATTTAAGAGAAATGTCTATTTTATGGACCTCGGAAATCTTATGTTTTCAAAAATAGGTTCTTGTGCTTAAGATTGTTTAAAAAATCTGACTTTAAAATATGAAATATTCTTTCGCACTTAATTGGACAACAATGCGTTGTTATAGTCCAAGTTCGTGCGGCTTTATAACTTGTTCCCTGAAAAACAAACTTTTGTGTATTACAGTTATTTCCAAATCTTTTGTTATTTCCAGATTCAGTAAAATCTAATCGAACTCTGATTCTATGGTATAAAAGTTTATAGTTTATTCATTCATTCCATTCATTCCCGATATCCCGGGAAATATGATTTTGTTTCCCGGGAAAATCCCGTAGCAAAAAAGAAACCGAGAATTCCCGGGATTTCCCTAACCAAAACCCTAACTAGGCGTTTACACCAGACAGTTTGTCTTCAAATACAACTCTGATTTACTAACACATACATACATTTGTCATTTGTCTCCCAGCTGTCCATCATTTTTTTACAGAGAGTAAATGAGCTGGGTTGCCCTTTTCTTTTTTATTCTTTTATCAGAAGCAAGCAAGGTAAAGGGCTGTTTACACCATCTATCAATGTCATATGAGCTGCCATTTCTTTCACCCATTCGACATTCTCTATGTTTGTCAAAATTGACGTCATCCATACAACTTTCAATTTGTGCGTTCATACCTGCAAGTGTTATTTTCGTATGACATAACCTAAAAATATAAAAACAGCTGTTTTTGTCATTATTTACATTTATTGTTGAGTTGCAATTTTGCGCAAATTTTAATTTTGGTTGAAGGAAACTGAATTGGTAGAATTGGTGTTTGGAGTTATAGAGGCATTCATGTTTTTGCCACCAAACAATCATTTCAAAGACTGCTTCTTTCGACCTATCGATCTGAAAATAACATTATAAGCGCCATTTATTTACTTTACTGAATATTTAAATACACATACCTTTCCATTTTCTTTTTTAAAAGATTTTGTTTTTCATTTTTTGTTTGAGAATGTCAGAAAACAGCTGATAAATTTATGTTTACATACGAGAATGCCGTATCAAATAGAGCGCTCCCTAAATGAAAAATTTACATATGAGTTGCCAAATCATTTTGATAGATGCAAATTTTCATAGTGGTTACACTATGTGTAAAACATTCGCAGGTAGAAAATTTGGCATCTCATACGACATTGATAGATGGTGTAAACAACCCTTAAGCAGGCGATGCAGCTTATGTACGCAGGCCTTAAGGAAGACAATTTTTTGGCATTTTTGTAAAAATAAGTGAGATAATAATTGAAATGTGTTGAAAACAAAAGGACATGAACAACAACAAAATATGTGAACGGAAAACAAAAGGAATTCGATGATTTTCACAATTTTACAACTGTTGTTGCAGTTGTCCGGACGCCTACGTCACACAGGCAAGTTGTGGGATTTTGACAACCAATACTTGAAGTCAACTGTCCTGTCATTTGTAAACGCAGGGTAAGTAATATCTGGTAAATGACTAAAGACCAAGTTCGACATAATTCAAATGTGATTCTGAAATCTTTTTATTAGTTCGAACTTGGCCTTTAATCATTTATCTGATATTTATTCTATTTATAATATCAATTGGAATAATTCGAATTACAAATGGAATAATTCGAATTACAAATAAAACAATTCGAATTACAAATAAAATAATTCAAATTACAAATAGAATAATTCGAATTACAAATAGAATAATTCGAATTCCAAATGGAATAATTCGAATTACAAATGGAATAATTCGAATTTCAAATGGAATAATTCGAATTACAAATGGAATAATTCGAATTACAAATAGAATAATTCGAATTACAAATGGAATAATTCGAATTACAAATGGAATAATTCGAATTACAAATGGAATTATCGAATTACAAATAAAATGTTACGAATTACAAATAGAATAATCGAATTACAAATGAAATGTTACGAATTACAACTGGAATGTTTCGAATTACATGTGAAAAAGGTGTACCATCTGTGAGAAGTTATGCATTTAGTTAGTAGAATGATATGGAAACATTCAAATTGAAAATGTAACGAATTTTCATTCATGTTTTCCAACATATTCAATCAAATGCGAAAAGTTTTTAGTTTTTTAAATTCCAATAATTTATACACATTTCCTTACTTTGTTTAAGTATACCGGTGACATTAGGTTTGTCCTTGTACTTTCTCAGTAAATATTACTCAGTAACTTATTTTTAGAGAGTAAAGCATTTTATACTCTTTCAAAGGAAAAAATTAAAAAAGTAAAAAGACAACATTCAGTAAAAATTTTCAATTTGATTAATATTTACGATTATGATATTTGAATATTTTAAACTTTTGACAACTGCCTAAAGCTACAAAATGTTACTGAACAAAATTCCTTCAGTAAAAATTATAAGTTCTCAGTAATAAAAATTTCAAAACAAGTTTCTCAATTCATTCTCTTTTACTGAACATTTGTGTAAAAAAACAACATTCAGTAATAATTTGCAATAATTATTACAAATTATCGAGTACGCAGACACACTTATTAATTTACTTACTTATTTAGCTGGCCCATTACAGAACATTTGTTCCATAGACCGAACTAAGAAAAGATCTCCAATCCGCTCTGTTTTTTCCCTTCGCTTTATGGAATATCGCGCCTTTTCATTTCTTCATCCACTTGTATGCTCCATCGAAGCTTAGGCCTCCCGATTCTACGTGCACCGCCATGTGACATGTATTCATATACCTTTTTAGAGGGTTATGATATGGCCTAGCCAACGCAATCGTTGCATCTCGATACGTTTAACTATATCGATGTCTTTGTATAGCTGATATAGCTCGTGGTTCATACGACGTCGATATTCACCGTCAACGCAAATCGGCCCGTAGATTTTTCCAAGAATTTTTCTCTCAAACACACCAAGCACTGCCTTATCTGCATTATACATTAGCACGGGCTGTATCAGCGTTTTGTATAGTGTTATTTTTGTTTGACGAGATATGGCTTTGTTTTTAAATTGCTTATTTAAACCATAGTAGCATCTGTTGGCCAATACAATTCTTCTTCATCAATTTGGTTTTTTCGCCGTTTACCGCCAGACCCACTTTCGCATATTCTCCATCGACGTTCCTTGTGGTATCAGTTACTTCCTTTACCTGATCTTCCTATGATGTCTATGTCATCAGCATAAGCAAGTAACATGTGGCTATTGGTGCAAATTACTCGTATTACCTTTTCCAGCAAAATGTTGAATAGGTCACACGAAAAGCTGTCTCCTTGTCTGAAACCTATTTTGGTACTGAACTGTTCGGAGAGGTTCTTTCCAATTTTAACTGATGACCTAGTGTCAGTTAAAGTCATCTTGCAAAGCCGGATGAGTTTTGCGGGGATACCAAATTCAGACATTGCATGGAATAACTTTGATCGGAGGGGACTGTCGAAGGCTGCTAATAATCGACAAAAAGGTGATATGTGTCGATCTGCATCTCTTAGGTCTTCTCAAGGATTTGCCACAGGGTAAATATCTGGTCAATGGTGGACTTGGCAGGTCTAAAGCCACATTGGTATGGTCCAATTATTTCGTTGACCATTGGCTTTAGTCGTTCGCACAATATCCCTGACACTATCTTATAGGAAATAGGGAGAAGACTTATGTCCCTATAGTTGAAGCATACTGTCTTATCTCCTTTCTTGTGGAAGGGACACAGGACGCTCAGGTTCCAATCGTCGGGTACGGGTTCTTCCTGCCAGATGGTGCTAACTAGCTGATGCATACACCTTATTAGCGCGTTGCCTCCGGTTTTAAACAGCTCGGCTGGTAAGCCATCGGCTCCTGCTGCTTTATTATTCTTCAGCCGGTTAATTGCTTTTTTACCACATCTTGGCCGGGTGGTATACATTCTATACCATCTTCTGGGATTGAATCTGTGGTATCATCGTCTTCGCTACTATTTGATACCAGCAGATTGGAAAAATGCTCCTTCCATATCCTGAGCACGCTATCTGTATCTGTTACCAGATTACCTTCCTGTACATCTCGATTTTTTCACACTCCCGCTTTTCCATTTCTCTCTTTTTCTTGCGGAAAAGACGTTTCTCTTTACTCCTTTTCTCCCGATATCTCTCTCGCGCGCTACGCGTTGCTACGGATTGTAAAGTAGCCCTATATGCCGCATTTTTCTCTTCGGTGGCAGCACGACACTCCTGATCATACCATGAATTCCTTTGTGGAGGTCTCTGGAATACAAGTATGGATTTTGCGGCTGTTTGCATGGAGTGGGCAATATTTTGCCATTGTGTTGTTATGTTATCGGGACAAGGAGTGCTCTCATTAAGCAATTGGGCTAGTTGAGTGGAAGATGCTGTGGCTATCTGTTGTGTTTGCAGCCTATCAATGTCCAACTTCCGCGTTGTGTCTGTTCGTGCTTTATTTGCAACGTTTAGACGGGTACGTACCTTTGCTGCAGAAAGGTAGTGGTCCGAATCAATGTTTGCGTCTCGGAACGATCGTACATCCAACACGCCCGATGAATGTCTTCCATCTATCACAACATGATCAATTTTATTTCTTATTTTCTGATCTGGAGACAGCAATGTGCCCTTATGAATATCGAGATGATTAAATCTGGTACTGCTAACTACCATGTTTTTTGCAGCTGCAAAGTCTATCAGCCTCATACCATTGTCAGATGTTTCACTGTGGAGACAGAATTTCCGACTGTTGGGCCAAAGATATTCTCCTTTCCAATTTTGGCATTAAAATCGCCCAGAATGATTTTAATGTCATGGGCATGGCAACGATCATATGTTTCTTCTAAGCGCTCGTGAAATATATCTTTGGTCTTATAAGCCGATAGCCGTAGTCGCTAGTGCTTTTAGCTATAAGTTTATTATAATTTTTAATTGTAATAAATATTTAAATAAATAAATAAAAAATATCTTTGGTCTGTTCGTCCTTTTCTTCAGTGGGAGCATGAGCGCAAATAAAGCTGATGTTGAAGAATTTAGCTTTTATTCGAATTGCAGCAAGTCTTTCATTCACTGGGGTGAAGCTGGATACCAGATGTTTTAGTCTCCAACTAACTGCAAATCCGCAACCAAACTCATGCTTTACGTCATGGCAGCTTTAATACAGTGCGTCAACATAGGTGCTGTTGTGACGCCTTTCTCAATCCATCGTATTTCCTGTATGGCAATAATGTCAGCCTTGTACTTTTCAAGTACGTCTGCCAATGCGAAGACTGAACCTTCTCTATAAAGAGTGCGAATAGGTGCAGCACCTGGAATAGGTGCAGATCATGGTACTTAAAACGTTTGCGGGGTTCGTCAACTTTAGAGGGGTTTGTTTTTCTTTTCTTTAATTTTTTCATAGTAGGCTGTTTTTTTCTAGGGAAGGGTTACTAACCCGACGCCCAAATCCAAGGTTTTAACGTCCTTATGAATGAACGCGCGGCACATGTTAAAGGCAGTTCCCCAGGTGGCACCACGGAGAGGTCAGTGTCCACTTGAGATGAAAGAGGGACTAAGATAAATCCTGGGCTTTGCCATGTTAAAACCGGTCAGGACCGTTCCATACTCTACGTCACCCCGGTGACATTAACATTACAAACAAAAACAGATTTTTATATGGTTTTTGTTCAGTTGTATTTGATGTAGTATTTACTTTAGCCTATTTGTTCTACTATGCATATAAGGCATAAATTTGTTAAAACTTAGCATTGCTGCTAAGCATTCTTGTTCGGTAATTGAATAGTTGCGTTAGACTTTATTCAGCTTCCTCGATATAAAGGCTATGGAAATATCTTCACCATCTGCATCCTTCTGTTCCAAAAGGCTTCGTATTTCTGTTCTGCTAGCATTACATTATATGTAAAACGGCAAATGACTCTTCAACACTTCAAAGGACTTTTGGACCCAAGAATCTGCGAATCTGTTCAATGGACCGATGAGGAGGCAAATCAGTGATAACTGATACGTTTGCTGGATACGTACGAAAAACGCCGTCTCCAACTACATAGCCCGGTTAATTGACCTTAATCGTTCAGGGATCATTGCTTACCAAAAATGGGCCTGTTCCAGAACTGCAAAAATCTACTAATTTTTACTCTTTTTTCCGATAACATAAAGGAAAAATTGTTATCGTAGTTAAAATTAGTAGCTTTTTGCCGGTTCCGGAACAGAGCAAATATAAATATTCAGCCTGGAAATTATGTCAAACACAATAGGTATGTTCGTTTACTCAACAATTTGTACAATTTTGTAAAAGTCCTGTAACTTCTTGTAATCGACAAAGGTCTTTTGCATTGTACTATAGAGTAAACAAACAACATCCAGTAAAAATTCGTACAAATTTTGAGTAAACGAACACACATAATAGGCCTGTTCGATAACTTCGCAAGTAAAAAGTATTTGCAAGTTCATGCAAGAACTTTTAACACCTCCCAGTCTTCTTTCACTGAACAAGTTTGTTATCGAACAGCATTTTGTAAAAGTTTGTACAAATTTGTACAAACTTTTGAGTTATCGTACAGACCTAATATTACAGCCAATTGAAAGATGCATATATTGGGTTATTCTGAAAGTAAATTCCCACTGAGTTTTCTCACTCACTCTCTTAAGTTAAAACGGCAGAGGGAAAAGCTCTCGGGGAATTTATGTTAAGGATAACCCCCATAAATTCCAAAAAGTGAAAGGATGTTGTCTATTTTATGCAAATAAAAAAAATATGTATGGATGTTGTTTCACATTATTCAAAATAGCAAAATGTTTTATTTTTTATTAGCCGCATATATAACAAAAATACAAAAGATATCCTAACCAATAAAATGTGTTTTTATGTAAAATAGTTTTGAAAACTGTGGGAGTATTTTGTAAAAAAATTGTTTTAGAAAAAATGCACCTGGATTTATTTTTCAAATTCCTTTATAGAATTTTCCTATTGTTTACAGCTGACAATTATGAACCGACATTCTCATTTCCACCAAACAAAACAAAAGTTCTGCTCAACGGTAGTGGTGGTGGTATGGATTGTCAAATTGAATGGCTTGTGCCACTGCTCATAAGGGGGTTACATATAACGATCATTTTTCAACAAACAAAAACAAAAAAAAAATATTTTTAATTATATAATAGTATGTACATATGCAAGAGCGCGTTGTACCATCATAAACATGCACAGATGTCAACATGCCAACTTATGTTATTATTAAACAACCAACCACCCCAACTTTTGAGTCGGCGGCGGCCGCACAAATTAACATAACTCCAAAACGTTTTGAGGAGTCGAAAAGAAACAACAACAAAACTAGTAAAAAGAATCAAATAGATTGTAAAATAAATTAAAAAATGTTAACAAAAAGGTGGTGGTTCAATGACTGACTTACAATATGACTAACTGACACTACTAGATTGTGTGGTGTTTGGTGGCGTTATACTTTGCTGCATATGGACATGCATGAAAACACCTTGCAGCTGTGCGATGTAGTAGAGGTGTAGCGGTGCGCGGTACATTGCAATGGATGGATGGCACGCTCTATTGTTATTTCATTCTTTGGCCAGTTAGTTGAAACATTTCCACACATCAAGATATAAAGTTACTCGACTATCTGTCATAAAAAAGGGGTGGAAGTTAAAACAGAGTTTAAGACTCTTTACGGTTTGTGCCTCTCTAAGCATGTGTGTGGGGCTATGTACGACGACTGCGACCTTAATGTGAATGATTAAGTCAAGCTGGCAAGCAGGAAGGAAGGCGGAAAGGCGCACATGTGTTTAGGAGGGAAAGCCAAATGTAAACAAACCATGACCAAATGCGTTTATTTCACTCAAAAAAGCAAAGTAATTCATAACAACAATGGAAAAAAAATTAAGATACTTACCAACGATCCGTGTGAGTAGAAAATATACAGCGCGTTTTATATCGAATTTCTGAACAAATAAAAAAAACTACATTAAAATATATTCCTTTTTGTTGCACAGAAAATATGAATCTAACATCAAACCTCTCTGTTTGCATGTTTGTGGAGTTCATACGTTAGGTTTGTATTCTAGAAAAACCGTGAAACCGGTTCATATATGGCCTGTTCCCATACTTTATAAAGTGGTAAAAGTCGTAAACGATTTTCATATAAATTTTGTGTACGGGAACGCAAAATGTGTAAAAGTGGTAAAAATTTTAAAAACTTTTTAGTTCTGGAACAGAGCTATAATTGGTCTGTTCCTTTACTTTTGAAAATGGTAAAACTGGCAAAAGTAGCAAAAGTTGTAATCTACTTCCATATGAATTGTATGGTGTCTGAAGTAAAGGAACGCTTTTCGAGTAAAAAGTTGTAAAACTTGAAGATTCTTGCACGTAAAGGAACAGGGCTAATATTTTCTTAAAAACATTTACCCTGCGTTTACACACGACAGGACAGTTGACTTCATGTATTGGTTGTCAAAAATACAAAACTTACCTGTGTGACGTAGGCGTCCAGACAACTGCAAAAACAGTTGTAAAATTATGAACGAAAATCGTTGATTTCTTTTTGTTTGTCGTGCACATATTTTGTTTTTTGTTCATGTTCTTTTGTTTTCAACACATTTCAATTATTATCGCACACATTTTTACAAAAAAATGTCAAAAATTTGTTAACGCTACTGGGAGACAACCGACAAATGTATGTATGTGTTAGTAAATCAGAGTTGTATTTGAAGACAAATTGTCTGGTGTAAACGCCTAGTTATGTATAAATGTAAATTTTTATAAAAATTTTTGCATGGATTTACCTAAAAAGCCAGATTACGTTTGTAGATAGTTGCAGTGTCTCGACTTTTGAGAGCTTTGGAATGAATTTAATTATATCCGTAGTATATATTTAAGTATAAACTAAATTTCATATATGAATTAACGTGGAGAAGATCCATTGTTATGTTCCCGAGGTTAAAAATCTGGACCATGTTGTGGGAACGGTATTATTTGTACGGACCCAGAAAAAGGATCGCCTATAACTGAATAGCCGTTTTATATACACTGTGATGCTAGGAGGTTCCTATAACATTTATGTCGGGGAAGGTCAACAAAGAACAACTCAACTATTCAGTTACCGAACAAAGATAAATAAAACAAGTAAGAATGTATCAGTCAGCTGCGCTGACGGAGATATAAACGCCTGTTAGACTATGAACTTTTACTATGATTTAAACTGTCAATCCCATAGAATATACGTCAAATAAAATCGAGTGGATTTAGAACTACGATTTATTTGACGTATATACTATGGAATTGACATTAGAAATCGAGTGGATTTATAAGTCTAAACGTATTAATACCCTAATACGACTTTCTTCAATATAAGTGGAATCTGTAGGTACCGTAATGTGCGGCTATACTTACAGTCTGTTTCATTATGTCAAACGAAAATGAAAACGAAAGAAAAACAACTAAGGTCGTGTATAATTTTTAAATTTTGTTTTAAAGCAAACATAAAGTCAATATTGCAATGAAAACCAAAGTTTAGCATCCCGTTTCTGTATGTCGAAAGAAGAATGTGTGCGAAAGAACCACGTCCAAACTCCTGTGTGTTTTTCAAATTTGTTCTTTGTTTTGAAGCAAAAGCAAAGGTAAAATATTTCGAGAACTAATGTTCGGACGTGTTTCATTCGCACACATTGTTCTTTCGACATACAGAAACTGGCTGTAGGTGTTTTTCGTTCGCAATCATTTTCTTTCGACATAGTGAAACAGGCCCTTAATCCTTGACATGCATATACATACCAACAATTTTCAGTTAGCATAGTTCTGGTTCATAGAGAAAAAATCGTACAGTTATGAATGTGCCGCTAGGACAACGTACTGAAAAAAGAATCAAAACGATCCGACAGGAGCTCTTAAACTTCCCTTTTTTCGAATTTAGTGTGGGATGTAACCGAAGCAGTGGACCGATATAGTCCATATTCCAACCTAATAAATGACTGGATGAAATAGTACGATGAGCAAAGTTTGAACCAATCATAAACTCTCTGCGAGAATTTGTTTACGAAATTGTCATTTTGGTTGGTACCGTCAGTTTTTCTTGAAGTTTTTAGGCCATTATCTCAGGAAGTATGGACTTGCGCCCGCATAAAATTGTACCGCCATAAAGGGAGGCGCAAGGACTAAAAAAATTTCAAAACTATCCGAGAGAAGCTCTTAATGCCTGGGTACATAAGCTGTCTCGTCTGGTTGTCTTGCTTGCTTCTGGTAAAGAATAAAAAAGAAAAGGGCAACCCAGTTCGAAATTTGCTTGGTCTTCTTTATTCTTTTATATTTGTTATGTCAGAAATGAAGCAGGAAAGCAAGGCAATCAGGTAAGTCTGCTTATGTACCCAGGCCTTTAAACTTCACTTTTTTCGAATTTTGTGTGGGAGGTACCCGAAGGAGTGGACCGATATATTCCATATTCCAACCTGATAAATGACTGTATGAAATAGTACGATGTGCAAAGTTTGGACCAATCATAAACTCTCTGCGAGAATTAGTTTACGAAATTGCCATTTTGGTGGGTACCGTCAGTTTTTCTTAGTTTTTTAAGCCATTATCTCAGGAAGTATGGACTTGGGCCCGCAAAAAATTGTTTCGCTATAAAGGGAGGCGCAAGGACAATCTGCGAAAATCAGCTAACAGCTGATTACACTTTTTTTCTTACTATGGCCAGTTCTGTCAAGCGCAGGGTTGACATTTGTTACTGTTGTTGACATTATGCGATAATAAACGCAGATGCAATGGTGAAATGTTCCAAAAAACTTCTGTTGTAAATCAGATGCCCGCAATCACGATGTTAGATCGGCCAAACTTGTCAAGTAGAGAATGGCAGTTTTGTTTCAACTGTTAAAAGTTTCCGTAAATCTTTTCCTATTTTTGGAACACTTTTCTAGCAACAATATCATGGAGCATAGCTAATAGAACGGTTACACTAGAGTTTTTTGCCGGGTTAACCCACTGCGTTAATCCGGATAAGTGTAACCGGGGTATAAAGTTATTTTAATTTTTTACTCTATTTGTTACTTTTAAAATAAATAGTGATAGTAGGCCTTATATCGAAGGCCATGTTTTCACTATAATCGCTAATGCCAAGTTTACACTTGCGCTCCAAAATCCACTGGATTTCACGAAATCCTGAAATACACCCCGGTGTTTACACTTATTTTTTTGTTGATTTCAAACATATCACAATGATCAAGGTAGATGCATATGCGCAGCTGATCGAACATGAATTTTCAAAACAAGTTGTTGTAAATTGAATTAGTAATCAAAAATAGACGACAATTTAGAACTTTACAACTTTATTTCGAAAGTTATCGTAAAATTATTTATATATCGTATTAATTGTGTATAGTACTAACAAATGAAAAAATAAAAAATGATTTTATCATTGAGACATCATAATAATAAATTTTGATAGATAAAAGTTGTGTTCAGAACATGCAGCAGTTTTCCCGTTTAGTGCTAAAAATGCGTTGCCGTACTCCGAAGTCTAACAAGACTTGCACTTCTCTTTAAAAAAAATAGCGCCGAATAACACCCTATTCTCCTGCTTTCTGCCATACAATTTTGGCATAGTAGAAACCAGCAACATGTTCATTATCATCTAAATACGATAGCTGTTATGTTGATTTGCTGCAGTTTTTGCAATTTCCGTCATTTTTTCGTTTCCGTATTTTTTAACAAATTTGTATGGGGAAGCAATTTTTGACAATCCGCTATTTTTTCCTAACATTACCATTAAAAAAATACGAGAACACAATGAAAAATAGCATTGTAACAAAGTAAGTATATATTTTTTTCACATTGTTTAAAAATTTTGATACTAAAATTTTGTGTGCAGCAATTGACCATCTACCTTGTTTATTATGATACGTGAAATGTGTTGCAACTTTTGGTACTTTTTCAGGGAAAAACAGGGTTGTATATCATGTGTACTGTGATTTCGATGTTGATTTCGCTGAAATCACGAAATGAGATGATTTCATTTTTGTATGCGAAATCATGATTATTTTTGCTTGATTCCGCGCGAAATCACGAAACGCCTTCGAAATCACGAAAAGACTTCGAATGTAAACCAAACATAACCATGCCTCAATGAAATGACTTATTGTAAACGTACTCGATTTCAAATGTCAATTCCATAGTGCATAATGTTTGGTTTACATTTACGAAATCCACTCGATTTCAACTGTCAATTCCTTTGCGTATACGTCAAATGAAAACTCATCTGAAATCAATTGGATTTCATTTGACGTTTAAGCAATGGAATTGACAGTTGAAATCAAGTGGATTTCGTAAATGTAAACTTACTGTATGTCAGATAAATCATAGAATTGGAATTGGAATTTTACATCGAGTGGATTTGCACCATGTTTTGTATTCAGCATAAAACGGCGTTTGCATTAGAGTTTTTTACCGGGTTAACCTTCTTTATGAGAATTTATTTGACGTTTGCGCTATGGAATTGACATTTTAAACCCAGTGGGTTTATTAAATCCGGTTAAGTGCAAATGGGGTGTAATAGCCTGTTTATATTATAACTTTTTGCAGGGTTAATCTACTTTATGAGGATTTATTTGAAATATAACCAAAGGAAATGACATTTGAAACCCAATGGGTTTGTTAAACCCGGTTATATATAAACGTATTATAAGCGTGCTAGTCTTAACATACCCAGCAAAAAAGTTTGGAAGTAGTGCAATGCAGAGTTATATTAAGTTTACATTTACGAAATCCACTCGATTTCAACCATGGTAGAATAATAAAAGGTAACCTCATTTCAAAAAAACAAAGATACATCTCTGGATTTCTCTGTAAGTCCCAATTTACATTAGGCGAGTTTACTTGCGGCAATTGTTAGTTTGTAGGAGAGAGAGGTGAGGTATATGGTAACCCTTTGCCCCTCAACACCCTCTCTCACCCACAAACTGACAATTGCCGCAAGTAAACTCGCCTAATGTAAATTGGGACTAAGTTAGCCTGTCTGTAGTTAAACTTGCAATTGAAACTATCCAACCCTGCATGACGGAACAAAGCAAAAACAAACTTTTGTTTATTTACATTTATTTAATAAGAACATTTTCTTTGAAGTGGTAAGTTAAAAATCACATTTTCTGTGTGGATGCTATTAATATTCAGGGTTTTATTTTTTACTGAAGGGATAAAGATGACTAATCTGGTGCTTACATTAAATTTTGAGGTAATATGTACATTACCATAGGCAGTGACTTTCCCAAGAGGAATTTCCAAGTGAATGATGTACAAATTTACATTGGGGAGCCTTTCTCAGCTTCTAGGCTAACGAGGGCTATTATCTTTAATTCGATCAAAAATGTGCCACATCGAAATAATGGTTTTGGCCCTCAAGAATTTTTGGGCGAAATCTATTTCAGACTATTTGGAGTCGAGTCGTGGGCGTCTGTATTTCTTGCTTGCTGGTGCGCATGATTACTCTCGAACAAAACAATCGACATAATCCAATCTGTGGATATCGTATTATATTGTCCAAAATTAGTTTAAGTTAGATTTACCGATCCAATCCCCCCATAAAAAAGTTCAAACTTTTTTGGAAAAGTTTGCGCACGATAACTCTTGTTATGTTTTTATTTGTTATAATATAAATATAAGAAATTAAACATTTCTTTCCTATTTTGCCTTCTTAATGTTGGTTTACTATAGGACAAGTTGATGAAAGTGAAAGGGATAACATGCCGAATCACTTGCACTGATGTGCGAATAGAACGTTTGGCAATGAACATTTGTTGGGTATCAGCCAACTCCCTCGGGAAGCTCCCACACAAAATTTCTACATTTTAAGGACGCGTCTCGAATCTTTCGTGGGTTTTCCACGAACTCCTATAACTGTACAATACTTTCTGGCAAGTCCATATTTCCTGTAACAATGAAAGAAACGCTTTTAAAAATCCTTGGCGGCACTAACTAAAACGACTAAAATAACATACGAGAAAAGTTTACAACGAAAATCCAAAATCTCCGGTGGACACGACAACTATCGCAAGGAGTGGCTTGGTTTGCATATCGCAATATTTCTCACAAACTTAAATCGAAAACAGCTACCATCCACATCGGCCACTTCGCGGATCGTGTGTAAATTTAAAACATCAATTCCTCTCCAACGTCGTTCCCTATTATTTAATTTTGTTCTTATTGAAAATATTTAATTTTGGATTTGAAACATAACTGTCAAATATGTATGTATGTATCTATAGCTATGTTCCAGAACTAAAAAGTTTTTACAATTTTTACCACTTTTACACATTTTTCGTTCCCGTACACAAAATTTATATGAAAATCGTTTACGACTTTTACAACTTTTACGACTTTTACCACTTTATAAAGTACGGGAACAGGCCATATGTATGTAATGATAACTTATACATATAAAAATGTTGTCAAATCTGTTTTGACAATGAAATGTTGTCAAAGGTTCAATTTAGAAAAAAATGTAATCATATGATTGCATAAGGTTACCTTTTTTAATTGTACCATGGATTTCAACATTCAATTGCATTGCTTTAACGTCAAATGAAATCCAATAGATTTCAGATGAGTTTTCATTTGACGTATACGCAAAGGAATTGACAGTTGAAATCGAGTGGATTTCGTAAATGTAAACCAAGCATTAAGGTTGAAATACAATGGATTTTTGTTGCTTGGTCCGCATTCATGGCGTGAAAGCGAAAAGTTAAATTGTACTGTTTTCAATAGAACAGCCCGCAACGAAGCAAAAGTTCAGGCGTCGAAGTGAAAAATTGTTTGACTTTGGAATTCGTATTCGGCTTAATATTTGACATTTCATTTTGGCAGTTCATTTGATACAATACAATCAATTTTAACAACTATAATTGGCTGTGACTTGCTTATTTTGATTTTAAATTACATCTTTCCGATAAATAGTAACAAAAACTAGACGGTGTTTGATTAGGTCTTTCTGGTAACTTTCCCAGCAAGTGTTGTCCAGCAAGAACTTTTTTTTTTTTGTGCTTAAAGTGGCCTTGTTCCTTTCGGCTTCTTGGTCGCGGCGGTATTTCCACAACAATTTGTTAAAAGGTATTTACACCTTGTTGTTTCTTATTTATTTTTAAAGTTACAAAAGTTTTTTAGGTCCGAAGACGAACTGCAGCAAGAACTTTCTCGGAGAGTAATGAGTTATTATTCTCTTTTGCAAGAAAAATGTAAAAAGTAAACAGACACCTTCCCAGCAAAAACTTGCAAGCAATCAGCTGATTTGCCAAAACAGAACAATTTGTCTGGCATTAAAGGAACCAAAACAAGCAAAAATGTTCAGCCTTATCATGAACGGCAATTCCCCTTGAATTTTTTCCCTTTCCCCCTTCGGCTTATCATGGAGATTGTCGGAAGGGAAAAAATCCGCCAAGTGTGAAAAATAGCTATCACAATCGAAAGGAAGAGCGAAAAATGTTTGTGAAAAAATTCGCAAATAAATTGATGGGGAATTGGGCAAAAATATTAATAAAAACATCATATTTTGCAATATTTAAAACAAAAATGACTTTAAACACGATTCTTAAATACAATGCTACAATTTTAATGCATTTAATTACACTGCTCAACAAAATTGAAAAAGTTGAATGTTTCAGACGAAGTTGCAGTTGTTTCTAGATGAAATCGGCGAGTTATTTTCAAATCCGGTCCCGGTTTTTCTCCATCAGCTCTTGTTTTTGAGATATAGCTCAAAATCGGTTTTTACGAGTTTAACCTAGACTTTCGTTATTTTCGGATACAAACAAATACTTTTTTGTGGGTTTTTCGACATTAATATATTAAGGAGATGTTGTACGCTCGATACAAATCGTTTTTGAAATAGCTATGTTGTATATATCAAAGAAATATAGAAAATATACGACGGACCTTGTAAATATTGCTTATTTTGAGTATTTTAAGCTGTAATTACGTCATCGGGGGAAGTCATAGGATCTTCATATGGTACTCCGGATATGCTTAGGGTGTCTACTATATAATCCAGTATTCAAATGTATAATATAAAGTTCATAGCGCCCATGATTCGGCCATAACCTAAAAATCATCATGAAGACTGCTATTGAAAAGTAAATGGCTTATGTGGTAATGATATCACTGGTAAATTATTTCCCTTTAGCAGTCTTCATGGCGATTTTTAGGTTATGGCCGAATCATGGGGGCTATGAACTTTTTATTATACATTTGAATACTGGATTATATAGTAGACACCCTAAGCATATCCGGAGTACCATATGAAGATCCTATGACTTCTCCCGATGACGTAATTACAGCTTAAAGTACTCAAAATATGCAATTTTTACAAGGTCCGTCGTATATTTTCTATATTTTTTTGATATATACTCACCATAACTATTTCAAAAACGATTTGTATCGAGCCTACAACATCTCCTTAATATATTAATGTCGAAAAACCCACAAAAAATATTTGTTTGTATCCAAAAATAACGAAAGTCTGGGTTAAACACGTAAAAACCGATTTTGAGCTATATCTCAAAAACAAGAGCTGATGGAGAAAAACCGGGACCGGATTTGAAAATAACTCGCCGATTTCATCTAGAAACAACTGCAACTTCGGTTGAAACAAAAGTCCTGTTGACCAGTGTTATTGATAAAATAGGTATTTTTCTATGTTGGCCTCAATTTACATTGGGCGAGTTTACTTGCGGCAATTGTCATTTTGTAGGAGAGAGAGGTGAGGCATATGGTAACCCTTTGCCTCTCAGCACCCTCTCTCACCAACAAACTGACAATTGCCGCAAGTGAACTCGCCTAATGTAAATTGGGACAAACTCAATTTTTATTTCCACATGAATAGGCTCGAATGCAAAGTAAACAAAAAATGCGCGCACACACATGAAAGCACCACACAGATTTACTGTGTAGAGTTGCCAAATTTGTTGTTATCGCTTAATTTTTTATGGGAAAGCAAAAAATGTGTATGTCCCACGAACATCCCCAAACAGCCCACAGAAAACTACAGCATGGCAACACTAAAAGTTATCTAAGGTTTTATCTTTATTGTTTATCTCTTTTTCGCCTTTTTTCCATCTCCCCCATGGATCACGATAAGGCGAAAAGGTGAAAGGGAAAATTGTTTCACTTGCGAAATTTTTCACTAGTGAAAATCCATGATAAGGCTGGTTATATTTTATTAAAAATAAAAAAATACTCCAAACAACAAGGAATTTCCCATTTTGCAAATTTGTTCTAAAAAAAATCAAACAATTAGGCTTGTTATTTACGCAATAAAATTGTTTTCAATTTCAATCTCTTTCAATTCGCTCTCTTTTGCTGGATTTTTGTGTTAACGGACGACTTCCAGCAACAATTTGTACATGTTGCCAATTTTAGGGTAACCAGACAGGCCTATTTTTGTTTACCCAAAACATACATGTGATCGCCGGCGCCAAAAAGGTCACGCTTCGATGTGTGATACCAAAAAAGCGGCGTGGTGAAGCAATAATTTTGACAAGCAAGCAACGAGCTGATTCTTTCATGGCTTTATGATTTCACAACAGCTTCCAATGTAATCCACACGGAATTATGAAAAATGCACTCCGTTCGATACATTTTAGAAGCACTCAGTGTGCATCCTAGCAAACTTTTTGCTGGGTATTTCCTGATAATCTTCCAAGGGCCAATACTGATAATCTTCCAAGGGCCAATCTTTTTGCTCTGTTTAGGGTATCTAAGATTGAGAACGACTATGGATTGTTAGCGAAATCTGTAAGTTTTTAATCGAAAGAATACATACAGGTTTTGACTAATAGGCCATTTAGATATGACCTCATTAGCCCGATTTAGCGCTTTATCAGGATTTATTTGCTAAATACGGCGAAAATCTACCAAATTTTAGTTTGGCACTGGTGACGGTATCGAAGTAGCGCCCTCTTCGGATCTGTAACTGTCACGCCGTTGTAAGTAACAACAGTTCTTTCATCCTTCTGCCACGGACTCGAATTTGTCAAAAACCAGTAACCGGTTTTCTAATACCTTTCCTTATTTCCTTCAACACTAAGTTGTATGCATACATGTTTGCAGCCTTTATGTTGGCCATGTGATATTGACCGGTCTTACAATTCTGCTCAACAATATTCTTCTTGGAGCGTATCGTTCTTTTGTTTGATGGTTTTGTACGTTTCATTTTAGGGCCTCCGCCGCTCTCCTTGTAATAGAACGACGAAATGAAAACAAACAAAACTACCACCACGCCACTATTAATTGCAAAAAAAAACTAAAAACAGCAACAACAACACAGTGATATTATTCTTCCTTTCGACCAAAACAATTTAGTTGCCGTTTCTTGTTGTGTTTTCCGCTCACTCATGACCGAATAACAGGCTGAGGCTGGTTTGGGCCAACCAATTGGACAATGTTTTTATTTTTATGTAGCAAGCAACACCACACACGATACTCAACTCACTCATTCGAACCAAAAGAATGATCGCACAACGGATACGCTCAGTTGTCGGAAACTTTTTGAAACATTCGGTTGGTATTACCACCACACACAGCAAACAAACATCCATCCAATAGCTATCCTATATAGCTATGCTCTCATTTTTCTATTCTCTGGTGTTGTTCTGGATTTGAAAATTGTATGAAAAGGAATAGAAAAATAGAAACAGAAATAACTCCACTTGTGTTTTCCTGGTGTTCTAAATAATAACACAAAACAAATACGAATAACAAATATTAAAAAAAAATTACCAAAAAAACTAAGTGTTTCCTGTATCCGTTTAAGTGACATCGTGTCGTGTTTATTGTCAATCCCGTTTCTTTTACTAAAAATATTAAAAAAAAACCAAACAATGAAGTTATTTATGCTATTAACATTTAGTTTTTGTGTTTTATATAGTCAAGGTAATTTCTTTTTCATTAAAAAAAATCAAAACTATTTTGAAATGTGTGTTCAATGTGTTTTTCATCTCGCATACAAACAAAAACAACAACACGAACAAACTGTGTGTAAAAATAAAACACAACGTCTGCAAAAATTTTATATTTTACATATATTTGTGTGAATATTGTCTTGTCGCTGGTACATCTTGAAAATAACGAAACTCAAAATATAAAAAATCTTAACAAATAAACATTCATCCACAAATCTATAAGTAGATACAAAAGAAAGTGAGATCACCATCATAGAGAGATGACCATCAGTGGATCATACAGCAGAAATTATAAAAGGATATTTATATACATATGTACATACATAAAGTAGTGTGTTGGGTGCAATTTCGAATTGCAATAAACGAAGGATATGATATACTTAAGTACGTTTGATCTAATAATTTTTAGAGAGCAGTACAGTATTTTGACGGATTAAAAAAACAATGATGAGTTGACCAGCAGGCGTTCCAAGTTCTAATAATTGAAGGACACATGTTTATTTTTAAATTATTGTTTTTAGAAAACACTAGAATAGATATTTTGACGTTTGAAGCTCTTAGGTACTTTGTTTACTGAGCGTATTGCAAAATACTCAACAGGAACCGCAGTGTAAAGTTGTATTATTTGTAAATACAGATTTGGAACCCAGTCTGTTAGTAGCTTAATTCCTACGAATAACTTATGATCTGTAGTGCGAATTTCATTAAAAAACGTAAATTTCAATAAAAAAAATTATGAAATTAGGTTTCTTACATGCCATTTAGATATGACATCATTAGCCGGATTTAGCACATTATCAGGTTTTATTTGCTAAATCCAGCCAAAATCTACCAGATTTCCCATACAAAAATAAATCCTCGTATTGAGTGGATTTGTTTTAAATCCGGCATAAATCCTCGTTTTTGGCAACATGTTGGTAGAAAATACAAAAAGTTGCAAGGTGGCACAAGAAACAAGGTAGATGTATCGGTGAATTGCTACACTAAAAATAAATTAAAATCTAAAAACTTGTAAACAAGGCGGAAAAATTAAATATGTTGTGATGTACAAAGTTGATTTTAATCAACCAAGACTAATATTTATGATGCCTAAACGATAAAATAATTCGTTTATTTATTTTAGATCGGCAAACAGCGATAAAATAATTCTTTATTTGCTCTTTAGTTAGCATTAGTAGCATAATGTGCTAACATTTTCAGTATTAAACAATAAATTTGTAATTTGACGTATGTTTTTTGAGGCGAATTCAATTTACAAAAAATTCTTTTGACGTTTCAAATTCGATCAGATGGGCTGACCTTGGTAATTGTGCTATGAACAAAAATCAGCTGACAGCCATTTAAATCCTCCAAAATGTATATCTAAATGCAATGAGATTTGTACTGGATTTATTAAATCCAGTCGATGATTTATGGCTAGTCTAAATGAGCTATTATTTGCCAAATCCGGCCAAAATGAACCAGATTTCCCATACAAAAATAAATCCTCGTATTGAGTGGATTTGTTTTAAATCCGGCATAAATCCTCCTATACAACTCTGTTTTTCGCGACATATTGCTAGAAAATGCAAAAAGTTGCAAGCTCGCACAAGAAACTAGGTATATGCATCGGTGAATTGCTACAACAAAAATAATAGGTCTGTCTGGTTACCCTAAAATTTGTAACAACTTGTAGCAATTGTTGCTGGAAGTCGTCTGTTAACACAAAAACCAGCAAAAGAGAGCGATTCGAGAGAGACATTTAGGCATTTCTTTCACTGAGAGTTAGCAAATTCTTGCTGGACAAATTTCTTCTAGCAAGCACTAGCAATTCTTCTGCTTCCTGAAAACAGTCAATAATCTGTTTTTAGTTTTTGGTTGATTTAAGTTTGTGAAAATTAAAAACAATTTTATTGTAGAAATGACATACTCTAATTGTATTTGGCCTGTTCCCGTAGTTTACAAAGTGGTAAAAGTCGTAAAAGTTGTAAAAGTCGTAAACGTATTTCATATAAATTTTGTGTACGGGAACGCAAAATGTGTAAAAGTGGTAAAAATTGTAAAAACTTTTTAGTTCTGGAACAGAGCTATAGTTTTAATGGAGAACAAATCTGTAAAGTGTAAAAATACTTTTTTGTTTCATTTTCTTTTTTATTTTTAATAAAATACAACGTGTTTGCTTCATTTATTGGCGTACAAATTGTTCTGTTTTGGCAAGCCAGCTGATTGCTTGCTAATTTTTGCTGGGAAGGTGTCTGTTTTTGCTTGTTACAATTTTCTAGCAAAAGAGAATAAAAACCCCTTACTCTCTGAGAAAGTTCTTGCTAGACACTTCTTGCTGGGAAAGTAACCAGACAGACTTAATTTAAAATGTCAACATTTTTAAATAAGGCGAAAAAATTAATTTGCTTTGATATACAAAGTGGATTGTATTCAACCAAGACTAATAAATACGATGTCTAAACGATAAAATAATTCTTTATTTGCTCATTAGTTAGCATGCTACTAGCATAATGTGCTAACATTTTCATTATTAAACAATAAATAAATAAATGTTTTTTGAGACGAATTCAATTTACAACAACTTCTTCTGACGTTTCAAATTCGATCGGATGGGCTGATGCATCTACCTTGGCAATTGAGCTATGAACAAAAATCAGCTGACTACCATTTAAATCCTCCAAATGTATATCTAAATGCAATGAGATTTGTACTGGATTTATTAAATCCAGTTGAGGATTTATGGTAGGCCTGCTCACACACATACAAATACATTTTGTTATTGTGTTGGTTTTGAATACACAAATTTCAATGTTTTCATTTTGCCTCTGTAGACTGTGAGAAATATTGTACATGTTTTTTTTATTTTATGTTTCAAAATTTAAAGTAGAAGAATTATTTTATTTTGACCAAATATGACTGTTGATGTTATAATTTGTTGCGCCAAAGTGCGCTGACAAACCAAACTCTCTAATTTGTCGTAATAATTTTCGACAAATAAAAATTCGTATTCAGTATCTTCATTTATTTTTTCAGTGTACGCATATAAATTCATAGACAAAATCGAGAACAGAGCCTTCCTCATTGAATGTTCAATAGAGACTGACTGATTGGTAATTTTGAAAATATTCAAAACAAAAGCTCTCTTTTTAAATTGTGTGTCTGAGCAAATTGACATACACCGACAGGCCAAGTGCGCACTTTGAACAGCCTTGATTTATGGCTAGTCTAAATGAGCTATTAGATCGAATTCCCCACTACAGCAATTTAATGATTTTACTTTACTATGGAACTCGATCTAGAAACTCCTAATTTTATGAAATTTTTAATGAAATTCACGCTAGTGTGGACCGGGACTTACCGACAAAAATCGGTAAATTTAAAACGCAAAATTATGAAAGAAAAGTACCAATAAAAGTTGACAACACTGTTGCTATCGGTAGTCCCAACTTTATTTTGGTCGCTAACTTCCCAACAAATGTCGTTAATGATCGAAATTATAAGCATTTTAATTTAACTAATTTTTGTCGGTAACCAAAAAGAATTCCAATACTGAAGAGTCAAAAGCCACCAATAGATGTGTCTTTTTACGTGATAATTAGTAATCATTATTACTAATGTTGCAGATTTTGACAGTTGCATAAAGGAAAAGTTGCTGAAAAAAATGTTTCAATAACATTTAGTAAGTAAAAAGACATCCCTATTATATAAAGGAAAAGTTGCAGAAAAAATGTTTCAGCAACATTTAGTAAGTCGAAGGTCACACTAGAGTGGTTTCATTGAAACTTTAAGGGATTCTTAAATCGAGTTCCTCACTACAGCAACTTCATGGTTTATGCTTGGTTTACATTACGAAATCCACTCGATTTCAACTGTCAATTCCTTTGCGTAAACGTCAAATGAAAACTCGTCTGAAATCGACTGGATTTTATTTGACGTTTAATAGCTCATTTAGACTAGCCATAAATCCTCGACTGGATTTATTAAATCCAGTACAAATCTCAGTGCATTTAGATATACATTTTGGAGGATTTAAATGGCAGTCAGCTGATTTTTGTTCATAGCACAATTACCAAGGTAGATGCAACAGCCCATCTGATCGAATTTGAAACGTCAAAAGAATTTTTTGTAAATTGAATTCGTCTCAAAAAACATACGTCAAATTACAAATTTCTTGTGTAATACTGATAATGTTAGCGCATTATGCTACTAATGCTAACTAAAGAGCAAATAAAGAATTATTTTATCGCAGTTTGCCCATCTAAAATAAATAAACTAATTATTTTATCGTTTAGACATCGTAAATATTAGTCTTGGTTGATTAAAATCAACTTTGTACATCAAAGCCAATTTATTTTTTCCGCCTTGTTTACAAATTTATACATTTCAAATTATTTTTAATGTAGCAATTCACCGATGCATCTACCTTGTTTCTTGTGTCAGCATGCAACCTTTTGTATTTTCTAGCAAGATGTTGCAAAAAACGAGGAGGATTTATGCCAGATTTAAAACAAATCCACTCAATACGAGGATCTATTTTTGTATGGGAAATCTGGTAGATTTTAGCTGGATTTAGCAAATAAAACCTGATAATGTGCTAAATCCGGCTAATGAAGCCATATCTAAATGACCTATAAGCAAAGGAATTGACAGTTGAAATCGAGTGGATTTCGTAAATGTAAACTTACCCTTACTCTAGTATGGAAATCGACCTAAGAACCCTGGATTTCATGAAATCGTTGCAATGAAACCATCTAGTGTGACCAAGGACTAACAGCCTGTTTATGTATGTCGAAAGAAGAATGTTTGCGAAAGAAGCAGGCCCAAACTCTTGTGTGTTTTTCAAATTTGTTTTTTGTTTTGAAGCAAAAGCAAAGGTAAAATTATTTCGAAAACTAAAGTTCGGGCGTGTTTCATTCGCACACATTCTTCTTTCGACATACAGAAACTGGCTGTAAGTAAAAAGACACCCCAAATGTAAAAGTACGTTTAGATATAACTTGTTTTAGTTAATAAAGTTGTACCCCGTTTGCACTTAACCGGATTTAATAAACCCACTGGGTTTCAAATGTCAATATCACAGTGCAAACGTCAAATAAATCCTCATAAAGAAGGTTATCCCGACAAAAAAAACTATAATATAAACATAGCGTAGCATTCTAATTCTATTCAGGTAGATCCATTTACATGCACAAAATCATAAATTACAAATATGTTTAAACGCATTTTACATTTAGCATGTTTTACAAAACATGCATAACTTAAGTTGTCAATCCATACGATAACTTTCCCAGCAATAATTACTTACCCTGCGTTTACAAATGACAGGACAGTTGAGTTCATGTATTGATTGTCAAAAGGCCAAAACTTCCCTGTGTGACCTAGGCGTTCAGACAACTGCAAAAGCAGTTGTAAAATTATGAATGAAAATCATCGATTTCTTTTCGTTTTCCGTTCACACATTTTGTTTTTTACATATTCTTTTGTTTCCAGCACATTTGAATTATCATCTCACTTCTTTTTCACGAAAATGTCAAAAATTTGTTAACCCGGCTGTCTGTGGAAAAATGAAGGACAGCTGGAAGACAACCGAGAAATGTATGTTTGTGTTAGTAAATCAGAGTTGTATTTGAAGACAAACTGTCTGGTGTAAACGCCTAGTTAGCGAGTCCCAGCTACCTCTCTCAATGAATTTTACTCTCTCGAACTCTCTCAAGCAAGAAAAATTTCAGAAAGTTATCGAACAACATTTTGCAAAAACTTGCAAGAATGTCAGCTGTTTCCGAAAATGTATGGAAATTGTTTTTGTTTCTCTTGATATTTTAAACCAAATGGAGCAAAACCATAAATTTTAAAATTGCATTTGACTTATTTAAAACAGTAATCCTGTCCACAGCGCTTTAAAATCTAAAAAAATGCGAAGTTGTGAAATTTTCTTAGACAAAAATGTTAACATTTCCAGTTGTTTACATTGAACAGCTGATTAAAAGTCAGCTGATCAGACTTTTTTCCCAGCAAAAATTTGCAACGTTCTCAGTCACAGAACTCTCCAAAAATCTCTCCAAACTCGCTCTCTTTTGCTGGATAATTTTGTTATCGAACAGCATTCAGTAAAATTTTTTACGAATTTGTACAAATTTTTGGGTTATGGTACAGACTTAATATCTGTCAAATAAATAACGTAAACTACCAAAACACCTATTTTAAGTGCAATTGTAAAATGCGTTTTACATATACGCAGTACAGTGGTTACAATTGCCAATTCCATTGTCAATACGTCAAATAAAAACTGATGTGAAATCCAATGGAATTGTCAGTTGAAACTACTGGATTTCGTAATGAAAACGTATAGCCTGTTTATAGTATAGTTTTTTTGCCGGGTTAACCTTCGTTTTGAGGATTTATTTGACGTTTGCGCTATGGAATTGACATTTTAAACCCAGTGTGTTTATTAAATCCGGTTAGTGCATTAACTCGATTTATTTGAAATATATTATATAAAAATAGGTGTGTTCATTTATAGGCCGTTTATATATAACAAGGTTAACCCAGTGGGTCTGGGTTTCAAATGTCATTTCCATTGTATATACTTCAAACAAATCCTCATAAAGAAGGTTAACCCTGCAAAAAACTATAATATAAACGCCGTATTAGACAATAATTTGTAAATAAAAGTCTAGCAACTTTTTGTAAACGACTAAAGTCCAATTTACATATGCACATTAAATGATTTCGTTTTACGAAATCCTAGAATCAAATGAAGTGTATTTACGTCTGTTTTTGCGTCATTTGCTTACGCACACTATCGCACATACACACTTATACAATAACACAAACACACGCACACAATATATTTATTCAGAGAAATAGGAATTTCACAACACAAATGTGTATCAAATAACTTAAATTAATTCTAAAAACAAAAAAACATAATTTTTGCAATTTTTTTAAACATTTATTTTCACTTTTGTCATCGTTTGAGTATTTTTGTTTTTCTACAACACACACAAATAAACAAAGACATCATAAAACAGTTGAATTTTTTGGTAGTTTATGACAAAAAAACAGGGCTGCTTATAATAGTATGATGTTTTCGTGCGTTGTTTGTAATAAATAATATTTTTGTATGGTAAATGACGCAAAATGTTGCCTGTTTTAACAAATAAATGATGAAAGAGGTCCAAATGACGAAAAAGTTGCTAATGTAAATTGGACATAAAGCTGAGAACACATCCAACGTTTAAGTAAAGTTTTGAGTTGGGCATTCAGAAAAAAAAAACAACAACAACAGGGCGACGCCGACACCAAAGTCCAGAGTTGATCTGTTTGCCGACAAACAGATAAACGCTGGACTTTGGTATCGTCGTCGCCCTGTTGTTGTTGTTTTTTTCTCGACGACCAACGCAAAACTTTAATCAAACATGTATCTGTTTTCAGCTTAAGGTCTTAAGGTAGAATTAGACGTGACATAACCATAACGCCATAAGGCCATATCAACCAGCTGATTGAACCAAACCTATGGAAATCAATGTATTCGATTAGTAGTAACATAACATAATGACATAGCCATAACCATAAGAAACCAATTGGGTTTTGATTTTCTATGGTTATGGCGTTATGGCTATGTCACGTCTAATTCTATCATTATGCCTTGTTCTGTAGAGTAAACGAACAGCTTCCAGTAACAAGTTTAAACAAATTTTGAGTAAACGAACATACATTATTATTAAGTTAGACCTCATAGTCAGACTCTCCCCTAAGAATATACCCAACAGAAGCATAGATATCCGCTATGGAAAAAAATTCCACAAATTCGAATTTTGGATACCGGAGCATCTTCTAAATCTACAGTATTTGATCACGTTTGGTAACGCTATTGGTGCAAGTTAAAAGCTCAGAAGGTACTCTTCAACATTAATCACTTTTGTTGAAATGTCTCCTATCAAAGCTGGGATATTTTTTATTACAATTCAAATCAAGTAGCGTCTATTGCGATATCTTCCTTGTTTTACCACCTACGTCAACCTACTTTACATTAGCGTAATGACGCCATTTTCCCTTTCATTAGATTACGCCTAATATAAGTGGAGATATTTGCATAAAAATCAAAAGTTGACTTTTTTGCCCAATCCAACCCCTGAGTATTTTCCGACTATCACCAAATACAATAGGTTTCTTCTGCTTGGTTTACATTTACGAAATCCACTCGATTTCAACTGTCAATTCCTTTGCGTATACGTCAAATGAAAACTCATCTGAAATCGAGTGGATTTCGTTTTACGTTTAATCAATGGAATTTCAGTTGAAATCGAGTGGATTTCGTAAATGTAAACTTACTATTCCTCTCTGAAATCCCCATGAACACCCCAAATTTCGTGACTATTCGATCGAATTTGCAACCTGTAGTGTGATTACAACGTTTAGATGGACATACGGACAGCTGAGCGTTTTGTTCTATATCTCTAGTATTTGACCACTTTTGATAAAGCAAATGGGACTCGTTAAAAGCCCTGAGAGTCTTATTTAATATGTAGACTATGGTTGAAATGCTCCCAACCAATACTGGGATATCCGTCATTACAATTCAAATCAAAACAGTGGATGTATTACCGTTCACCTACGCATATCTACTTTGTATCATTTCTTCTTTTATTGACAGGCTTTGCTTTTGGAATATACCTATTAGATGCTGAGATATTCGTATAAGAATAAAACATTGAAATGTTCTCCACATAAATTGTTTGCCCATTCCGATATCTTGAACGTTATCTGACCATCACCGAAATCAATAGGCTTCTTCCTCCCCCACCCCCACCAACAACCAAAATCCGATCCGATCTAATTTGCGACCTGTAACGCGATTAAAAAAATAGAAAAAATTTATATATTACCTATTGCGATATCGCCTTTGTTTGGCCACCTACGCTAAACTACTTTACATCATTGTAAAGGTGTCCAGCAAAAAGTTTGCATCCGCGGATGCAGTTGAATCCGTACAAGTGTACGGTACATTTGCCGTTGGAGTACATCTTTTTCTCAGTGTTCGAAAAGAAACAGTACACTAAAATAACGTACCGCTCCAGGTACGGTATCACTAAAAAATATTTTAGTGTACCGTGCCGGTACATAACCACTAAAAAATCGTAGCGTACCGCAGTCGGTACACTAAAATATCGTAGTGTACCACTGGTCGGTTCACTAAAAAAATAACGTACCGGTAATGTACCACACATGTGTTTTTTATTTATGAGGAAATATGAATTGCTATATGCAAGTATGAATAAATAAAATAAAATAAATTCAATATTATACAAAATAATTACATTTTAATCGTTTATAAATATTGAGAAAATTACTAGAAAATATAATGTTGTTTACCAAGTTAGGCACTTAGACATTTATGATATGTAAAAAAGGGTGAAAATTTATGAATTATAAAATCATTTACGTGAGTAAGTAAAGAAGAATGTTAGTATTTTGGTGTCATTAGCATTTTTGCGAAAAAGATTATTCAAAAAAATTTAATATTTGCTATACAATCCACATTAATATTACCTGTACCAACAAATAATACCCATTTATTTTGTTTGTAGTGAACAGTATCCCCTTTTTATACCCTCCACCATAATATGGAGGGTATCGATATATATATGGAGGGAGTCGATATAACCATTTTCGTCTGTCCGTCCGTCCGTCTGTTTAAATCAAGACTCAGCTCGAAATTTTTAAGATAGAGCTCTGTAATTTGGTATAGAAGTTTCTACTACTCCTAGGATGTTTAGTATTGCAAATAAGCTATATTGGTCCACGTTTTGATATAACCCCATAGAACGGTACCACCCGATTTTCAGTATTTTGAAGGTTTTAGCCACATTATAACACCGAAATGGCTGAAATTTTATATTTAGTCTTCGTTGGGGGTAAAAAACTTTCGCCCAGAAATTTGTCGGTATAGGTCCACGCCTTCATTTAGCCCCAATAGAACGGTACCTCTCAATTTTCTGTATTTTGAAGGTTGTGGCCTCAATATTACACCGAAATGGCTGAAATTTGACATTTGGAGTTTCAATTATTTTCAATTATTTTATTTCTTTATTTCAGCCAATAGATTCAAATTCTTTACAGGCTGTGGATAAATATCTTAGTCTAATAACATATTTGTTTCACTTAATTCTAAAGTAATTAATACATAAATCGTTTTATGTTGTCTTTCAAAGACTGTTTTGTTGCACAAAAGTCAACGATAGTAATTCTATTCAATGAGTTATAATTTGAGAGAGCCCTATTAATAAGGGTGTTGTTTACGTAATTACACCTATGGGAATCTACATGAAAAATGTTGATATTTCTCAACTGACGACATGGAGCATTAAACGGTATTTGTTCTAGAAGGTAAGGACAATCAATATCTGAGTTGATCAAGTCAAATATAAACATCATAGCTTGCAACTTTCTCCTGAATTCTAAGGTCTCTAAGTTGATTAAGAGACAACGGGACTCATAACTAGGCAATGGATGAGTAAAGTTCAAATATGATAGACAATATTTTATAAATTTCACTTGAATTCTTTCAATTCTCTTTATATGTGTAACTGAAAATGGACTCCATAATATGGATCCATATTCTAGTTTGGATCGAACATAGGAAGTATATAACAACTTAGTGGTATATGGATCTTTAAAGTCCGCAGAATTTCGTTTAATGAAAGCTAAAACGGAATAGGCTTTGGGTATTATATGATCTAAGTGGGGAATAAACGAGAGCTTGTTATCAAAAATTATGCCCAGGTAATATGTTATTTCAAAATTTTCTTTATGTTGCTGGGGAAATTACAACAAAAAAATTAAAAAAAATTTATAAAGGGTTTTGACTTTTCAGATTCGAACAGCTGGTGTGATACCGCTACCTTGGTAATTGTTCCATGGTCAGAATTACCATAACTGAATATGCAACAGGTTGTACTGTTTATTTGATATTTTGGATCAATAACTATATATATGCCCTTTTTTATTTGATTACTCTAAAGCCACACGCTGAAACTTTCATTCGAAACTTTGCCATTATTTTGGCGTTCATAGATCGAGTTCCATACAAAAGTAATTTTATGAAATTACTGTAATGGGGAACTCGACCTAAGAACGCCAAAACAAAGGGAAAGTTTCGTATGAAAGTTTCAGCGTGTGGCTTTAGAGTAATCTAATAAAAAAGGGCATATATATATAGTTATTGATCCAAAATATCAAATAAGAGTAAGGTAATTTTATGAAATTACTGTATTGGGGAACTCGACCTATGTCCCAATTTACATTAGGCGAGTTTACTTGCGGCAATTGTCAGTTTGTGGGTGAGAGAGGGTGTTGAGAGGCAAAGGGTTACCATATACCTCACCTCTCTCTCCATCAAACTGACAATTGCCGCAAGTAAACTCGCCTAATGTAAATTGGGACTAAGAACGACAAAATAATGGGAAAGTTTCGTATGAAAGTTTCAGCGTGTGGCTTTACAGTAAAGAAACGTGATACAAAATGATATGAAAACATCTCAAAACAAACAAAGTTCATGTTGAACATGGGGCGGTAAGGATCAATAACTAAAAATGCGAAAAATGAATGGGAGGCCAAGTTTTCTTTACAGAGTCAGCTTCCATATATGTTCAAAAGTTGATGAATTTCAGTTCAATAAATGTTGTATTAACAATTTTCATTTCGACTGAATTGTAATAAGTGTAAAATATTTTGTCATAGTTTTCAAAACAATACACATATGCTCTGTTCCAGAACCTGCAAGAAGCTACTATTTTTTACTACCATAACATTTTTTCCTTTATGTTATCGAAAAAAATAGTGAAAATTAGTAGATTCTTGCAGTACTGGAACAGACCAATACATATACAATTGGGCAAACTAATAGAACAAATTGTAATCAGCTGTTTGCTATGTCCTACCATGTAATGATCGTGCCATGGGTTAGATTTTCTATTTTTATAGTATGTTTACATTTACCAAAGCGAGTGGATTCCAACTGTCAATCCCTTTGTGTATACGTCAAATGAAATCTCATCTGAAATCCGTTGGATTTCATTTGACGTTTAAGCAATGGAATTGACAGTTGAAATCGAGTGGGTTTCGTAAATGTAAAACTAGGGCAATCTGCTACTTTTACTATTCAAAATACTTGAACGGAGCTATGAATGTTCCATTAAATCCATCTAACGCCATGTTTACACTAGAGCTTTTTGCCGGGTTATCCTTTAAAAGCGTTTTACGCCTGCATTTAAAACAGGTGTTTTGAGAATTTACGTAATTTATTTGACAGATATCCTATGCAATTGACAACTTTAATTCCGGATGTTTTATAAAATATGTTAGATGTAAAAGTCGTTTTATGAGGATTTATCTGACGTACATATATGTAATGGATTTGACAATTCCAGCCAACTGGATTACCTAACCCTGCGTTTACAAATGACAAGACAGTTGAGTTCATGTATTGATTGTCAAAAACCCAAACTCCTCCAGACAACTTCAAAAACAGTTGTAAAATTATGAATGGAAATCATCGATTCCTTTTCGTTTTCCGTTCACATATTTTGTTTTTGTACATATTCATTTGTTTTCAGCACATTTGAATTACCATCTCACTTCTTTTTCACAAAAATTTCAAAAATTTGTTAACCCGACTGTCTGTGAAAAAAATTATGGACAGCTGGGAGACAAACGACAAATGTATGTATGGCTTAGTAAATCAGAGTTGTATTTAGAGACAAACTGTCTGGTGTAAACGCCTAGTAAGTAGTGAAATGGTGAGAATTAAGTTGCGTTTACATCGTGTTCATTATTCGGATACAATAGGAAACGTGTAAAACAGAGATGAGTACTAGGAGTACGCACACAAATGCTCTAATCGTGTTCATTTTTAGTGTAAAACAAGTTAATTGGTTTTTCCAGTTTATTTTTCAATTATTTTATATTAATATCGTCTTTTATTAAAATTATTTTATTAATTTTTTTACAGGTTTCGAATTAAACGATTTTGATGGTCCGGAAATTGTAACACTAGACAAAAATACAAACAACAAAACCATCGATTTAGACTGTGACTATGAGTTGAGCAACAGTGTTCCATACCTGTTGGTAAAATGGTTTATGAATAATAAGCTTATATACCAATGGATTAGGGGAAAACAACCAGCAATATTGGTAAGAAAAGTTATTAACAAAACTTTATTAGAAATGCATGTATTTATTAATAATAAATTATTATTATTACTTCAATTACAGGCTCCTCTCAGAGATTACATTGAACTAAGGAGGGTATCCGATGACCCCAATGAGGAGTACAGTGGCATAACCCTAAACAATATCAGCATCGAATTGAATGGCACATATAAATGTTCCGTCACTGCTGGTACCGAATATAAATCAGTGCAAAAGGAGATACATATTGTTGATTTGAGACAACATGAAATCGAATTTAATGCACGCAAAGTACAAAATGAAACACATTTGGAATGCATTGTCAATAATATATTTCCCAAGCCAATTATTAATATGGTGTAAGTATACATAAAATATATAGCTTTATGGCTTCGCCAAAATAATATCTAAACTCTTGTGTTTTTGTTTTTAGTTCCAATGATCCAATGGCAATAATTCTTAAGGATAATCCCTCCACAGTTCAGAGAGAAAATTCCTATTTCAATGTAACTCAAACAGCGGTGGCTTCCAATGCTGAGAGTGAAGAATCCTTTGATTGTTTCATCTCATTTGATGGCCTACCCTTTAATATCTCAGCCCGTGAAGTAGCTGCACAACTGGAGGCTGGCACCGATGCTGCTTCATTTGTTGTTAATCCTCATGTTGTTGTATATATGTTTATTGTTATATCAACTTTGTTGATGTTTTAGTCAAAAAAGGTTTAAAAACGAAAAAAAAAATATTTAATATTTATTTTATATGTATGTATTTATTTATTGTTTGTATATTATTAATAACTTAGTACCGAGTACATAACTAATTCGAATTTTATATATTTAATAAAAATAACCAAAAATCTAATAAACGAAATAATCTGGTCAAAAATTAATGTAAAATTTTCCAGGTTTTTAAAGGAGAAAAGAAATTAGTGCTGACGCATACGTTGGGATATAGAATCAAGGCAATTGGATTAATATTATTCTATTGGTTGTCTGGTTACCCTAAAATTTGTACAAGTTGTTGGTGGAAGTCGTTTGTTAACACAAAAATCCAGCAAATGAGAGCGATTGAAGAGAGACATTTTGACAGTTCTTTTAATGAGAGTTTACAAATTCTTGCTGGACAAAGTTCTTCTTGCAACCGCTTGCAACCCTTTTTCTTCCTGGAAACAATCAATCATTTGTTTCTAATTATTCGGTGATTTAAATTGAAAACAATTTTATTGTGGAAATAGCAAGCCTTTTTTTCTTTTTTTATTGGAAAACAAGTTGCAAAATGGAAAATTCCATTTTTGGGTCATTTTCTTTTTTATTTTTAATAAAATATAACATTTTTACTTGCTTTGGTTCCTTTAATGACGGACAGATTGTTCTGTTTTGGAAAATCAGCTGATTGCTATCAAGTTTTTGCAGGGAAGGGGTCTGTTTACTTTTTCATCCTTTTCTTGAAAAACCCCAGCAAAAAGTTTGCATCCGCGGATGCAGTTAAATCACTAGAACAATTGCCGATGGAGAATATCTTTTCGTATGAATTCACCTATAAATTTTACAAGAGATCGCGCAGCTAGGATGCACTCCATTTTGCTTCCACGGCACACAGCTAAGATGCACTCCATTTTCGATATAAATTACAGCCTTTGATGTGGTGTTTTGGATTGAATTTAAATGCAGTCTAAAGATGCTATAAAATGCAAGCCATTGCAAATATCCCAAAATAAATAAAATACATTGCTTATTCGTGTAAACAAGAATATTAACTTTATTACACTAATACAAATTATAAAAACTCTCTATTACATGTGATCATAACTTAGTTTACTTCCTCTGCTCTGCTTTTTGTGACACCGCAAATGATATTGCTTCATCATCCAAATGGTTTTTACATTTTTCCTCCAACTCCAGTTCAGATTTCCAAAAAAACTCTAACTCCACTTCAAAAATAATTTGCGTCTCGTGAATTACAGCAATGTTCGTATCTTTAGTTTGTATTTCTTTATTTTTTTAAACAAATTCTTATAATTTTAGACACTCTTTCTTGTGTTCAGAAAAAAAGACTGCGACTGTAGGGATCAAAAAATTGGCTTGCTTGGCTAGGGATTTATAATCGAGTGCTTCTAAAATGTATCGAGCGGAGGGCATTTTTCATAACTCCCTGTGGACTGCATCGAAAGATGTATTGAAATCATAACTCTGCATTGCACTACTTCCAAACTTTTTTGCTGGGACAGAATAAAAACTCCTTATGAGTACTTTACATGATATGTTATTTTATAGCACGGTTACACTACAGCTTTTTGCCGGATTAACCAACTTCATGAGGATTTATTTGCTTAATCTGCTCAAATCTGACCAGATTTGACATACAAAAATTAAATCCTCTCATGGCTGGGCTTATTTTAAATCCGGCACAAATCCGCCAAAAATACAGTGTTGTATTCGGTATTGGTGCAAAAAAATCAAACTCTACTCAAAAAAGTAACAAAAGTTGCGTGTTTTACACGTTTACGATTGGTCGCATGAAATTTTATGGAGTTAATAAATCTAAAGTTATTTGGAAATCATAAAATTATTTATTTTTTTTCATTAGACACTTTTTTAACAAAAAGTACGATTGATACCATGATACAAAAATGTATCCCTGTGTGTAAAATATACCAATATGAGCAAAGAGGGGACGATATCTAATACGAGAAATTGTAAAAGTGTAAAACACGACTTTATTAGTTATTTTGTATGTATACGTAAACAAACATCAGCTGACAGTTTATATCCTCGAAAAGCTAAGTGTAACCAGCAAAGATTAACCCACTGGATCTATTAAACCCAGTGGGTTAACCTTTAATAGTGTAACCGGGGTATTACATATGTATGTGCTATCACTTGAAATTGAACTTGAAGATTCTTGAACGTAAAGGAACAGAGCTATAACATGATAGGACATTTTTTGCTATCATTCTTCAGTGAATGACCTTTAAATTCAAAGACATAAAATATAACAAGATGGGACATTTCCATTGCTAATATACATCGGCAGATGGCGCTGGAGGTCTAACATAATGTAATGTTCCAATATGGTGACATAAAATTATGTTATACTTGTTTTTGTTGCCGTCGTGTTCTGTTAGTTGTCTATTATACACAAACACCATCTATGGTTTAATAGTAAAATTGAACCACCACTCGAGTTCAACTGTCAATTTCATTGATTAAACGTCAAATGAAACCCAATGGTTTTAGATGAGTTTTCATTTGACGTATACGCAAAGCAATTGACAGTTGAAATCGAGTGGATTTCGTAAATGTAAACCATGCATAATTTTAGCATATGGTTAAATAACATTATGTTCTTTTATACGTATTTTACCGAATTTAATAATCCAATTGACAAGGAATTCTTCTTGAATAGATCCTTAATTTCATACATTTCGCTTCTGATAGTCTTAATACGTCTTTACAATTAACCTAGTTGTATATCATATGCCAATTCCAGAGCGCATATGTTATGTAAATCCTCGTCATAAATGTCTGGCATTTTATTAAATTTTCCATAGGCAGAAAAAAAAAATACAAACAGTTTTTGATATATTTGAACAAAATTTCAAATCCAATGAGAACTACAGAAAACAAATCTATCAATTCCATTCAACATTTTTAAAATATCTTTGCAATTTTCATGACGAAGTCTACGTCACACAGACCAACTTTTTTTTTTACAATTAATGCACGAACTTGAGTTCTGTCCTTTGTAAACACGGTGTCATGGTACAATAATTCATAGGTAGGCCAGGTATGAGAATCGCCAAAAAATACATCCCTGTCGCTATGGCTTAAAACGTCAAAATTGTTTTGATGAATGATAACGGATGAGTAAACAAAGAAGAAGAAGAACGAAATGTTGAAATGAAAACAAAACAGAGTTGAATTTTTTGATCAATAATAAATATCAACTCTGCATGTCAACACGGTTTTGACAGATTAAGCCATAACAAAAAAAATTGTAATCAGCTGTTAGCTGTGGCCTACCTAAGAATTATTGTACCATGCACGGTGTAATGAATCCCACGACAACAGCGTATTTACATCAAAAACCGCATTTAAGCTGAAAACAGATACAACGTTTGATTAAAGTTTTACGTTGGGCGTCGAGAAAAAAACAACAACAACAGGGCGACGACGATACCAAAGTCCAGCGTTTAAGCTGTAAACAGATACAACGTTTGATTAAAGTTTTGCGTTGGGCGTCGAGAAAAAAACAACAACAGGGCGACGACGATACCAAAGTGCAGCGTTTGTCGGCATATATTTCAAATGAATTTGAATTTTTCGGCATCATGCCCAACAGTGTAAAAACGACCAAAACGACACAAAACTTTACCCAAACGTTGTATCTGTTTACAGCTTTATCTGTTTGTCGGCATATATTTCAAATGAATTTGAATTTTTCGGCATCATGCCCAACAGTGTAAAAACGGCCAAAACGACACAAAACTTTAATCAAACGTTGTATCTGTTTTCAGCTTTACGCCAAACATATTTTACGCCATATTTATATTTGAGTTTTTTATCGGTTTAGGGCCAAACCTATAGCTCTGCGTGTTGCGTGTGCGTTCAAAAATACAACAACAAAATACATGTACTTCAATTTAAAATACATGTATATTGTTTTTTGTATTTTTGAACGCACACGCAACACGCAGAGCTATAGGTTTGGCCCTTATAGCTCATTTAGACTAGCCGTAAGTCCCAATTTACATTAGGCGATTTTACTTGCGGCAATTGTCAGTTTGATGGAGAGAGAGGTGAGGCATATGGTAACCCTTTGCCTCTCAGCCCCCTCTCTCACCAACAAACTGACAATTGCCGCAAGTAAACTCGCCTAATGTAAATTGGGACTTAATTATCAACTGGATTTAATAAGTACAAATCTCATTGCATTTAGATATACCTATGGAGGATTTAAATGGCAGTCAGCTGATTTTTGTTCATAGAACAACAACCAAGGTAGATGCATCAGCCCATCTCATCAAATTTGAAACGACAAAAGAAATTACCTTCGTTCCCGTACTTTTTAATAGTAAAACTCTTAAAAGAGAGAACTGTAAAAAATGTTTTCTCACATAAAAGTTTTTTGAAATAGTTCGGGAACGGAAAAATGGAAAATACGTCAAAAAAAACTGGAACAAATGTCAAATTCGGCGTATCGGCTAATCAGACGCCGGCAACCATGTTACTATTTTTTACACGCTCAAATTTGTGGAGTAAAAAGTTTTTAAAGAGAGTGCCATTCAGCGCCATTTTTGTTTAAAGAGAAGTGAACATTTTACAACTTTTTTGTGTACGGGAACGCTTTTTCGGGTAAAATGTGTAAAAGTCGTAAAAGTTGTAAAAACTTTTTAGTTCTGGAACACAGCTATTGTTGTAAATTGAATTCGCCTCAAAAACCTACGGCAAAATACAAATTCATTGTTTAATATTGAAAATGTTAGCACATTATGCTACTAGTGATAAGTAACGAGCAAATAAAGAATTATTTTATCGTTTAGACATCGTAAATATTAGTCTTGGTCGATTAAAATCAACTTTCTTTATCAAAGCAAATTTAATTTTTTCGCCTTGTTTACAAATCTTGACATTTTAAATTATTTTTGTTGTAGCAATTCACCGATGCATCTACCCTGTTTCATGTGCCAGCTTGCAACTTTTTGTATTTTCTAGCGACATGTTGCAAAAAACAGAGTTGTATACGAGGATTTATGTCGGATTTAAGACAAATCCATTTAATACGAGGATTTACTTTTGTATGGTAAATCTGGTAGATTTTGTCCAGATTTAGCAAATAAAACCTGAAAATGCGCTAAATCCGGCTAATGATGTCATATCTAAATGGCCTATTAACCTTCTTTATGGAAATTTTTGACATATACGCAATAGAATATTGAAAGCGTTTAAATATCATCCCAAACGTTTATTCGTTATTCGTTTTAATTGAATATCTGTCAAATAAATTACGTATTTGCCCAAAACACTTATTTCAGGCGGCAGTCTACATTTACGAAATCCACTCGATTTCAACTGTCAATTCCATAGCTCAAACGTCAAATGAAATCCAATGGATTTCAGATGAGTTTTCATTTGACGTATACGCAAAGGAATTGACAGTTGAAATCGAGTGGATTTCGTAAATGTAAACCAAGCATTACTATAAATAACGTTTAAACAGGTTTGGAAAAAAGCCTCATTTAAAGCATAGTAAATATTGATCAACAAAACTGACAGTCATCAAAGTCTATTTCGTTAATATCAAAGTCTAGCCGAATTATTACTTTCTTAATTTCTAAAAAATACTTTACAAAAATACAATACATTATTTCAAACATTTTTAGGTAAACAAAAGTTTGTATTTGCCAGAAAATGTTCCTAAAAGTACATTGACTGTCTGTTTTGAATGATAGTATGTTGTGTAAAAACGGCCAAAACAACGTAAAACTTTACACATGGTGCAAGAGTGCAGGTACTACACCAAAACAGCTGATTACCATTCTAGTCGACAAAATTCATTATAGCTCTGTTCCAGAACTAAAAAGTTTTTACAATTTTTACCACTTTTACACATTTTGCGTTCCCGTACACAAAATTTATATGAAAATCGTTTACGACTTTTACAACTTTTACGACTTTTACCACTTTGTAAAGTACGGGAACAGGCCATATGTCTGTTCGATAGCTTCGCAAGTTAAAAGTGCTTGCAAAAACTTTTTCCTTCAACTCGCTCTCTTTTACTGAATAAATTTGTTGTCGAACAGCATAAAGCTGAAAACACATCCAACGTTTGGGTAAAGTTTTATATCGTTTTGGCCGTGTTTACACTGTTGGGCATGATGCCGAAAAATGCAAATTCATTTGAAATATATATGAAATTTCTGACATAATAAAAATAAGAGAATGAAGAAGGCCGAGCAAATTTCGAACTGGCTTCTCTCTTCTTTTTTTTATTTTATCAGGAGCAAGCAAGACAAGCAGTCGAGGCAGCTTATGTACCTAGGCCTTAAGTACCGGTCCACAATAGTGTGAAATTTCATTAAAAAATTTCACGAAATTATGCGTTTCTAGATCTACTAATTTCATAAAATTATTTCATTGAAATCACTCTAGTGTGGACCGTGACATGCTAACGTTTTGCTTAACCCAACTTTCCCAAAGTATATCTGATATGGACATATGATTCAATTGCGCCATTATTTTAAATTTATTTTTTATTTCTTAAATTTTGTTTAACACTGTAAACATTTTTATTTGTTTTTAATTTAGCTTAAAATATTTTCATTCCATTAGACTTAGCCAAAGCATCGACACTAATAAATTTAAAAGTAAACTAGCCAAGAAGACTTTGCCAGGGTCATGTGTCTCTGCGTGTGTGCAAATGGACCCTGGAAAAGTTCATTTTATTTATATTTTTGTCATCTGTCATTAACCTCCAACACACACAAAAAACGAAACTGAAGCGGAAATATAATTGACACTATTTGATTTGTTATTTTTGGAATGGAATAACGTAAAAACGATGGAGAATATTATTTTTCTGTAGGGGGTACAATTCTGTTGAATATTCATCATTTCTATTTTTATAGAATTGGAATTAGTTGGTATGTACAGATGAGTTAATAAAATAAATTTGTATATGTGTATGTTCATAAGCTTTTTAAATGATGCATAAACTATGCGTTTGTCCATCTAAACCTTGTAATCACTCTACAGGTCGCAATTTTAATCCGATCGTCACCGAATTTTGGTTGTTGATGAAGGTCCCAGAGGGGAAGAAGCCTATTGATTTTGGTAATGGTCGGAATGGGCAAATAACTTATTGGGAGAAAAAGTCAACGTTTTATTTATCCACTTCAATAAGGGGTATATCAATAGCAAAACCTGCAAATGAAATTAGAATATATCACCTTTGCAACGAGGTAACGTAGGTTGTCGTAGGTGGTCAAACAGCAGAGATATCGCAATAGTCGGTAATGCATCCCTTTTCCATTTTTTGTGCAATCACACTACAGGTCGGAATTTTGATCGGATCCTCACAAAATTTTGGTTTTTTTATTTGAGTTGTACTGACGATGCACTTAAATGCGTTTCAACAAAATTGACCAGTATTAATGAAGACATTCACAGCAAAGGCGCCAAGCTATCCCAATTTTAATATTTTGTATTTTACCAGTCAAAAGCTTATGCACAGCGGTAGTGGTGTAGGGTATCACACAATCGGCCCCGACCCGACTATAGCCTTGGCTCACTTGTTATACTTGCCATAGCAGATGAAAATTGTATGAATTTTTTTTGCATTCCTTGTTTATATAATAGTACGTTTATATATAACCGGATTTAACAAACCCACTGGGTTTCAAGTGTCAACTCGATTGCTCATATTTCAAATAAATCCCCATAAAGAAGGTTAACCCTCCAAGAAGCTATGTTTATATTAAACATGACCTAAGGACCCCCTTTAACACGTATAAAATATTAAAACTCACCTTTTGCTCTCCTATAAAGATTACCTTTATGGCCCAGCACATACGGTCCGTTGTAAGCCGCGTCACGAGTTGAAAACAATAACCACATGAACAATGTGTAAGTGATGCCAAGTTTGTTCTTGAATTATTCATGTGGTTTTTGTTACGAGACGCTCAACACGCCGTATGTGCCGCGACCCTTAGTTTATCTTTATTCCATTCAGCTCTATAAACACGTTTTCTAACTCGCCTATAATGATTCCCCTAAGGCCAGAACAGAATCAATCGTCGCTTGCTTCTCCAAATGTCTAATTATAAAGGAATGCCTCTTTGCAAATCCGTCTGCGTTCCTCTTTAGGAGGCTCTGGCACTCCTTTATAATTTAACATTTGTGAAGCAAGCAAAGCAAGCGACGATTGATTCTGTTCTGGTCTTTATCTCGTCTATGAAAACTCCCTTTGTTTCGCCTATAAAGACTCCCTTTGGCTCGTCTATAAAGATTGACTTTGGCAAGTCTAACAAAACTCTCTTTAGCTTGACTAAAAATGGTCCCTTTAGTAAATTATAAATAAAGACTACCCTTAGCTAATCGTTAAAGACTCCCTTTGACTAATCTATAAAGACTCCCCTTTGTTCCAATTAGCTTCTCTATAAACAATCCCTCCCATCTATAAATACGCCCTCTAACTCTCCTATAAAGATTTCCTTATCCTGTCTATAAAAACTCCCCTCGTTTTGTCTATAAAGACTCGCTTTAGCTCATATTTAAAGACAACCTTTGGCTCGTCTACAAAGACTCCCATTGTCCAGTCTATTCAAATAAACCCGAGTAGCTAGGTTGCGGAATAATCTTCCGAATAACCTACGTAATTTTGCTAATTCGTCTTATACTTTCAGGCTACGTTATCTATTGCATCATCGCCAATAATGTTTTTACATATATTTGAATAGGAATATTCTGATAGTCACAGTAGAGGTTATAGTTGTCAATTTCGCTGTTCCTTTACGAGCCTGAGTTTACCATTTCTTACCATTTTTAACATGAAAAGCGTTCCTTTAGTCCCGATTTACATTAGGCGAGTTTACTTGCGGCAATATTTCTCGTTCCTTTTTAAACTTGCCTCTTGCGTTTATAAAAGGCAATTCTGTTCCGACAAGTTTTGTTTTCAAAACAATGAAAATAATGTCAAATAAGAATAATATAAAAGAAATTGCCGGTACGAGCAATTTTTTTTTCCATTTCCATGAGAAAAATTTTAATATTTTCCTTGACATTAAATTTTCAACAACAACAATGTTTTTGTAAATTTTTTAGTTGTTGTAATTCATGCATTTACCTTGTATAAACATGCCTTTGATTAACTAGACGTTTACACCAGACAATTGGTCTGTTCCAGAACTGCAAGAATCCATGGTTTAATAAGAAAGGTTAGCCAAAGCTTTATGTCAATTTAAATTTTTTCATTCGAGTATGCCTAAAACTTCAAAACAATATAAACAAACTGTGTATGTGTGTGTGGTGTTTAAATAATATGCCAAAGAATTTTAAAAACAGTCAAATTCAATGATTTTTAAAATTGTTTTTAGACCATTTGTATGGAAGCCCAGCAAAAAGTTTGCATCCACGGAAGCAGTTAAATCACTGGTGCAAGTGTCACGAAGTGCTTCTTTTTCTATGAATTCCTCAGTGAATTTTACAAGGGAGCGCGCAGAAAGGAAGCACTCCATTTTGCTTCCGCAGCACGCAGTTAGGAAGCACTCCATTTTGCTTCCGCAGCACGCAGCTAGGAAGCACTCCATTTTTAAAATTTTTACCACTTTTACGAGTTTTGCGTTCCCGTACACAAAATTTGTATGAAAATCGTTTACGACTTTTACCACTTTGTAAAGTACGGGAACAGGCCATTAATAAGACATTTTAATTTTATTCTTATAGGCCGTTTATATATAACACGGTTAACCCAGTGGGTCTGGGTTTCAAATGTCATTTCCATTGTATATACTTCAAACAAATCCTCATAAAGAAGGTTAACCCTGCAAAAAACTATAATATAAACGCCGTATTACTTTAATTTTATTTGTTGAATGAAAATTGAATTTTTTATCGTTTATACATAAAAGTGCTTGTTGGATGTAATCCAAATGTGAGGAAAAGGATTGCCTTTTTCATTAGTCCACTGGAAGCGCATCCATGTATGTAATGAAATCCTCACTCCCACTTGCACCACTTCCATTTTTTTTTTGCTGGGAGTAATTGGTGAGATTTGAATTGAAACAATCAGTTTATGATATTCACAACTCGATTATGTGGAGAAAACTTAACTATTCATTCATTTTTCGCGTTTTTTATAAAATGCTCAAAAAATGCATTGTAAACAAACCCACTTGTTGCATTTATTTTGAAATTTTAGGAATTCAATAAAAACAAGGGTTCTATAGATATTTTTCATTTAAATCTACCTCTTTACTTATACCATGCAAGAATCTACTAATTTTTACTATTTTTTCCGATAACATAAAGAGGAAAATGCTATCGTAGTAAAAAATAGTAGCTTCTTGCAGGTTCTGGAACAAAGCATATATGTGTTTTCGTTTACTCAAAATTTGTACAAATTGTTACTGGAAGTTGTTCGTTTACTCTACGGTACAATGCAAAAGACCTTAGCCGATTACAAGAAGTTACTGGACTTGTACAAATCATCGAGTAAACGAACACACCTATTATTGTGTAGTCCGGCTTGGGCGCCAACTTCGCGGTGGCTAAAATCCCTCACGAAATTGTTCTGAAGAAACGTCCATATAAAAGGTGTCATACTATAAGGCCATGTTTATATTATAGCCTTTTGCAAGGTTAACCTTCTTATTGAGGATTTATTTGACGTATACGCAAAGGAATTGGCATTTGAAACCCATTGGGTTTGTTAAATCCTGTTATATATAAACGTACTATAAAGCTGAAAACAGATACAACGTTTGATTAAAGTTTTGCGTTGGGCGTCGAGAAAAAAACAACAACAACAGGGCGACGACGATACCAAAGTCCAGCGTTTATCTGTTTGCCGGCATATATTTCAAATGAATTTGAATTTTTCGGCATCATGCCCAACAGTGTAAAAACGGCCAAAACGACACAAAACTTTACCCAAACGTTGTATCTGTTTACAGCTTAAGAGACAGTTCGCTCGGACTCGAAAAATCTCCCATTTATATGAGCGAAGTCTTCCCATTATACCTTCGGAGATATTTATGGGAAATAGTTTTTATTCTGCTCTCAAAAAATATACATTCCTAATGTACATCGAAAATATATTTGTTTTTGTTCATGTTCTTTTGTTTTTGTTATCCCGCCTATTTTTACAAAAAAATTGCTACCACGACTGTCTGTGAAAAAATGGTGGGCAGCTGAGAGACAAATGACAAATGTAATGGTCTATTCCAAAAAAGCAAGAATCCACTAATTTTTACTATTTTCCTCGATATCATAACGCAAAAATTGTTATCGTAATTAAAATTAGTAGATTCTTGCAGTACTCGAACAGAGCGTATAACGCATTTTACACTTGCACTTAAAACAGGTGTTTTGTGAATTTACGTCATTTATTTGACATTTGATGCATGTTTCATAAAAGATGTTAAATCTAAACTGGGTTTATGTCTTGTGCCAGACTTTGAACATTTTCATGAAAATGTTTTGAGTTTATGGGTAAAGGCCGCGGCACATACGATGCCTTGTGCGTCGCATAACGCGTTAAAAACAACAACTACATGAAAAATGTGTAAGTGATGCCAAGTTTGTGCTTGAAGTTTTCATGTGGTTGTTGTAACGCGACGCTCAACGGGCCTTATGTGCCGCGGCCTTATGGGCTGTTTACACTATCTATCAATGCCATATGACACGAAATAAAAACATTCCATATCTACCCACGCAGGCAATGTGAAGACGCATTCTCATTACATTTTTGCTGGTGTGGACGCACAAAGTTAATGGCGTAAGAAAAATCCCCAATATTGTACATATTAACGACAATATAACGATGGAAATTTTCATGTCATATGACATTTACATATAGTATAAACTACCCCTTAAGAATGGAGAAACGGAGCTCTTTCAACCCAGTTCTCTCCTAAAAGCTAAACAAATTGCATTGCATTTTAAGACAAATTGTCTTGTGGAAATACCTAGTTATAGCTTTTTTCCGGGTAAACCTTCTTTATGAGGATTTATTTGAAATATTCGAAATAGGTGCCAACGCTGTGTAATGGTATGCATACCCGCCTTGCACTCAGAAGGTATATGGTTCGTTTGCCAGACCTGGCAACATCAAGTTTTCAACGGTGGCAAAATATCCCTCAGTAATGTTGGCGAGATTTCCTGTGATTTTCAGCCATGCAAAACTTCTCTTAAAGTGATGTCGTAGGACAGGCCCCACTGTAGACCCCATATCATTGATCTAATATGAATCGCAATGCACTCATTGATATGAGAGAAGTCTCCCATGTCCCTTCTGGGATGTTTGTGGAACAATTATAAAAGGAATAATATACAAATAAACAATAAACAACATGTTTTATTAGAACGGTATGGGTATTTTGAACATTTTATCCACATTTTCCAACCTAATTTTGGAATTTGTGATATCAAATAAGAGTTAATTTTTGAGACATACTATTTTATGCCTTTTTTTCTCAGGGTGTAAAAACTTTCTTGTAAAACATTAGCCGCATATATCTACCTTTTCAAATGAACTAACTATAACGTTCAGAATAGACATCAAAAATAAAAACAATTTTGTTGAAAAGGTAAGTTTGACTGTTTGATATCAGAACATTATTAAGAAACCGAATTAGAAACAATAGTGCATTTTTCAGTACAATTTTTAAAATCCAGGACCTTAGCTCAAATGTTACAGTTTTAGCTCTACTTGCTCACCCAATGCAAATGGTATTACATATAGAAACCTTTCATACATTTAAAGGCGGATTTTAATAAACATTCCGATCCAATCTCAACAGTGATCCTCATAACAAATTTCCCACCACCTCTAACAATGAACCTGACAAATAGTACATTTCGTATATCTCAATAAATGTGTATGTAAAAATCCTTATCTAAACATCAACATAATACCTCATACAACAATTCGAAATTCCACCTATATCCCTACATGCAACACTAAACTGGTACCAAATTTAGTACTTATAACATGTATAAGTTTCAAAAATTACTTCCTTTTATCCAAAACTATATCCCAACCGCGATTTAGTATTTTTCGTATACATAAGTACGAATTTCCAAAACTTCCTGTCTATCTCCACTCTAAACATCAACTGCTATACTAATACTGAATTTCACAATTTCAGCTCTACCCCTGTACACAATAGCAAATCCTGTGCCACTTAGTAATTTTCGTACACATATTGTACGTATATTCACATCCATATCTATTCATAATACCATTAATACTTTTCGTATGAAAGTACGAATTTCAATAACTATCTCCAACAGTAATTTCGAATTTCAGGATTCCACCTATATCCGTCCACCCAAATCTAAATTGTACCAAATTTAGTACCATTTAGTGCATTCGTACTCATAAGTAAGAATTTCTAAAACCATATCACACCTACACTCCAATAGCAATCTTAATTTCAAATATCAGGACTCCAGTGCTATCCGTTCACCAAACTCCACATTGTACCAAATTTAGTACTTTTCGTACCCATAAGTACGTATTTTCAACACTTCCTCAATCCTACACTCTAATAATAACCTTTACTCGAAATTTCAGGATTCCAGCTCTATCTGTTCACTAGGGCTATAACCAAAAAAATACCACAACATAGCCGTGTAGAGCATGGAAAACTATTATGAAATACGGCGTCAATTTTCCTCTATCGCGAAAAAAAGTTTCCGCACCAAATGCGTTGAAGTTCAGTAATGCATTTTTTAATTTTAGCCGTTATGACAACATATTTGCTTTTAATTAAAATTTTTATTTTTTTGTAATCTAATTTAAAATCATTATCAAAGCGTTCTGGACCAATTTGTTCTCAAATCGCGCCATTTCGGAGCATATTAGGAACTTTTGACACTATTGCAATTTTTGCTTTTTCTTTTTTGTACCTACCGGACAAAAGAATATGGGGTCATTTGCAACGAAGTCGCGAAAGTTACATGCTGTTTTTGTTGACTTTACCTGTGAGAATCGTATATGTTTTTTACAAAAATACAACACCAGTACAACGTGGGGAATTTTGTCCTAATAATGAAAACGCGTTTCTAAGATCGATTCGGTGAAAAAAGTTTCCGCGCCGACTGTAATTACTAAAACCCTTTTGATATTTTGTCTACTTATAATTTTAAATTTGCTTTGTTTGAATAAATATTCATAGAAAAAAGACAATTCTCATAGGCAAAGTCATTAAAAACTGTCCGTAACTTTCGCGAATTTGTTGCAAATAACACCTTATTCTCTTGTCCAATAGGTACAATAAATATAAACATAAAATTCGCGAGTTTATAAAGAAAAAACAAAAATTGCAATAGTGTCAAAAGTTCCTAATATGCTCCAAAATGGCGGGATTTGAGAACAAATTGGTCCAGAACGCTTTGATAATGATTTTAAATTAGATTACAAAAAATAAAAATTTTAATTAAAAGCAAATATGTTGTCATAACAACTAAAATTAAAAAAATGCATTACTGAACTTCAATGCATTTGGTGCGGAAACTTTTTTCGCGATAGAGAAATATTGACGGCGTATTTCATGTTAGTTTTCCATGCTCTACACGGCTATGTGGTGGTATTTTTGATATTTGCAAAAAAGTGCAAAAAGTTATAACCCTACTGTTCACCCAAATATAAATTGTACCAAACTTAGTACCATTTTGTACTTTCCGTACTCATAAGTACGAATTTCCAAGAAAAATTCAATCCTACATTTTCAAATTTCAGGATTCCAGCACTATTCGTTCCCCCAAATCCAAACTGTACGAAGTTTAGTACTTTTCGTACCCATAAGTACGAATTTCCAAAACATCTTAAATTCTACACTCCAACAGAAACATTAACTCGAAATTTCAGGATTCCAGTTCTATCCGTTCCCTCAAATATAAATTGTACCAAATTTAGTACAATTTAGTACTTTCCATGTCCATAAGTAAGAATTTTCAAAACTACTCAATCCTACACTCCATAAGTAATCATAATTCCAAATTGCAGATTCCAGCTCTATCCGTCCACCTAAATTCAAATTGTACAAATTTAGTACTCTCCGTACCCATAAGTATGAATTTCCAAAACTACCTCAATTCTTCACTTCATCAGTAATCTTAATTCCAAATTTCAGGATTCCAGCTCTATTTGTCCTCCCAAATCCAAATTGAGTACCATTTAATACCTTTCGTACCCCCTAAGCACGAATTTCCAAAACTTGCTCAATCCTAAACCCCAATAGTAATCTTAATTCAAAATTTCAGAATTCCAGCTCTATCCGTTCTCCTAAATTTAAATTGTACCAAATTTAGTCCTATTTAGTACTTTCCGTACCCATAGGTACGAATTTCCAAGACTAACTCAATCCTACAGTCCAACAGTAATATTAATTCCAAATTTCAGGATTCCAGTTCTATACGTTCACCCAAATCTAAATTGTACCAAATTTAGTACTTTCGTACCTATAAGTACGAATTTCCAAAACTACCTCAATCCGTCACTCCATCAGTAACCTTAATTCCAAATTGTTGGTTTCCAGGGCTATCAAAATCCAAATTGTACCAAATTTAGTACCATTTAGTACTTTTCGTACACATAAGTATGAATTCCCAAAACTACCCACATATCTCAATCTTTCACTTTGACGTTAATGTAAATTCCAAATGTCAGGTTTTCAGCTCTATCCTTTCACCCAAATCGAAATTGTACCAACAAATTTAGTACCATTTAGTAGAGTTGCGTCGTTCATGAACGAACCGGCTCAAAGGAACGATTCCGTGAAAAGAACGAACGGATCCGTATCCAGCTCATTCTTTTATTTCGTTCATTTAGATCCCCGATGGACGAGTCATTGCTGCTTACAAAAGCATTGGTTTTGTAGTCAAACTCTAAACAAACGCTGCCTTAGCGCAAGCAGCACAAATTTCCACACAAAACAAACAATGATTCAGAGAGTTACTCTCGCTCAGTAACTCACCTCATTCAGTAGCACATCTCTCTGTCATATCTTTCTTTTGCATCAATCGTTCATCTGGTTCTTTCATATCAAAACCACCACCACTGCGTTCAGAAACAAAACCACCCCCATTAGCACACAATGTGTCATTCGTGTACGAACATTTTCAAAAGAACGATTCGGTGAAAAGAACGACGGAGTCATATGCAGCAGAGAACGAACGACTTCAAAAGAAAATAATAATAATACAGTCAAATGTATTGTTTGTATTGTTGAACGAAAAAGAACCAACGAGCGAAGTAAAAGACCCGGATCTTTTTGGTGAACGGAATGAAAAAGATCGATCCGCTCAATGAACGAGATTGCCCAACACTACCATTTAGTACTTTAGTAACATGAGAACGAATTTCTAAAACCATTACCTTTCATAAAAACGACTTACCAATCTTGATTTCCATTCCAAATTTCAAGATTCTAGCTATAGCCGTTCAAAATATACAATTGGTACTAAATTTTACAACTTTTAGTACTTTTTGTACACTTATAGGTCGAAATTCCAAAAACCCTTTGGTACATCTTTCTAACTCTCCATCAGTGACCCTCATTCCAAATTTTAGAATTCTAGCTCTTCCCGCTTGCCTAATACAAATGGTACCATATTTAGTACCTTTTAGTACTTTTCGTACCCTTCCAGTTCGAATTTCCAAAAACCCAGCCTTATCTTACCCCTACACACCAACAGCAACCTACACTCAAAATTTCAAGCTTCTAGCTTCAGCCGTTTCGTCTGGGCGATGATCTGTCACTCACTCACTCCTTATCACTAAGCTCTTTTAGTCCCGGTCCACACTAGAGTGATTTCATTGAAAAAATTGCATGAAATTATGCGTCTCTAGATCGACTTCCATAGTAGAGTAAAATCATAAAATTGCAGTAGTGGGGAATTCGATTTAAGAACACCTAATTTCATTAATTTTTTTAATGAAATTCACGCTAGTGTGGACCGGGTCTTATATAATAAGATATTCGCAATGGAATTGACATTTAACCCTGCGTTTACAAATGACAGGACAGTCGACTTCATGTATTGATTGTCAAAATCCCAAAACTTGCCTGTGTGACGTAGGCGTCCCGACAACTGTAAAAACAGTTGCAAAATTATGAATGAAAATCATCGATTTCTTTTTGTTTTCCGCTCACATATTTTGTTTTTGTTCGAGTTCTTTTGTTTTCATTTCTATTAGTAAATCAGAGTTGTATTTGAAGACAAACTGTCTTGTAAACGACTAGTAAACCCCAGTGGGTTTGCTAATTGCTAAATCCGGTTATAAGTAAACGTACTATTACATTTCATGAAGAAAAGTATAGCTCTGTTCCTTTACGTACAAGAATCTTCAAGTTTTACCACTTTTTACTCGAAAAGCGTTCCTTTACTTCAGACACCATACAATTCATATGAGTGCAGTTTACAACTTATACTACTTTTGCCGGTTTTACCACTTTCAAAAGTAAAGGAACAGACCATATAAAAGCAATACCCCGTATGACTATGTTTACATTTACGAAATCCACTCGATTTCATCTGTCAATTCCTTTGTGTATACGTCAAATGAAAACCCATCTGAAATCGATAGGATTTCATTTGACGTTTGAGCAATGGAATTGACAGTTGAAATCGAGTGGATTTCGTAAATGTAAACATAGTATATGCATAATAGGGGGTTAACTTCATGAGGATTTAATTCAGTGTTCACCAGCGAGCCCTTACTGAGAACAAGTGAGCGTAACTTTCAATGTAAAACACGCAGTAATGTATGCTCACTTCCTCTCAGTAAGGGCTCGCTGGTGAACACTGATTTAATTGCTTAATCCGGTCAATTTTAACAAGATTTGCTATACACTTGCACTTAACTACTAGGTTTATTTTAAATCCGGCACAATATAATAATATATACTAAAGATTCGTGCTGCGAGTTGACTTCCTCCATATAATATACAAAAGATTAGCGCTACGAGTTGTCCGTTACAGTTTGCTTTTTAAATATACATAAAAAGTAAATCATTGTTTTGCAGAGACATAATAGGGAAGATGGAAATATAAGAAAGATGTGAAAACAATTAAGATTTCATACCTTTCTTCGACAATGTTAATAAGTAAAAATAATATATATTCAAATGTAATGTGCCGTTTCCATGGTACGTCGTTCGTTCTCTATTCGTTGTTCGACCCATAACTACGAATAAGTTACTTGATTCCCCATACAAAATTCTGTGAGAGAAAGACGATTTTTCTACGTTCTTCAAGTGGAAATACTCTTCGAACGACGAATAAATATGTTCCATTCCTAGTAAATGAGATAATTTATCGATAAAATAAATTATCAGTAGTGGGATTCTCTATGGCATTTTTTGGTTACCGACAAAAATCGGTCAAATTAAAACGCAAAATTATGAATGAAAAGTTAACATAAAAATTGACATCACTGGTGTTATCGGTAGAACTTTGCGAGTACTTTTATTGGTCGCTAACTTACCGAATAATATCGTTAATTACCGAAATTATAATCATTTTAATTTTAACGATTTTTGTCGATAACCAAAAAATGCGTTAGAGAATCCCACTACAGGTATGTGATGAATTCCGAATCGATTTGGTATGAAAACGATTTGCCCAAAACGAGTGAATCGTATTTAGATGTGATGGAAACCGCATCGAATTTCAATTCACGTTGTTTCAATTTCATTAAATTCCTCCAAACAAAAAACAGACTAGTGACCCAAAATCCTCAGATGAAAGCGGCATAAAATATTTTTTTTGTTGTGGCGAAGGAAAACCGGAATAAATTTAACGAAAAATAAGATAAATGTGTGTTCTTATTTAAATGGGCTTATATTGAAGCTTAGTGAGGGAATTCTTGTGCTATTACATGATGAGAACTACAAACAGTGCATAACATATTGTTATACGGCGTTTATATTATAGTTTTTTTTTGCAGGGTTAACCTTCTTTATGAGGATTTATTTGAAGTATACACAATGGAAATGACATTTGAAACCCAGACCCACTGGGTTAACCCGGTTATATGTAAACGGCCTATAACGAATGTAACTAATAGATTTAAGTTAGTTCAGTTTAATTTCCGTTAATTTAAAAATTTAAATTGTAACGTAAAGTTTTTATTACGCAGTTACTTTATTTAAGCAACAACAACTACCATGTAGAACACTCTTCATTATTCTAGATGTTACTTTACCTTTCATTAATGTGCTTTTATTTTGTTTTGCCCTAGTCATGTAATTATTGTTTAGTTTGTCACTTCTTCATTTCTTGCGTCTGTTTGTTGTTGTAGTTACGTCATTACTTTGTCCACTGTATTGATCATCCCCCATGTATGTGAGTCTTAGTGCGAATATGCGTCTGTGTGTTCGTTGTACATATTCGAGGAGTTGCCAGACATTTTCTAGAGGACTCTCGAACAGGGAGACTTTGGGATATAAATACAGGGGAACTGGTAATGACGAGTTTAGTTGTGAATTTTATACCGAAGTGTAAACATCGACTAGTAAAGAAGTAAAGTAAAGCTGTGTACTTAGCTATAACAGTCAGTTCCGAATAAGTGTAATAAAGTAAATAAAGCATTGTAGAAACGTAATCTAAAACGAACCCTGTTTTATTTGGTACAAATCGTATCGGGGAATAAAACAACGTCTACACGGAGATTAGTTAAACCTAATTCCGTAACAATATTAAGCTGGGCCTTCACCAATTTGGAGAAAACACAGATGTTAAATGTACATTTTTTGTTCTATGATTTTTTAATCAAAATATCAAAAAATTTCTCAACAAAATATGCCAAAAGTAGGGAAAATAAATCTAAATTTATCTATTCTCTATCCGAGCTTACATTTCAATCCTTTTCTCGTAATAGTCTCTCAAAATTCATTGCATCGCTTATAAATCGACCACAAAAATATGACCGTTTTCAAAACGAGAAAAATAAACGATTATCGGATTGCATCACACCCTTTTTTGATCAATTTTCCATAGAACACAATGGAATATGAAACCGATATCGAAAACAATTCGAGATCGAAAAATGTACATGCATCACACCTACAGTCGTTTTCGACTCGTTTTGAAATCGAAATCGATTTTCATCACATACCTGTATGACATGCATAATACAAAATAGAAAAACATGTTAGAAACTCAAATATTTTCACAAAAAAAGAGAAATCATGAATGAAATTATTGAATTAAACGTTTTATATAGATGCAGAAGGAAGAAAATTATACATATATCCTTCTTAATACCAAAATCATTTCCACAAAATTAGAAACAAAAAGGAAAGACTCAACTGAAAGTCTGTATACACAAAAATTGTTTTGACATGTCTCTCTCCTTAATTTTAAAAATTGAAATGCATAGACAAATTATTGAAAACACCATAAATTTCAGAATATGTGGAAAATATGAATGAAAGGTGTGTAATTAAATGTAAAGCACGCATTTGAAAGAATGATTATTTTATTTTTATATATATTTTATTATTTAATCCACATAAGTCAATAGTCTGGATGATCACAATGGACCCCAAGGTCTCCGAGTGGAGTGGCTGCCAGCTACGCATCCTAAACCTAACCTATGATTATTTTCTGTAGTGGTATTCTGTTACACATTTTTCGAGTTACCGACATAAATCGGTAAAATAAAAATGCAAAATTATGAATAAAAAGTATCAATAAAAGTTAACAACACTGTCTATATCGGTAGCACTTAAGGCCTGCGTACATAAGCTGCCTTGCCTGCTTACCTTGCTTACTTCTGATAAAAGAATAAAAAAGAAAAGGGCAACCCAGTTTGAAATTTCCTCGGCCTTCTTTATTCTTTTATTTTTATTATGTCAAAAATGAAGCAGGAAAGCAAGGCAATCAGGCAAGGCAGCTTTTGTACGCAGCCCTTTAGCGACAGCTTTATTTTGATTGTTAACTTACCGAATAATTTCGTTAATTAACGAAATTATAAGAATTTTAATTTCACAGATTTTTGTCGGTAAGTCAAATAATGTGTTACAGTATTCCACTACTGTTTTTGAACATAGAAATAAAAATAAAAAAATGCGAAATTGGGAAGGGGAACAAATTCCTCACGGAATTTTTATTCATGATTTACCTCATTATTAGGCCCAGATTTACATTAAGCAATTTTACTTGTGGCTAGAGTTGTTCAAATTTAGTGAACTGGTTCGTTCATGTATAAGTGGTTTCCCAGTAGGAAGCATAGGGACATGTGTCGACATGTCACCACTTTGTCTACTATTATGGTGACAAAGTCAATACATTGTCAACAGGTTGTCAGCAATTGATACTTTTACCTTAATAAGAAGAAGCATTGTTAATATTAGCTGTGTTCCAGAACTAACAAGTTTTTACAATTTTTACGACTTTTACACATTTTACTCCAAAAACCGTTCCCGTACACAAAAAAGTTGTAAAATGTTCACTTCTCTTTAAACAAAAATGGCGCTGAATGACGCTCTCTTTAAAAACTTTTTACACGACAAATTTAGGCGAGTAAAAAAATAGTAACATTGTTGCCGGCGTCTGATTGGCCGATACGCCGACTTTGACATTTTTTCCAGTTTTTTTTGACGTATTTTCCATTTTTCCGTTCCCAAACTATTTCAAAAAACTTGTGTGTGACAACAAATTTTTCGCAGTTCTCTCTTTTACGAGTTTTACTATTAAAAAGTACGGGAACGAAGCTATTGAAAACTGATAGCCCAACAAAGCATCTTATGCTTAGTTTACATTTGGCGTCGTTTCGTGATTTCGAAGGCGTTTCGTGATTTCGCGCGGAATCAAGCAAAATTTTTCATGATTTCGCATACAAAAATGAAATCATCTCATTTCGTGATTTCAGCGAAATCAACATCGAAATCACAGTACACATGATATACAACCCTGCTTTTGCCTAAAAAAGTACCAAAAGTTGCAACACTTTTCACGTATCACAATAAACAAGGTAGATGGTCAATTGCTGCAACAAAAAATTTTAGTGTCAAAATTTGTAAACAATGTGAAAAAAAATATTAAATTACTTTATTACAATGCTATTTTTCATTGCGTTCCCGTACTTTTTTAATGGTAATGTTAGAAAAAGAGCGAATTGTCAAAAATTGCTTCCCAATACAAATTTCTTAAAAAATATGGGAACGAAAAAATGACGGAAATTGCAAAAACTCCATCATAAACGTCAAAATCAAAGTATCAGCTATCATATTAGATGCCAATGAACATGCTTGCTGCTAGTTTCTACTAGGCCAAAATTGTATGGCAGAAAACAGGAGAAGAGGGTGTTATTCGGCGCTATTTTTGTTTAAAGATAAGTGCAAGTCTTGCTAGATTTCGGAGTACGGGAACGCATTTTTAGCACTAAACGGGAAAACTACTGCAAGTACTAATATTGTGCAGGTTCTGAGCACAACTTTTACCTATCAAAATTTATTATAACGATGTCTCAACAATAAAATCATTTTTTTATTTTTTTCATTTGTTAGTACTAAACACAATTAATACGATATATAGATAATTTTACGATAAGTTTCCAAATAAAGTTGTAAAGTTCTATATTGTCGTATATTTTTGATGATTAATTCAATTTACAACAACTTGCTTTGAAATTTCGTGTTCGATCAACTGCGCATATGCATCTACCTTGATAATTGTGATATGTTTGAAATCAACAAAAAATAAATGTAAACATCGGGGTGTATTTCAGGATTTCGTGAAATCCAGTGGATTTTGGAGCGCAAGTGTAAACTTGGCATTATTTTTTCTTAATTTTCTTAATTGTTTGGCGTAAAATAATTTTGGCGGTTCGTTAAAAAAGTTGTTTTTGTGAAAAATCAATAAAATATATAATTTTAATAACAACAAGTGTGAGCAAAGGAAATTAGGAAAGGAAAATAACAGACAAGTGAAAAAATTGTCAATTCTATATCAAAATACAAATTCTGAGGCGGCTGACAACATTTGTGGTGAAACTTCGACAACTAGAAATTTTATGGAATCTTTAGAGAATATTGTGGAGCCTGACGAATATATTGTCCCGTCTCGCTGGAAATGATGAACGCAACTTACATCTGATATTTAAACACGGCATAATAATGAGTTAAAATGTTGAAGGTTTCTTTTTTTTGGCAAAAATCGATTGCGAGATTTTTCCCATGTTTATACAAATGTTCGATTATTTATGCTTATTTATACATGTTTATTCTTTTCAATTCCTAGATGTTATATCAATATTCAGCGAATCGTTAAAACGTTTAGTGCAGCAGAAGAAGAACTATTTTAAGCAGATAAATCACACCAATCCTTATGGCCAAGAAAATTAAAAGGCGATGATATTTCTGACAATGAAAACAATTTTTATACCCTACACCACTATGTGGTAAGGGGTATTATGTGTTAGTGCATTTGTATGTAACATACAAAAGGAAGCGAGATAGACCCATAGTTCCTTCTAGGGATATACATAGAATTACTTTCTGAGTCGATTTATGCATGTCCGTCCGTCCGTTCGCAATATACAGGTCGCATTTGTTGACCGATTTCGCTGAAAATTGGGGAATACATTTTTTTTGGCCGTTGGAAGATCAAGTTCGAACATGGGATATATCGGTCCACGTTTTGGTATAGCCCCCATATAACGGTACCCCCCGATTTGCGGTATTTTGATGTTTTTAGCTACATTTTCAGACCGATATAGGTATAATTTGACATTTAGGGTTCTTAAGTGTCAATAAACTTATATAACAAAAGTTTTTGACATAGGTCCACGTTTTGGTATAGCCCCCATATAACGGTACCCTCCGATTTGCGGTTTTTTGACGTTTTTAGCTACATTTTCAGACCGATGTAGCTATAATTGGACATTTAGGGTTCTTAAATGTCAATAAACTTATATAACAAAAGTTGTGGACATAGGTCCACGTTTCGGTATAGCCCCCATATAACGGTACCCCCCGATTTACGGTATTTTGACAGTTTTAGCTACATTTTCAGACCGATTTAGCTATATTTTGACACTTAGGGTTCTTAAGTTTCAATAAACTTATATAACAAAACTTGTGGACATAGGTCCACGATTTGGTATAGCCCCCATATAACGGTACCCCCGATTTGCGGTGTTTTGACGTTTGTTGCTACATTTTCAGACCGATGTAGCTATAATTTGACATTTAAAGTTCTTAAATGTCAATAAACTTATATGACAAAACTTGTGGACATAGGTCCACGTTTTGGTATAGCCCCCATATAACGGTTAATTTAAGTTCATATTTTCGTATAGCCCAGATACCTCCAAACTAGCTGTTAATGACATTTGAAGTTCCCACGTTATGTACCGATTTTCGATATTTTGAAGATTCTAGCTAAATTTTTTAACCGAATTAGGAGTTATTTGACATTAAAGGCTCCCATCAAAAACTGTCAACATAGGCCCATGTTTTATTATAACCCCTATATAACAGTACCTCCCAATTTCTTTTCTAGCCCACCAAAAATTACCAACATACGAAGTTAGATATAGGCACCATAAAAAAGGGCCTCTCGAATGAAGCATAAATGTACATAAACATTATCTGACATTTTAACGTACCCACTTAAAGTTGGGGACAGGAATGAAAAGTAATTATTCCATTTTAGTTCAGAATATTTTATGGTGGAGGGTATGAAAAGTTCGGCCCGGCCGAACTTAATGCTTTTTTACTTGTTTTACTATTGGTTAGACAGCCTTGAAAACATTGGCTGTATTTACTAATTGTGTGCTTACGTGGAATCTTGGGCTTAATCCTTTATAAAGATAAAAAAGACTGTAATACGCAATTTGTACTTTTTTAGTATTTTCATAATTATATGTTTTCCTTCAATAAAATACTATTTAAACAAAAGTATAAGTTCATCGTCTTATTAAGCACATTATATAGCTTTTTAATCTATAAATATTTCTAAATAGGTCAAAAAACTTAATAGTGAACAATTTGGTACCAATGTCTCCATATGACCCTTTATGTACTATTGACTCACTACTTCCAATGTCTCTACTAACTCACTACCTCCTATGTCAACACATGGTTCCTCAGCAAATACTGACTTACTACTGACATACTAGTTCCAATGCCAGTACTGACTTTCGAATGACACGTTCATACAAAATGTCTATAGGAAATTACATTAGTTGTCTACAGTTTGTCAGTAGTACTGTTGACAATGTCAGTAGTAAGTCAGTATACATTCACTATTGACATTTCCTACAGGGTTCTTACAATCAAGGCAATACTACTTTTGTTCGAGAGAGGGATGAGACTAATGCTAATGAAATCCAGATGAGATTTCATTTGACGTTTGAGCCAGCGTTGCCAGTATTTTTTAGCCTCTTTTCCCCAACTTGTCCAAATCTTTTCCCCAAAATTCCCCAGATTTGATTGAATTTCCTCAAAAAAATCCCCAAACATTTTTTAACAAATAATTACAAAAAAATCAAAAGCAGTATTATTTTACTATTGAAATTCATATAATTAAACTTGGAAAGTATTCTATACACTTATATATTAATTAAATTAACGATATTGAAAACTTCACTTTCAAGTGATTCAGAATCATTGGTCTCGTTGGATTTATATAAATTTTTATAATGAATGAGTTGTAACATTTTTTAGGTGGGTCAAAATTTCTACAACAAATGGAGTTGTTAGAAAATTGATTATTTATTATAGTAACTCCTACTGCATTTTATGTCTGAATATGGTTAAAAATAGAAGATTCTGTCTACTGAAGAATTACTTGTTGAGACGGAAAGCATATTTAATACCATCTCCAATTTACGAATTATAACTTTCTCCATTGCGATTCGTAAACATCCGCAGAGATTTTTGTGTTGACAACTGGTTCTAAAAAGGTCCGTATGGAGCTAATACTAATAATTGTTTACTCAAAAAAGTACAAGTCAAAATTAAAGCCTAGGTCTATGGCTCCCCATGGGAAATTTTCCGAGTCGTTTTCGATCGATACCACTATTTTTTCAATATCTACTTACTTTTTTTATAAATGGTTTCAATATTCGTGTGTACAGGGAAAAATGCATATTAGCAATGTGCATCGGTTTGAAAACTTAGATTAAGGCCCGTTCTTACATCTTTTCTTTAAAATCCCGTGTTGTTATACCTTACTCTAAGAAAAATAAGGAATAAAGTTCGCATTACCAGGGATTTGTTATTAGATCTTCCATTCCATTTTAAGCAAAACAGTCTGTATACATCAAATTTACTCAAATCGGATTGGTTGATTTGAATTTTCTTGTTTTTGGCACACTTTAAATTTTAGAAGGAACACAAAGTTCCTTTTAATTTGTCTGACACTTATTATTAAAGCAAACTTGTAGGAATAAAAAACGGATAATCTGTCCGATATCGGCCAACATTTAACTACAAAAAGGATATAATAACGGGCCTAAGCATATTTATCTCTTTCATAATTGGAGCCATGAATGTTAAATAAAGTTAAATTTCATCATTGCCCATCAATCCAGAAATCATTTCTGCAGTTAAGTCCCCTTCAGCAGTAGAAATGATGGAAAATGTTATTTCAATTCAACCCACTGTTCTAGTACGCTGTCAGTCGTCGAACCGCATGATAACACTTCAAATCTGTCATAAATTATTACTGCTGCGACCAGTAAGTATATGATGCATGTTATTTGTGCGTCACGCGTGCTCTACTACTATTGACGTACTGAAATTAAAAAAAAATCAGATAATCTGAAGTAATTAGTCAAAAAAGAAATTCCCCAAAAATCCCCAAATATTTTTCAGATTTCCTCAACATTTTCCCAATTCCCCAAGTCGAAATTTTTTTCCCCATTTCAAATAAAAATTCCCCAATTTGGGGAAAAATCCCCAATACTGACAACGCTGGTTTGAGCTATGGAATTGACAGTTGAAATCGAGTGGATTTCGTAAATGTAAACTTAGCATAATAAAGGGTTCTTCACCTCTCATTATCCTCTGTCACCGACAAACTGAGAATCGCTGCAAGAAAAACTGCATATTCTATTTTGAACTAAACAATGGAAATGCAATTTCCCCGTCAGTTTTGTCTCTCTGACATTTCAACTTTAAGGAGAAAGTGAGAAAACTCCCCGTGAGATTTCATACAGAATAACCCCAAAGACATTGACAAATAAAAGAAGATTTTTGTTTATTTTTTTAATTATTTTATTTATTTTTATTTATTATTTTTGTGTTTTTATTTGTTTTTTTGTTTTTTGGTGAATACTTTATTAAATAAAATTTAATTTCACTAGGCATGCTCATACATATATATATTTTGTTTTTGGTTTACTAATATATATATGTTGTATATTGTATATATACTTATACTTTTGTTGTAATAGTTGATGTTGTTGTTTCTAATTGGGTATACTTGTTGTTGTTGTTGGTTTTTTGTAATATAAGTTATTTTGTTTTATACATATACACACTCAACATTTGTTTTTGGGTTTTTTTGTTGTTTTGTTTGTTTAAAAGGTAATAATTAATAATAGTTTTTATTTATTTTTTTGTATATGGTTTTTCTCCATTTCTGGGGGTTTTTTTCAAAACTGGTGCGGCGGTTTATCTAAGAAAGTTATATAAATATAACATTACGTACGAGACGAGACGAGAGAAAAAAGGGGATTCGTTTTTTTTATTACACAGGTTCATACATAAGAAAATTTGTTTATAATTATGTATGTGTGTAATGATGGGAATTAATAGTAATTTTATTAATGGTGTTGTTTCTTTTTTTGTTGCTGTTGTTGATGAGGTTGTTGGTGTACAAATTACGTCCTTTTCTTTGAGACGCCAACACACGATTGATTGTTGCTCTGCTGCTTTTTTTTTCTTGTTGCTGAATTCAATTACCATTTGTTGGTGTCAACAGCATCAGGAACTATATATTTTTTTGGTTTTAGGTATAAAAATTATTTATAAAATAAAATTATTATTGTTCTATAGAAATATTGAGAGTTAAACAAAACTAAAATGTTTCAAAAAAACTAACGTTAAACCATTCAAAAAGTTTCAAAGGAGGGTTTGCTGCTGTTTATCTTTTAAGCTGTAAGGAGAAAAATAAAGCTAAAACAAGGAGAGTTGATTGGCGCAAACCAAACCATTAAAGCTCTCAACTCCAAAACCCCTGGGTGGCTTCCAAGTGTTGTTTGGGAAAGGAGTAGAGCAATGGTTAACCTTAGCTAGGGGGGGAAAATTGTTTAGATTGTGGCATCATCTCTAGTGTGATCTTGATATAATGTTGTGTGTTGGGGTGGTATGGGGTCCAAAGTAAACACATGATAAGGCATCATTATGATCTTTTTTTTCTGCTTGTAGTTGCTGTGACGGGGAAAGGGGGGATTTTAAAACTCTTCACACATTTTTTTAGTGAAAAAAAAAAAAACAAATTTTATTTATTTCGTGTTTTCCGTTGCCTTTTTTCGTTTTTTGGTATCTGTGTGTTTTTTGTTTGTTTTGTTTTTATTATACTTAAGCAGCTATAGCATCTTAGGAAAAAAATAATAAATAAATTTTATGAAAAATACATCGGAGGGAGGATTTGTGGTGGTGGTGGTGGTTGCCTTTTATTGGTAATCTTTAATGGAAATTGGGGTTAACTGTAAATGGAATGGAAGAAAGGTATTCAAAGAAAGTTTATGATTAGAATCGAATTTTTGTATAAATAATATTTTTTGAAAACAAAGAGAACGTTTTGGATGGTTAGTAAAACAGAACAAGCCAAATTTGTATGTGTAATGTACACAAATGAGCGATCGATCCGCGGCAGGCTGGGCGGGCAAACGAGCTAGCGAGCTTTTCATTCCTGGTGGTTTGGCGTAAAATTACAACGATGTAGAATAAAATGAAGCAGCAAGGGAGATGTGTTGAAAATCTTGAAAAGATTTTTGGTGTGTTTTTCTTTTCACTGGAGATGTTTTCCCTGTTGTTGTTCACTTTTTGTTGCTGTCTTAAAAATATTTTCTCTGCTCATTATAATTAGGAGTTATGGGGTTAAATATGTCATTTTTTGCCTAACAAATTGTGAAATTATCTCGTAAAAAGTTGGGTTATGTTGAATGCTTCTTTGAAAAAAGTTTGGTTAGGTTGAATTTGTTTAAAATTTTTAATTTTTATAATTAATTTTGCTTTCTTCTCCTCATAATAATTAGGAGAGACGTATTTAAATATGGGAGTTTTTACCATAAAAATGGCCTAGTTATCTTGAAAAAATTTTGGTTATGTTAAATGTTTTTTTTTTTTTTTTTTTTTTTGAAAATGATACTTTTTGAATAAAATTTTACTAATTTTATCCCAATTACGAATAAATAAGAATAAATCATACTACTCTGCTTAGCTTTTATCTTGAAAATGGCAAATTTGTATAAAAAAAAGTTAGGTTATATTTAATTTTCAAATGGAATTTTACCAATTTGTGTCTCTTTAAATCTCCTAAAATGGATATTGTAAAATGCAATAAAAATCTACATGGTTTTAGCTTGAACATTTTTAAATTACCAAAAATGTTAGGTTAGGTTAGGTTTTTTTTTTTTTGAGAATTAGCATTTTTAAACTGTATTTTCATTAATTTTGCTCAATTTTAAATAAATTAGAACTAAGCCACAAAATATGCTAGCATTTATTTTGAAAATTGTCGTTTTCAAAAAAGTTTTGGAACAAGTTGAATTTACCAACTATGGCAACAAAATTTTCTTTAAAAATGTAAATCTTTCTTAAGTAGGCGGCCTTCGGCCGGAGTTTTTAGACTTTCTCCTATGGACAGGAGTCAATCTCGAGCACGGGAACTCAATTTTCTTTTTAATTACAATTTTTCTCTAATTAGCCGGCCTTTAACAGGGGAATTTTCGCAATTTCGGAGGCCCATATCTCGGGAAATATGGACTTCCGCAACAAATGCTGTATACATATTTGTGATCAGGGAGACGAGATCTATATACGAAAAGACAATTCATCCCGATCCGAGCTTAGTTGGTAAACTCAACTTATGCCAAAGTTTTAATAAAAAACTGCTAGCTTTCATATTAAAAATGGCCAATTGTTATAAACCTATTTAATTTTATCCTTTTTCAAATGGACAAAAAAAATAATATTAAACAATTATTAATATTGTCAATTTTCATAAAAAATCTGCACGATTTTAGCTTGAAAATTATCAAATTATAAAAAAGTGTAAGGTTAGGTTTAATTTTCTTTGACAAATTTGCTTTTTATAAGGAGTTATTTACTAATTCTATGCTTTTCTAAATAAATTCCAACAAAATTTTACCATTTTCAAGTTGAAAGGTCTAGGCCGTCTCCAATTATAAAAAAAATGTTTGGTTAGGTTGAGAAAATTTCCCTGGCCGAAAGTGTGCTAAAGAACACCTTTGGAATGGAAGAGAAGTTGCGCAAAACTGTTTCAAACAAAAGAATTTCAATGTCCCTTAAAGAGCATCAACTTTCAATCCCAAGTGTAAATGGGCTATAAGTCATTTACAGCAGAGTTTTTTTTTTTTGTTAAAAAAGTTAGGTTAAGTAGATTTTTTTTTAATTTTAGCATCTTTATGGAATTCATGAAGAACAAGTAAAAAAGTGTCAGTCGGCTTTGCCGACAGATATATACCCTCAGCCAATGTGAAGTGAAACCTTCACCTACGGACAGATCGAATGAATTTAAAGCCTCTTCAGAATTTTGTGACCCTTTTTTAGACATTTGAACTTGCCCACAAAAATGTGTATTAGGAATTAACTGCACTAAGACACAAATGTTGAACCTTTGTGGGGGAGGTACCCTTAGAGAGGACCGATATAGGCCATTTTAGAAGTTAAACTAAATTTTGACAAAATATTAGGAGAAATTGGTTGCCCCATTCAAGTGATATCGTCTTAGCATTTTAGTGAAATTTTGACGAAGGCCAAATGTTGGACCAAACCGGTTGAACAGTTCGAGAGCTATCGTGCTCTCCGACAGCCACAGATGGTGACATAGGGGATTTTTTACACCTTTGGGGCTGTTTTCCTAAGAAATATTGACTTGCCCCTGAAAAAACTTTTACCGTCGTAATGGAGGTAGCGAATGCAAATCGCTTCAACAAAAATCCAAGTGATTCGAGAGCAGTTCTTAAAGTGAACCTATCCGAAATTGTGTGTGAGAGGTATCAGAAGGAGTAAACAAATATAGTCCATATTCGAACCTGATCTATATCTGGTAGATATAATTAGGATGTGCAAAGTATGAATTACATCGGTCACTCCCTTCAAGAGCTAACGTACGAACAATTTTTCCGAACATTTTTGAACTTTTGTGGGAGAGGTACCTGAAGGAGTGGACCGATATGGCTTATCTTCGAACTTAAACTATGTTTGGACAAAATATTACTAAGGCCACATTTTGGACCGAATCGGCAGTTTCGTTCGAGAGTTATCTTGCGCTCCAACCACCTCGCACGGTGTCATGGGTTTTTTTTCAACTTTCATGCTATTTTCTCAGGAAGTATGGACTTGCCCCTGATGAAACTTGTACCGTCGTATGGAGGGCAGTGAATACAAGTTGCTAAAACAAAAATCAAAGCGATTCGAGAGCAGGTCCTAAACTGAACTTTTCCGAAATTTTGTGTGGGAGGTACCAGAAGGAGTGGACCGATTGAGTCTATTTTGGAACCTCATCTAAGTCTGGTAGGCATTTCACGATTTGCAAAGTATGGACCAAATCGGTTACTCCCTTCAAGAGTTATCGTGCGCACAAATTTTCCGAACATTTTCGAACTTTTGTGGGGGAGGTACCGGAAGGAGTGGACCGATGTAGCTCATCTTCGAACTTAAACTAAGTTTGGACAAAATATTACGAAAGCCAAATTTTGGACCGAATCGGTTGATCCGTTCGAGAGTTATCGTGCGCTCCAGCCAGCCAGACAGATAGACAGACAGACGGACATGGCTAGATCGACTCCAAATTGTCTGAAACACATTTCGTCCAAACATACTTGGGGTCTAAAACCATTATTTCGATGAGGCACATTTTTCCCGTATGAAAGTGTATATACCCTCGTTAACATAAAGGCTGAGGGTATAAAAATTTGTATAAAAATTTTTGAATACAAAGTTAATGTGCAGAAAACATCCTTGACAAAGCATCAATTCCAAGTGTAAATAACTTGTAGCACATTTGCATCAGAATTTTTGTCGGTATTATCTTCTTTATGTAGATTTATTTGAATAACCTCCTTAAGGTCTGGTAATTAGGTCTGTTCGATAACCCAAAAGTTTGTACAAATTTGTGCAAAATGCGGTCCGATAACATACTTTTTCAATAAAAGAGAAATGAGAAGTAGTTGCAAGTACTTGCAAATACTTTTTACTTGCAAAGTTATCGAACACACCTATTGCCAAATTTTAAAAAAAAAGTTGGGTTAGGCGGAAAATTTTAGCTTTTTTTATGCAATTCATGGAAGAGAAGTTTGTATCAAAATGTTTGTATGCAGAAAATGTCCCTGACAAAGCACCTGTCAATCCCAACTGTTAATGACTTATAGCACGTTTACATTAAATCTTTTTTTTTCGGGTTAATCTCCTTTATGACGATGTATTTGAAGTATATCCAATGTAATTGCATTCACTGAATCCAGTAAAGTGTGAACGTACTATTAGTCTTCTACTAAGGCCAAAAAACTTTAAAAACATGGCAATTAGGATTTCAGTTCTAATCTCTAGAATATGGAAGCCAATAAAAAAATTCACATTTTGTTTTCTGGAAACACAAACTGTTCAGTTGCCTTTGTTGGGTGTGTGTATGTGTATATATGTATGTATATGTATATTAATAATGCAATAACATGCCAATATTAGAGCAATAGCCATTGTTGTTGTTTTGATTTTTTAATTAAGTTAATTTTGTTGATAGCCAAAAACAAGAAACTTGGAAATATTAAATTTAGAGTTTATGTTAATTAATGGGATGTAAGTTTTTTTTGTTAGTTTTTGTTTTGGTGTTTCACAACTCATTTGAATTTGTTGTTGTAGTAAATAGTGTTTTATTTTCTTTTTTTTTTTTTTTGTTATATACAATTAAAAATTTATTTTATTTGTTGTTTGTCGTTTTTTTTCTTCTTTCTTTTTTGTTTAGTTTTTCATTTACTATCCTTAAGGTTTCGTTTAAAATTTAATGCAGATCCTTAAAAATGGAGACATTTAATAATTTACATAATTTGTTTTAAATATATTACCACTAAACTAAATTTACGAATGTCTATAACATTATCATCATCATTAATATGAATGAATGACCTTTATCATCATCATTATCATAATCAAAAAACGAAGACTATTTGTTGTTATGGTTTTTTTTGTTGTTTGTTGTTGTTTTCTTTTTTGTTTAAATATATAAGTCACAATAATACTTCTAAAACCTATATATGTGTGTTGTTGTTGTTTTTTCTTTTTATTGTAGAAATACAGCTAGTTTTGTGGCCAAAGAGGGAGGGGGAAAAGGATCTGGAGAAAGAAACTCCAATAACTTTCATTTGGCCGAAATACAAAATGAGGTGGTATTTAGTTTTCTTTGCTTGTTTGGCTTCTTCTTCTTTGTCTGTCTAATCATGGAACGAAAATGTTCCCTTGAGCTGTATTACACAATATTTTGCTTACCCAGATTTTCAAAATCCCTTTTTTACTTTTAATAAATTGCTATTTTTCTTAAGTACCAAAAGATATTTTTTAGAGAGAGAGAGAGAGAGAGAGTTTGTAATGGAAAATTAATTTATGGAAAACTTTGTATGGAAAAATATTGCTTAATTTTGCCTTTTTTTGGAAACCCAATACTCATTAAATTTAAGCTAAATAATTATTAGTTAACCCTACTTTTTTGTTCTATTGACAAATGAAGTTAAACATAACCTATAAAATTTGTGTTGTGTCTCTAAGAAAATTGCACTATTATGTGTGTGTATGTGTTTTGTAGTTATATGATAATTGTATACAAGAAAAGGAAACAAGAATTTACAGGAAAAAAAAGAGATTCATTCAAAACGCATTTGTTCTTGTTTTATATAGCAATATGTAACAATCATCAAACAAAAAAGCTGTTTTTTTTTTGGGGGGGCGGTAGCCAAATGTTGTTAATTTTTAAGCCTAAATGTTAAATGTTCTTAAGTTAGTATTGGGTAAACAATTAGTTATGTATATTAAACATTATATTTCTTTTGCAACAATTTTGAGTTCGGGTTTTGTTTTGTTGCTGCTTTTTTGCGTTTCTTTTTTAGCTTGAAAAAGTAGAAAAGTGTTTTTCTTTTTTTTTTAGATAGAAAGGGGGTTAATTTTATAAAGCATATTAGAAAAAAGTTACTAAGAGATATTTGAAAAAATTAGTGGTATGCACATAACGACGATGATTATTGGCTTTTGAAATATTTATATATATAAGTAGTATCAGAGAGGGGCGGGGCTTTTGTTGTTGTTAAGATTGGGTTATTAATTTTAAACTTAATTTAATTTAAGACTGCATAACAAACAAGAGGCCAAAAAATACGGCCCACATTAATATAATCCCGTGCACTTTATAAATGGGATTCTCACCGTCAGCGATCTTTCTAGCAGCGAATTTGAGTGTTTCATCTAGTAAAACTACAGGAATTGAGAATTTCATCACAGTAATCCATTCATCGCCCGACAATGGTGTAACTTGGAACACGGTCTATAGAAATTCAATTGAAATAATAATTATTGGAAATTGACATAACCTCTTTTTTTAATTAATTTTAAGTTCCACAAAAAATACTTACGGAAAGAACATCTACATAGAGAATGACAAAGTGCAATGAGAATGACAAAGCCATTGAGCCAATCAACCACATGTTGGACCATGGAGGCATAACAATCAAAGATTGATTTTCAGACAAGCTGTAGGAGAAAGAGAAAAAAAAAACAAACAAATTAATTTTTAATAAAACAAAATAAAAACAAAAAAACAACATAATTAAAAAAATAATACAAAAAAGTCCCTTTTTACATATTTTCCCATATAACAAAATTGAGGTTAGGTTGCAAAAATGACATAAATATAGTTCAGGGGACACCATCCCAATTGCTATTCAATTCAGTAACACATCAACGTCTTGTTTTTCTGATTACAATGATACCCATTTTTAGTGGAGCAAGTGTTTAAATAATTTCCCATATAACAAATTTGAGGTTAGGTTGCAAAAAAGACATAAATATAGTTTAGAGGCACCATCCCAATTGCTATTCAGTTCAGTAGCACATCTAAGTCTTGTTTTTCTGATTACAATGATATCCATTTTTAGGGGAGCAAGTGTTTAAATATTTTCCCATATAACAAATTTGAGGTTAGGTTGCAAAAAAAAAACATAAATATAGTTTAGGGACACCATCCCAATTGCTATTCAATTCAGTAACACATCTAAGTCTTGTTTTTCTGATTACAATGATACCCATTTTTAGGGGAGCAAGTGTTTAAATATTTTCCCATATAACAAATTTGAGGTTAGGTTGTAAAAAAACGACATAAATATAGTTTAGGGACACCATTCCAATTGCTATTCAATTCAGTAACACATCAAAGTCTTGTTTTTCCGATTACAATGATACCCATTTTTAGGGGAGCAAGTGTTTAAATATTTTACCATATAACAAAATTGAGGTTAGGTTGCAAAAAAGACATAAATATAGTTTAGGGACACCATCCGAATTGCTATTCAAATCAGTAACACATCTAAGTCTTGTTTTTCTGATTACAATGATACCCATTTTAAGGGGAGCAAGTGTATAAATATTTTTCCATATAACAAAATTGAGGTTAGGTTGCAAAAAAGACATAAATATAGTTTAGAGACACCATCCCAATTGCTATTCAATTCAGTAACACATCTAAGTCTTGTTTTCCTGATTACAATGATACCCATTTTTAGGGGAGCAAGTGTTTAAATAATTTCCCATATAACAAATTTGAGGTTAGGTTGCCCAATAGACATAAATCTAGTTTAGGGACACCATTCCAATTGCTATTCAATTCAGTAACACATCTAAGTCTTGTTTTTCTGATTACAATGATACCCATTTTTAGGGGAGCAAGTGTTTAAATATTTTCCCATATAACAAAATTGAGGTTAGGTTTTAAAAAAGACATAAATATAGTTTAGGGACACCATCCCAATTGCTATTCAATTCAGTAACACATCTAAGTCTTGTTTTTCTGATTACAATGATACCCATTTTTAGGGGAGCAAGTGTTTAAATATTTTCCCATATAACAAAATTGAGGTTAGGTTTTAAAAAAGACATAAATATAGTTTAGGGACACCATTCCAATTGCTATTCAATTCAGTAACACATCTAAGTCTTGTTTTTCTGATTACAATGATACCCATTTTTAGGGGAGCAAGTCAGTTAAAACTGATTTTTATTAAATATGTTTGGTTAGGTTGAAAGTTCGAAATGGTTAAGTAGCACACCACGAATGGCAATGAATTTTGTAAAATTTGAAGATCTTGTTGTTCAGTTGACAATATACACAGTTCCTGTGGTGGAAAATTGTTTGAACATCTGTATGTCCATAAAATTTGAACATAACCTCACAACCCTCATTTTTCACATAACCCCCCAGTTTATCACTGATATTCCAAAATTATTATTTTTAGTTAAATAACTTAACATAGTTTGTGTTCCAACATACCTGTTCATGGCGTTAAGCATTTCAATTGTGACCAATACGGAAAGAGCCATGGTCATGGCATGAGGATCGCTGAAGATTTTGCAGTCAACACCCTTGAATTCATCACCACCGCCCAAGCAAGACAAGTGATGGGTGAGTTGCCAGTAGTTAAGATGGGGACCGGTTTCGGCAAACAAGAACCACCAGGCAGCAGAGCCAACGGTGGCAGCACCGACATAACCACCAATAGCCATGTAACTTAAAGGGAATAACAACAAAAAGAGGAATTAATAAAACAACAACTGCCTCAACGCAATTTTCTCTGTTGCCAACTTACCGGAAGAACAACCAGCCAGAAATCAAACCTTCATCAGCCTTACGTGGTGGTTTTTCCATAATGTCCATATCAGGGGGATTGAAACCAAGAGCGGTAGCTGGAAGACCATCAGTAACCTAAGGCAAAAAGACAACATTTCCCATTAAAAAAACAAAGTCCTTTTCTTTCTCCTACTCCTCCCAAACTTACCAAGTTAACCCACAACAATTGTACAGGGATCAAAGCTTCAGGCAAGCCCAAAGCAGCAGTCAAGAAAATGGATACAACTTCACCAATATTGGAAGAGATCAAATAACGGATGAATTGTTTCATGTTATTGTAAATAGCGCGACCTTCTTCAACGGCAGACACAATGGAGGAGAAGTTATCATCAGCCAATACCATCTCAGCGGCAGACTTAGCTACAGCAGTACCGGAACCCATGGCAATACCAATTTCAGCCTTCTTCAAAGCGGGGGCGTCATTGACACCATCACCAGTCATAGCAGAGATTTCGTTCATGCTTTGCAAGTATTCAACAATCTTGGATTTGTGTTGAGGTTCGACGCGAGAGAACAAGCGAGAGCGGGATACGGCAGCCTTTTGTTCGGCAGGAGACAAATCATCGAATTCACGGCCAGAGTATGATTTACCAGTGGTATCTTCATCTTCGGTAAATACACCAATACGACGGCAGATAGCTTCAGCGGTAGCCTTGTTGTCACCAGTGATGACAATGACACGAATACCAGCAGCACGGCAACGGACAATAGCATCGAAGACTTCCTTACGTGGGGGATCCAACATACCGACAACACCGACAAAGGTAAGATTGACTTCGTATTGATAGAATTTAGTGGAATCACCTAAGTCCATTTCTTCGGGGCGCATTGGGCTATCGGCAACAGCCAAAGCCAAGCAACGCAAAGTATCACGACCAGTACCGTATTGACCAGTCAAAGCAAGAATCTTGGCCTTCAAGGCGCTGGTAAGAGGAACCTTAGTGGTACCAACACGGGCGTGTGTGCAACGTTCCAAGACACCTTCAGGGGCACCCTTAACGAACAATTTAGGTCCAGTTCCCAAGCGGGATTGTTTCAATGGTACACAGTAAGAAGACATGGATTTACGATCGCGAGAGAATTCCAAGGTGAATTCCTTCTTCCACTTGGTTTCAATTTCTTGACGGACACAGATGGCAGCGGAACGACGATCCATACCAACTTTGTTGACGTTGAAGGGGTTCATCTTTTCAGCCAATACAATCAAGGCAGTTTCAGTGGCTTCACCAACCTTTTCGAAGCATTGTTTGAATTCATTGTAATCAATGGCGGAGTCGTTACACATGATGCAAATGGTGGCCAGTTCTTGCAAGATATCGTAATCGCCAGCCTTAACCTTTTGACCGTTCAAGAAGACCTCACCAATGGGTTCGTAGGTGGAGCCAGTCAATTCGAATTCCAAGAAGCTGCTGTCATTACCTTCAACCTTATCGAAGACAAACATACGGGAGACAGACATTTGATTGGTGGTCAATGTACCGGTCTTATCAGAGCAGATGACAGAGGTGCAACCCAAGGTTTCAACAGATGGCAAGGAACGGACAATGGCGTTCTTCTTGGCCATACGGCGGGTACCCAAAGCCAAACAAGTGGTGATGACAGCGGGCAAACCTTCTGGGATGGCAGCTACAGCCAAGGCGACGGCAATCTTGAAATAGTAGATGGCACCCTTGATCCAGGAACCACCGTGAGCGGGGTCGTTAAAGTGACCAATATTGATGGCCCAGACAGCAACGCAAATAATCGAAATAACCTTGGACAATTGTTCACCGAATTCATCCAATTTCTGTTGCAATGGAGTCTTGATTTCTTCAGTCTCGGACATTTCAGTACGGATTTTACCAATGGCAGTATTGAGACCAGTGCCAATAACAACACCACGGGCCTTACCAGCAGCCACATTGGTACCGGAGAACAAAATATTCTTCTTATCTTGATTGACAGCACGGGGATCGGGAATGGCATCGGTGTGCTTGATCACAGACACAGATTCACCAGTCAAGATAGATTGATCGATACGCAATGTGGTCGAATAGATATGTGTCAGCCTAATATCTGCTGGGATCTTGTCACCCACAGACACTTCAACAATATCACCGGGCACGATTTCCTTCGCTCTAATCTTTTGGATACCTGATTTGTCTTGACGGACAATTTTGCCCATCTCAGGTTCGTATTCTTTCAGGGCCTCGATAGCGGATTCAGCATTTCTTTCTTGCCAGACACCGACAACGGCATTAGCAATCAAAATCAATAAAATAACTAAAGGTTCTACAAATGCAGTGAAGGTTTCTTCGTGTTCTTCAAAAAGGGCTAAGACCTAAAAAGTGGGAGAGAAGATGAGAGAGAGAAAGAAATGATGATACATTTTGTTAGAAATCGTAACATTGGGGTATGCGGAAAAATACCATATCACAAGTAAAAATGCTGAAGACGTTGGTCTTTCAGAAAAGAAGGTTGTTTAGATCCATGTTAAGGGCTGCATTAGGATTGTTATTTTTTTTACCAAAGTTAGGCCTTGGTGGGGTGATGACAATTTAATTTATTTTGAACGAAAATTTCCTGGAGAAAGAAGTCTGTCTTCCAGAAAAAATATAGGGCTCCTTTGGGATCATTTTGAAATGTTGTACCAAAATTAGGCCTTGGTCACAAACATGTATTAGGGGTTATTCAGAACGAAAAATTCCTGGGGAAATTATATTTTCGGGAAAAGTCGATACTTTCTAAACAGTGTGCTTTTAAACCTAAGTCATCTATAAGCCCCCAAAAAGCTGGACTTGATCTAAAAGTTTTTACTTGTGATATGGACTAATACAATTAAAGCTGTTTCATGTGGGCCAGTTTTAATCGGTAGTATTATACTTACAAAAGAAATAATAGCGGCCAAAAGCAAAATCTTGACAAGCAAATCATCGAATTGTTCTAGAACTAGCTGCCAAATCGATTTGCCTTCTTCGGTAGGTAATTCTGTAAAGCGAAATAAAATAAAAACATTTTTTGATTAAAAAAATAGAGATTTTAGAAAGCAAAACATGGAGGACGTAGATCCATTTGAATCCATCTTGAACAAGCATTTCGTTGGAAGTCATACAAAGGGAGATAAATAAGGGAATAAACGGAACAAATTGAATACTCTACCAGCTGACGGAAAAAATCTGATTTTTTTTAAATTGTAAGTTTATTCTAAGTAGCCGGTGATTTAAGACTATCTCCTATGGGCAGGACCCAATTTAGGGCACGAAAACAACATTTTTTTAATTTAATTTTTTTTTTTCTTACTTTAACAAGGGAATTTTCGGAACTTCAGGTGCCCATAATATCTCGGGAAGTATGGACTTCCCCCCAACAAACTTTACATTTTTGTAATCAGGACGTAAAGATCTACCTGTGGTAAAAATTTCAGATTTTTCCGCCAGCTGGTAGAGTATTCTATTTATGCCTAAAAACCTTAACTTACCGTTGGGGCCATATTTCTTTTGGTTTTCTTTCACTTGGTCGAGTGTCAGGCCACGTTCTGGATCTGTGCCAAAATGTTGTAACACCTGTTCGACGGTTTTAGCATGACCGTCTTCCATGGCTTAGCTTTTCGAAGCACTTAGCGTAACTGCAAGAAAATGGAAAAACAATAATGGGGTAATTGTTAGTGATTTTGTAACAAAGTGTTTGCAAAAATTAATCAAAGTTACACATTAAAATGTAAGTCGTTGTTTACAACACACATGTTTTGTTGGCGCCGCCCGTGACATTCAAAAAAGTGTTTAAAAAGATAGAAAATTGCCCAGAGACCTTTGAATGCAAGAAAGGGGAAAGATTTTGCTTTTAGATTTCTATGTCGTTTGTTCGTCAAAAAAAGAACGTTTAAAGGTCGTTGTGTCGTCATAACCTTGTCAATGGAATTTTGAATGTTAACATCTAAAGTGAAAAAATCATTTCTTATATTTGTATAAAGAGATTTGAGGTGTTAGCACACCACTTCAAAAATCCTATCAAGAAGTTTAACCTGTCGCCAGGTGGTTTTGGCTTCTGAGAAACCCTAACGGGAAAATAGTAAAAATTCCGTGATTTGCACAAGTTAATTTGATGTGTCACCAAACCACTTCAACAAGTCGCCAGAAGTTTAACCTGTTGCCAGGTGGTTTAACCTGTCGCCAGGTGCTTTTGGCTTCAGAGATACCCTACCGGGAAAATAGTAAAAATTCCGTGATTTGCACAAGTTAATTTGATGTGTCACCAAACCACTTTAACATTTTTTTACTAAATTTTTAATCGGTTGCTTTATGTTGTTAGTTTTTATGTTAGATTTTGAAAATGGTCATAATTTCTTTTAAGAAATTTGTGGTGTTAGCAGACCACTTTAAAAATCTTATGAAGAAATTTAACCTGTCGCCACTACGTTTTGTTGCAGAGAAACACTACCGGCAAAATAGTAAAAATCACGTGATTTGCACAAGTTAAATTGATGTGTCACCAAACCACTTCAACAAGTCGCCAGAAGTTTAACCTGTTGCCAGGTGGTTTAACCTGTCGCCAGGTGGTTTTGGTTCTACTACTGGGAAAAGAGTAAAAAGTTCCGTGATTTGCACAAGTTAATTTGATGTGTCACCAAACCACTTCAATATTTTTTGACTAAATGTTTAATCGGTTGCTTTATGTTCTTAGTTTTTTATCTTAAATTTTGAAAATGTTCATAATTTTTTAAGAAATTTGAGGTGTTAGCTGACCGCTTCAAAAATCTTATGAAGAAATTTAACCTGTCGCCACTTTGTATTTTGTTCCAGAGAAACACTACCGGCAAAATAGTAAAAATCACGTGATTTGTACGAGTAAACTTGTTGTCTCACCAGGCCACTTCAAAATTCTTATGAAGAGTTTAAATTGTTGCCTTATGCTAAGTTTACATTTACGAAATCCACTCGATTTCAACTGTCACTTCCATAGCTCAAACGTCAAATGAACTCTCATCTGGATTTCATTTGACGTTTAACTTATGGATTTGACAGTTGAAATCGAGTGGATTTCGTAAATGTAAACCAAGCGTTATGTTCATAGTTTTTTATGTTAGTCCCAATTTACATTAGGCGAGTTTACTTGCGGCAATTGTCAGTTTGTCGGTGAGAGAGGGTGTTGAGACGCAAAGGGTTACCATATTCCTCACACATCTCTTCATCAAATTGACAATTGCCGCAAGGAAAAGTGCCTAATGTAAATATGGTCTAACATTTGGAACAAATTCCAATATTTGTTTAAGTAATTTGAGGTGTTAGCAGACCACTTCAAAAAAAAAGCTTATCGAGGAATTTAACCTGTTGCCACCTCGTTATGTTCCAGAGAAACCTTCCGTGATTTGCTAGAGTTAATTTGATATGTCACCAGGCCACTACAAAATTCTATTATTTTTGAAGTAATTTGAGGTGTTAGCAGACCACTTCAAAAACGTCATCAACGGTTTATGTTCCAAAGAAAACCTACCGGCACAATAGAACAAATTCTGTAATATGCAAGAGCTAATTAAATGTGTCACCATGCCACTTCAAAATTCTTACAAAGTGTAAAGCATGCTGTTGTTGTACGTAAAGCAAAAAATAATCGACTTTTTTAATCTTCTATTAGAATAGAACAAATTCTGGTAAATTGCTTGATTTAATTTGATGTGTTACCAGGCGGCTTTAACTTTCGTACATAAATAGAATTTAACCTGTTGCCTTGTCGCTATGTTCAAAAGTTTACAACGGATTTAGAGCCGAGCCGACTAACAAGCTCACATTTGTCATATTTGTTACTAATAATACCTTTTTATTTAAATGATTAAACAAATCTATTTATGTATGGTAATCCAATTACGAACGAACTAATAATAATTTTGTAAAACAGGCGTTACAATTTTGCACAATTATTTCTCACTCTCACCAAATATGACGTTAATGAAAATAGGAAGACGGTAGGGCGGCACAGACTTTAAAAAAAAAAATGAATCCATATTAAAAAATATACTTTAAAAAACACTTGTGTATAATCCATGCAAAAAATTTGCTAAATACAATTTACTAAACAGATGATTTTTGTGCGGTCAGTTATCGGTACTCTTTGAAATATTAACTCTCATATTTCTAAGCTCTCCCTCCCAATTCAAATGACACAGTCGTCTTGGTTTACAAGGGAGAATAAATGTAAAAATTTATAACGAATCACCTGTTAATTTCTTTTGAAGGCACTTAATAAATGTTTGTAACTATTATTAAACTTTTATATTTGTTTTTTATTACAGAACAATTTGGGAAGAGGAATGACAACTTGGTGAAATCCTTTATAATTTTCTAATGTTGAGAAAGCAAGCAATTGCCAAAAAAGTAACTTTGTGCTGTTTTACATTTAAGCGACTTGTCTTACGATTTTTTGTCTCCTCTTTGTGGTGGTTATTCTTGTTAGGCAGAGTTGCAAAACTTAGTAAGAGAAATTGAAACAAAATTTAGTTTTGCAATGAATTTTGTGCATAAAAAATCATTTAAAGCATAAAATGATTATTTGTTATAAGCATTTTAAAATTTGTATAACATATTTTTATAAAATACCTTCTTTTTACATTAAGTATTTTTAACAAAATGTACACTTGGTACCATGTTACAAAAAAATGCAACCCTGTGTGTGAAATTTACGAAGATGAGCAAAGAGGAGACAAAAAATCGTAAGACAAGTCGCTTAAATGTAAAACAGCACTTTCACAATTCCCCCAGACGAGGTTAATGTGCGATAAAATAAGCAACAACAACAGCAATAAAAAATGCCCCTCTAAAGAAATGGCTACGTAGTCTCAAGTTATTTCTTTGTGCGGTCAGAGCGAAAAAAAAAACAACTCTTTCTTTCAATTATTCTGTTAATGTTAACCAAGTTGACACATATACCCTCATCTATGCCTGCCTAGCCCTAAATAATGAACATGACGACCAAGTTTTTGGGGGTTAGTCCTAATGGCATGCAGCAACACCAAAAAAAAACCGTGTGAAAACTAACTTTGATAAGGAAATTGAAACAACAGCAACATCAACGTAATTGAATTCGGAAGTTGCTGTTATCTTTTTAAAGTTGTTAAGCGGCAGACAACGCGTTAACGATGACACCACACACACATAGCAGACCTACTAACCAATATTTGTTTTACCATAACTCTTAATTGAAAGCTAGAGATAAAAATCTGTAATCTTAAGGAATCAGTGCCATTGGCTGGCCTAGTTCTATTTTCCATTGTGTACAATAACAATAAATATTTGTTAAAAAATAAACTATTTTTAATTAAACATTTGCCAAGAAACCCTCCTCACTAATAAAATTTAAGGAAAATCTAATTATTTTGTTCATCTTCCTTGGCATTATTTGGCAATCAAACCATGGTGACCCATGGCATGTAATAATGGATGACTTGGTCAATTCGAAAAAGACACGTGTTACGTGTAAAATAGAAATAATTTTGCAAACATTCTCGCCTTATATTTGCCCAATTGTCGTTTTTGCTCTCTCACTATTTCTGCTCTGCTCTTTGGATGACTCTTAATGCTTCTTCTTATTATTCGTGTTGCCTTGCCCGCCTCCTTTGCCGCTTGTTTTCTTGCTGTCTGGCTTTGCATATGAATACCCGCTTCTCTTACCCACAAAAAATCAGAAAGAAAACCAATGAACAATTTCACTTATATTTTCCTTTAGACACAACCACACAATAGACCATTTATTGCGCATTCCTTTGTGGTTTTCTATTGAATAAAAAAGAATTCTATTAACTTTTTTTCTAAATAGGTAAAACAACACATCACTCAATACTTTTTTTCTAGATGTTACAAACAACAACACTTTGGGACACGAATTTGCCGAATTGCAATTACACAAAAGAAAGAATTCCATCCCGTCGTCTACTTGCATTCGCAAAGGTTTAGTTAAAATTTTCTTTTTGCTTGTTTTTGTAAATACCTGTGTTGAGTAGTAATAAATACTATAAATTACTAAAGTATATATGTTTAACTTATACACTAGAACTATAACTATTTTTTCTTATTTTCTTCCGATTTCAACGTAGTATAAAATAAAGCTTGTGTGATTTTGCAAAAAAAAACTGTTCTCTTTTCTCTTTTTTCAAGTCTTTCGCACACACACAGTTATTGTACAGTGAATTGATTTTTAAGGCTGCTTCTTCTTCTTCTTGAATGTTAACTGAGCTACGTGTTATCAATGATGATGACACAAAGTCAGTTACTGTTCACAGGGCACCACACATTGCAACTCTGTTTTTTGTTTTCCACAAACAATTTTATTTTTTTTCAAATAATTACCGTTAACAAATATTCTTTAAAGTTCAAGCAAACAAAAACGATCACCAACGAAGAGAGCGCGATACGTTTGCTTGGATTGCCGTTACACTTGTGCGCTTTACTAATATGAAATTTTATTTATTTGGCTTCGCCGCCACACAACAATTGCCTGGGCATTCAGCGTTAAAATTTATTATTCATATTTCAATTGTCTGGGATTTTAACACAAATTGCTTGCTTTGCGGTGCTGTGCTCGGCGGTGTGTATGTGTGCGAGCTGCGCGCGCTACTGAATATGTTTATGTTGTGCGTTTTGCGTTTGTACTTATGACCCATTTGGATTGACACGCTCATGACGGCCCACAGTGGCAGGTGTTTTTTTGAAAGGGCTATTTGTAGTTGCTGGTACTTATTCCCCGGGAATTTGTATTGTTTCTTTTCTTTATTTTTACCTTATTTGTATACAATAAGACTTTTTTAGGTCAACAAAAACAGCAGAAAATAAATAAACCATTACATTTTTCCAAACATCACTTGCATTTGCTGCAATATATGTAAGTATGTCTGTCTTTATGTATTTAGTACATACCCGCACAGATTTATCTGTTGTCGGAAATGTACTTTATAGTATTTATATAACATTACAATGGCTGGCAATTTTCCGTGATGGATGGATGGATAGATGGATCTTTGTCATGTCATCTAATTGACAAGGGTATGTGTCTTTCTCTTAATTAATGTTATGTTTTAAAAATACTATTTTTTGGCTACATACACATATGTAAGTCACACACACACACACAAATATGTGTTGAAAAGATGAAGGCCATGTACCACGCTGTTTTAAATTTCTTTTCTTGTTGTTGTTTTTTTCAAATTTTGAAGTTCGTTAGCCTTTATGTTTGAGTACATACATATATTAATATAGGTATAGAAATAATCGGTTTTTGTACATAACTTACATAATTAGAAAACTAAGTGCTGTGTATTATTTTAGGTTATGCTTAATTTTTTTTTTTTTTTGAACATAAAAGACATTTTTGTTTTGTTATTTTTAGTTTTCGGTGCCACAATGTGACCACAAAATTTATTGTATTTTAAAAGGAGGCCCAAAAACTTAATTGAAATTATATAAATAATATAATTTTAAAGGGGCATATTTCCAAGATGCTGTCGTTATTGTAACAGAATTGTTAATACATTTGGCGCATTTGCCGGTAAAATAGAACAAATTCTATATTTAACAATTTCCAGGGTGTAAGTACACACATACATACAAACAAATATTGTTATTACAAAGAAAATGGCTTCAAGAGGTACTTACACAAATATAAAAACAGAAACGAAAGAAATAATGTCTAACCCCCATTATTATGAGTCTTCTTTTGTTATATTTTGGATTTTCCGAACAGATTTATAGCGTTGCAGTCAACGTAAACTTAAAAGTGATAATTAAATTACAAGGAGGACCCTCTAGGCATTAACTTTTAATGTGAAAATTATATTTGTAATGCCTCCAAATTGGTTGATTTTGCGTTTTCAAATCCATCCAATAGTAAAAGAAAACATGTAATAATGGCCCTAAGTATGTATATTGTTTTTGTGAATATTGTGTATTCGTTGTTCTTTTTGTATAGAGGATTTGTTATTATTTTGATCTGAATGTTTAGTTTATTATCCCATTGCCGCATTTCCATTCTACTTCTATAATTTTAATGATTGTAATAAAAGGCTAATTAGTATATAAATAAATAACAGGGTGTTTCATAGTTGTACAAAACGAAGTTAGTATTTCCGGCATTCAAGATGAAACCAACTTCTGTTGATAACACTGCTAATGAGTGAATAAAATATGATGCTACATGGCAACTCATCAAACTAGGGACGGTATTGCGTGAAAAATTGACATTCATATGCAAAACTCGCTGTATGCTAAGTTTACATTTACGAAATCCACTCGATTTCAACTGTCAATTCCATAGCTCAAACGTCAAATGAAATCTCATCTGGATTTCATTTGACGTTTAACCTATGGATTTGACAGTTGAAATCGAGTGGATTTCGTAAATGTAAACCAAGCATTATACTTGCACCGAAAACAAGTATTTGGGACAAATACGTAATTTAATTGGTAGACATTTGTAAAACCCTTAAGCCGGGTACACACGATCAGTTTTGACTGTCGATTTTTTTCGGAAATATCAAAAAATGTCAAACTGTCCAGCAACCACAAAATATTTTGCGGTTGCCTGATGATTGACGAAAATGAGCGGCCAGTCAAAACTGATCGTGTGTACCCCACTTTAGACATTAGATCTGTTTGATAACATAAAAGTTTGTACACATTTTTACAAACTTTTACAAAATGTTGTTTGATAACAAACTTGTTCAATAAAATAGAAATGAGAAGTCGTTGCAAGAAATTGCAAATACTTTTTACTTGCGAAGTTATCGAATAGACCTATAAATGCGGCTCTAGAGAATGAGACAATTCACCAGAAGGACATCATTAAGGCCGCGGCACATACGGTCCGTTGAGCTTCGCGTTACAACAACCACATGAAAACTTCAAGAACAATCTTGGCAACACTTAACCTTGTTGTTTTTAACGCATGACGCGACGCACAACGGGCCGTATGTGCAGAGGGCTTTAATGGAGTACATTTGGAGTCGATACCGAAATCTGAACTAGTGATGGAAAGATAATATAAAAACTACTTATGCTAGGTTAATATTCACGAATTTCAGATGAGATTTCATTTGACGTATACGCAAAGGATTTGACAGTTAAAATCCACTCGATTGCGTAATGTTAATGTACTATTAGAAGACAAAGCAAACTCAGTTGCGCTTTTATTAAATGGAGAAAAAAAGAAAGGTAGCTCAGTTACGGTTGAATGTAATGGAGACTTTTTATAATTTAAGTAAATGTAATAAAGTTTTTTAGTACTCTTACTTTACACACATAAAAATGCATTTTATTTATTTTGGGACAATTTGCAATGACTATTCCAAAATAGCGTGCCATGGAATACATCCACTTTAAAGCACTCAAGCAAAAGATGTGCTGCTGTGTGTCATTTATATGACATATGTATGTTCAGTGTAATCAACTACATAAATGACGTGTTCTACAAAACCAGTTTGAGGTAAATCCGCCATAGCTTCTTATGACTACTCAAATTAAAAAAGTTTAAATAAGCTGCGTTATAACCCGGTTACACTTAACCCAGTGGGTTTGGATTTCAAATGTCAATTTCATAGCGCAAACGTCAAATAAATCCTCTCGAAGTGGGTTAACCCGGCAAAAAACTCTAGTGCAACCGTACTATTATTCACGTTGTCGATCCCATTGCATATTTATCAAATAAATAAGCCTCCTGCCACACGGCGAAATGAATTTCATGAAATTATGCGCGGCCTTACAACAACCACATGTGGTTCTTATATTCGATTCGTGACGCAACTCACAACGGACCGTATGTGCCGAGGTCTTTAGGTTGAGTTCCATACTAGAGTCATTTTATTAAATTGCTGTAGTGGGGAACTCGATCTAAGAACGCCTAATTTCATGAAAATATTTCTTCGAAATTGCTGAGGTGTGGGTCGAGAGGAAGCGTATTTGACATTTAGAAAAATGTAAACATACATAAAAACAAATTTGTTACTTTTATAGCAACATGTTACAACACACATTGTTGTATACGAGGATTTAAGCCGGATTAAAAACAAATTCACTCAATACGAAATACGAAATAAATCCTGCTAATGAACTCATATCTAAATGGACTATTACAATACGTTTAGTCCCGGTCCACACTAGAGTGATTTCATTAAAAAAATTGAATAAAATTATGCGTCTCTAGATCGACCTCCATGGTAGAGTAAAATCATAAAATTGCTATAGTGGGGAATTCGATTTAAGAACACCTAATTTCATGAATTTTTTAATGAAATTCATGCTAGTGTGGACCGGGACTTAGATAAACTAGGATTTAGTGAATCCAGTGTATATAAATTGTCAAATACATCAAATGCAGTACATTTATGCTAAGTTTACATTTACGAAATCCACTCGATTTCATCTGTCAATTCCATAGCCCAAACGTCAAATGAAATCTCATCTGAAATCCATTGGATTTCATTTGACGTTTAACCTATGGATTTGACAGAAGAAATCGAGTGGATTTCGTAAATGTAAACATAGCATTAGACTGTGTTTGTCCTTGAACTTGATAATTTTTACTAAATGTTGCTGAAACTGTCAAAATTCGAAACATTTGTAATAATTACTACAAATTATCGAGTGCACGGACAGGCATATTAATTTCTCAATATATATTTAAAAAATTTAAAATGTATTGGTAAAAACTTTTTGTATTTTTTATTGTCTGTCAAAAAACTGTCGTTTGTAAACCCACTTAAAGGCCTCGGTACACAAGGCCAAAAACACAATCAACATTTGAGTGAAGTTTTGCGTTATTTCTTATAAAATAATAAAGAGAAAATCGATTTCTGTTGCCCTTGGTCTTCTATTCTTTTACCAGAAATGACGCAAAAACTTTACTCAAACGTTGATTGTATTTTCTGTTTAAGAAGCAAGAAAAAGAATAAAGAACGGCCGAGTCAAATCCGAACTAGATTGCCCTTAGGGTTTCAGTCTTTTATCCGAAATAACTTAAGCAAAAAAGACACGCGCTTATTTACTGAGTCTTTAAAATCCAAAACTTAATGGGTTTTTGTTGATTACTTTTCCCGACTCGTTTTCTTGGATAACAGAGCGGCTAAGGCAAATCCGAACTAGTTAGCCCTTCGGCTGTTAGTCTTTTGCCAGAAATAACATAAACAAGAAATAAAAACGGAAAAATAAGTAATTGTTTTTCCCTCGGCTGTAATGGGTAACTGGGCGTTTACACAAGACAATTTGTATTAAAATACAACCCTGATTTACTAACAAATACAAACATTTGTCGTTTCTCTCCCAGCTGTCCATCATTTTTTCAGACAGTATGGGTAACAAATTTTTGACATTTGACATAAAAATAATGGGCCAAATACATACGGTCCGTTGTGCGACGCGTTGCGCATTGAAAACAACAACCATATGAAAAATGCGTAAGTGATGCCAAGTTTGTTCTTGAATTTTTCATGTGGTTGTTGTAACCCAACGCTTAACGCGCCGTATGTGCAGCGGCCTTAAGTGAGATAATCTACTATGGAAGTCGATCTAGAGACGCATAATTTCATGCAATTTTTTCAATGAAATCACTCGAGTGTGGACCGGGACATAATAATTGAAATATGTTGAAAACAAAAGAACCTACGCAATAATAAAATATGTGAATAGAAAACAAAAAGAAATCCATGATTTTCATTCATAATTTTACAACTGTCGGGACGCTTAAGCCACACAGGCAAGTTTTTGGGTTCTTGGCAATCAATAATTGAACTCAATTGTCAAGTTATTTGTAAACCCATGGTTAGGGTACGGCCTAATTCTAATGTGAAATGGTTAACCCGAAAAAAGCACTATTGCAAATAAGACGTGAGATTACGTTTACATTTACCAAGTTCATTGTATTTCAATTCCATTGCATATACGTCAAATAAACTCCACATAAAATTAATGAGTTTCTATTTGACGTGACAGTTCAAATCCACTGGATTTCGTAAATGTAAACAAACTGTTCATGAGACATAGGACAAGTTCTGTATTTGTATTAGATAAAGTTTTAGTCTCTTCGATATATTAGAGAATATATAATGGAATTTAAAATGTCAAGTTCATTGCGTATATTGCTTGGTTTACATTTACGAAATCAACTGTCAATTCCTTTGCGTATACGTCAAATGAAAACTCATCTGAAATTCATTGGATTTCGTTTGAGGTTAATCAATGGAATTGACAGTTGAAATCGAGTGGATTTCGTAAATGTAAACTTACTATATGTCAATCTCATAAAAAAGGTTTACCCGAAAAAGCTCTAATGTAAGCATGGCGTTACTTCAAATTAACAAATTCCATTTATTGCTGGAGGATAATGTAAACCTGGCTTAAGAATTGTACGTTAGCCTTAAGTCTCCTTTATACTTGCTGTTTCGCAGTGTTAACCACTACAACAGTTGATCTAAACATATTTACATTATATTTAATATAAATATGTACAAATTATTAGCCATTTTTTGCCGATTATCTAATTATTCGGCAAAAACCTCATGTTTTTCTTTATAGGTTTCATTTTTTTTTTGCTTTTTGGCAAATGTACTTTTCATTTAGGATGACATTAATGATTGTCTACTTTTGAAATGCTCTGTTAATTATTGTTCATGATACATATATACCCCTTTGATACGTGTGTAGCTCTCACTGTGTGTGTGTGCCTTTGCGAATATACATTGACATATTTTTCAAAAAATATATATGTATATTTATGTTCATATTCTTGCCAAAAATAACTTTGCTAGCTGCTGGCTTGTTATGCAATAGCAACGATGAACACGAAACAAATATGAAAAACCATGAAAATTATTATATATTAAATTTGTTTTTGTTTTATGGGTTGTGATTTTTTTAATGTTTGAAAAAAGAAAAAGAGCTTTTCTCTAGAGACTGTGGCTTTGTCGTGCTCATCCAAATGAACCTACATATGTACATATATATTATATTTTTATATATATACTCATACACGATGACAAACACATAAATATACGTTGACATTCCTTGACAATTCAATGCTTAAGGTGAGTGAGTTTTCTCTAAAGGAGACAAAGAAAATTATGACAAAATTTTGAAAAAAAAAAAATATTATAACTTATGGGAGAGTGTGACCCACACGTTGAGGAAAATAGCAAAAGAGTGTGACAGAGAGGGGAAGGGTTGAACATTGTTTGTGTGATTTTAGGCTAGCATTTTTTCCTAAGCATTTCTTTGCCTATTTTCAAGGCACCTAGTCAAATATTTCTAATTAACTAATACCAACAGAATGATAAACACTTTGAGGCGCACACACACAGCACACCTAGAACCCCTATATATACATATACATATATTGTGATTTTCGGGGACCACAACAGCAATTTAGTTAATAGGAGCAAAACAGAAGGCATATAGCTGCTTGTTAAGAAAGAGGGGGCCAATATATGTGTCTGTGGCAATGTTTGCCTGAAAGATTTCACATATTATACTGGGGAACCTTGAATAGATGTTGGTTGATGGTTTATTTTTAATTTTTATTTTTCTTTCTTTTTTCATTTCTCTCTTGTTTTTTGGGATTTTTGTGGTGGGGAGAATGTCTTTGAAGATAGTTTTATTATTAGTAAAATGTAGTATATATATTAGAAAGTACAGGTGTATGTATATGTATGAGCGTTTGAAGCAAGTGCGTGTGTATGTGTTGTTAAGAATTTCCCTTACAAGAAAAATTATATATCTACAAATATTTATACACACACAAACACTTTGCAAACCCCGGTCATACCAACAAACACACAATAATTTGTCACATGACATTGAATTTCGAAAGAAAAGAAAAAAAAACGAAAATGAAATCCTTTTATTCTTTGTTTAAAATGCTATCTCAATTAGCACAATGACAATTCAATGTTTATATAACAGTTTTGTTTAAATATTTTCTTACAACGAAAATTATGATTTGTTGCATAGTTGTGGTGTGCACTTGGCTTTTACACATGCTGTGGGTCTTTTATTTACTGTTTTGAAAAACAAATTGCTCTCTTCATTCACATGGTTATTTTTAATCCTATCAATCACATGGAGGAAGTATCTCTGTATTGAGGATCTGTTATACTGGCAATAACAATAACTGTTATATTGTCTTAGCTGTTATTTTCTTTATAGGGTTGCCAATTCAAGTTATGATTCAATCACTTAAAATATAGGGTCGCCATACTGGGAGTCCTTTTCATATTTTTTAAACACTTTTCCAACTTTTTTCTTGTCCTTTTTTCTGGTATATAATTTGTTTTCATCAACAATTTACTTATTTTTTTCTCAATGTAAATAACAATAACATGTGTTGTATGACTGTTTTTTTATCTTTCTTTTAATTACATTAACAGTTTTTTGTTTTCTTTAAAAAAGGTAGTTACAATTGTTGGCTTTAAAACTTACAAAAATTTTCGTTATTAAAAATGCTGTTCGAACCCGAAAGAATTTTTATGTAATTATTATTTTTTAAATTTTTTGGCCCAGCCAAAAAATTAAGAACTAAGGAAAAGATCGCGCTTTTGAAACGATCGACGGCGACTAAACACAGGGAGAAAGTGCTTGATGAGAGTGTCTATCCGAATTACAGAATTTGTTGCTTTTGGCAAAATTCCCAGACAGACGTAAACTCTCTACTGCCCGGGAAAATACTTTTAGCATATTAGAAAAAGAAAACACACAAGAAAAGCAAGCAGCCAACCAACCGACCAAACGATCGATCGATCGACCAACAAACACACATATGTTTTTGTTTCTTTTTTGAGATGTGATGAGATGAGGATCTCCTAGTTCGTTGATGATGCTAAAGGCAGAGCGCAGAGCGGTAACCAACCAGCCTAGTGCTAGAATTTTTATTTTCCTTTTCTTGTTGTTGGTATATTTTGCTATTGGCTAGCTGTTGTTGTCTTTCGTGTCGTCGTTTTTCATACACGTTGTGGTTTTTGTTGTTGCGCTTCTGTTCTTCAAGAATATAATAAATGCATATATATACATACTATATTCCTGATGATTTTTTCTTCAACTTCTCTGTGTGCCACTCACTTTTGTTGTTGTTTTGTTAATATTTTTTTAACATTTTCACAAAGGTTATTATGTTTATATGACAACCAGGGACGTGGTGTGGATTTTCCATGGATATTGATAATCATGAATGTGTCTATTTAGTGTTTCCAAGGGAATTGTCTCAAAAGTGATGGATGTCTTTGTGTTTAAAAATATTAAATATTAATTTGCATGAAAAAAATGTGTTTATTTTAACATATGCCACAACATACTTCTTGTAGTTGTTTTTTTAAGGGTTTCAATAAGACATTAGCTCAAGAACATCTGCTGTCTTATTAACAAAAAAACGCAGGATATGTCATTAACTAAAAGAATAAAAATAAGGCATAGCCCGAGGTTATAACTAAAACAAAATTTATCTGAATGTAGTAAATATATTCTGGAGTTTAATAAAATATCCGTTTTAATTTGGAATATTTAATCACAGTTCGGGTATGCGAAAATGTGGCGCCCAACGTGAGAGCTTGAAGTTTCCCATGGGTTAGACAATAATATAGCCGACATTTGTAGTGTCGTTAGACATGCCGTACTCATATTGAGTGAATTTGTTTTAAATCCGCCTTAAATCCTCGTATACAACTCTGTTTTCTGCAACATGTTCCTAGAATATTACGAAGCCCGGCCCCAAACTAGCGCGAATTTCATTTCATTAAAAAAATTCACGAAATTATGCGTTTCCAGATTGAGTTCCATAGAAGAGTATAATCATGAAATTGCTGTAGCCTTTTGCAGGGTTATGCTTGGTATACATTTACGAAATCCACTCGATTTCAACTGTCAATTCTTTTGATTATACGTCAAATGAAAACTCATCCGAAATGCATTGGATTTCATTTGACGTTTAAGCAACGGAATTGACAGTTGATATCGAGTGGATTTCGTAAATGTAAACCAAGCATTAACTTTCTCTATGAGGATTTATTTGAAGTATAAGCAATGGAATTGACATTTGAAACCCAGTGGGTTAGTTAAATACGGTTATATATAAACGTACTATAAGAACGCCTAATTTCATGAAATTCACGCTAGTGTGGACCGGGACTAAAAGTTACTGGTATTTCACGTTCAGTTTATATACATTATGCAGGCCAACAATAAAAACAGAAATTAAAACGCATTTTACACTTGCACTTAAAACAGGTGTTTTAGGAGTCTACGTCATTTATTTTACAGATATTTGGTTTGTTCCAGAACTGCAAGAATCTACTAATTTTTACTACTTTTTCCTTTATGTTATCGGAAAAAGTAGTAAAAATTAGTAGATTCTTGCAGTTCTTAAACAGAGCAATTGACAACTTAAATCATGGATGTTTTATAAAACATGTTAAATGTAAAATGCGTTTAATAGGAAGAAATCGAAATTAATTGAATAACAGTACGGTTATGTATAACCGGATTTAACAAACCCACTGGTTTTCAAATGTCAATTCCTTTGTGTATACGCCAAATAAATCCTTATTAAGAAGGTTAACCCCGCAAAAGGCTATAATATGTATGTTCGTTTACTTACAATTTGTACAATATGTTACTGGATGTTGTTCGTTTACTCTACAGTACTATGCCAAAGACCTTAGTCGATTACAAGAAGTTACTGGACTTGTACAAATTATTAAGTAAACGAACAGACCTAATTTAAAAATAATCTAAAAAGTTATTTATTATTTGTCTTAAGCTTCCATAATTATTTAGAGACCCGCAAATGTCTATAGTGGCGATGGCAAAAGAATGCAATGTACTTTTATGCTTATAGCTCAGGATTTAATAAATCCAGTACAAATCTCATTGTATTTAAATATACATTTTGGAGGATTTAAATGGCAGTCAGCTGATTTTTGTTCATAGCACAATTACCAAGGTAGATGCATCACCCCATCTGATTCAATTTGAAACGTCAAATGAAAATGAAAAACATACGTCAAATTACAAATTTATTGTTTAATGCTGAAAATGTTAGCACATTATGCTACTAATGCTAACTAAAGAGCAAATAAAGTAGTATTTTATCGCAGTTTGCCCATTTCAAAATAAATAAACAAATTATTTTATCGTTCAGACATCGTAAATATTAGTCTTGGTTGATTAAAATCAACTTTGTACATCAAAACAAATTTAATTTTCCGCCTTGTTTACAAATTTTTACATTTTAAATTATTTTTAGTGTAGCTATTCACCGATGCATCTACCTTGTTTCTTGTTCCAGGTTGCAACTTTTTGTATTTTCTAGCGACATGTTGCAAAAAACAGAGTTGTATATGAGGATTTATGCCAGATTTAAAACAAATCCACTAATAGGAGGATTTATTTTTGTATGGGAAATCTGGTAGATTTTGGCTGGATTTAGCAAATAAAACCTGATAATGTGCTAAATCCGGCTAATGAAGTCATATCTAAATGGGCTATTACTGTTGTGTACCTAGCAAAAAAGTTTGGAAGTAGTGCAATGCAGAGTTATGATTTCACAACATCTTTCGATGCAGTCCATACGGAGTTAGGAAAAATGCACGCCATTCGATACATTTTAGAAGCACTCGCTTAAATATTCCTAAAAACACAAGCCAGTTTGTTGATCCCTACAGAAAATGTCGCAGCATTTTTTCCAAATATAAAAAATAGTGTCTAAACTTTAAGAATTTGTTTATAAAATAAAGAAATGCAAATTAAAGTTGGAACATTGGGGTAATTCACGAGACGGAAATTAGTTTTGGAGTGGAGTTGGAGTTAATTTCGAAGTCTTAGCTGGAGTGAGAGGACGATGTGTATAAAAACCCTTTAGATGACGAAGCAAAAACAGCTGCGGTGGCATAAAATGCAGAGCAAAGAAAATAAACTCACAGCCAGTTTCTGTATGTCGAAAGAAGAATGTGTGCAAATGAAACACGCCCGAACTTTAGTTTTCGAAATAATTTTACCTTTGCTTTTGCAAAAAACCAAAAAACAAATTTGAAAAACACAAAAGAGTTTAGACGTGTTTCTTTCGCACACATTCTTCTTTCGACATACAGAAACAGGCCGTCAGTCACGATTAAATTTAATGGAGAGTTTTTATAATTTGTGTTAATGCAATAAAGTTCTCAATATTCTTGTTTTACACAAATAATAAATGCATTTTATTTATTTTGGGACATTTTTCAATGGCTTGCATTTTTATAGCTTCTTTAGACTGCATCTAAATTCAATCAAAAACACGACATCAAAAGCCTTGATTTGGATCGACCTACCATTTTTCCGTTCCTTTACTTTTCTGGTAAACATGTTCATGAGAGAGCAATTTTGACACTTTTCTCTTTTACCACCCTTACCATTAAAAAATTAAGGAACAAAGCTTGTGTTACCAACGCCCAAATTATGGTCTGTTCCTTTACTTTTGAAAATGGTAAGACCGACAAAAGTAGTAAAAGTTGTAAACTGCTTCCATATGAATTGCATTGTGTCTGAAGTAAAGGAACGCTTTTCGAGTAAAAAGTGGTAAAAATGGAAGATTCTTGCACGTAAAGGAACAGAGCTTTAAATCGACGACGATGGAAACTTCAAAACAAAAATTGGATGTGTTGAGGGCTTAAGATGCAGTGCTTTGGATTGAGAGGTGAAGGAGCTCCTTCACCACCGATCTCTCTGAGAAGCTTTGAAGGTTTCGTATGAAAGTTTCAGCGTGCGGCTTTAGAGTTAAAAGACTCGGCACTCGGACTCGGTCTATTGAGTGTCAGAAACAACAACCACATGAAAAATGTGTAAGTGACGCCAATGCTTGGTTTACATTTGCGAAATCCACTCGATTTCAACTGTCAAATCCATAGGTTAAACGTCAAATGAAATCCAGATGAAATTTCATTTGACGTTTGAGCTATGGAATTGACAGTTGAAATCGAGTGGATTTCGTAAATGTAAACTTAGCACAAGTTTGTTTTTGAAGTTTTCATGTGGTTGTTGTAACGCGACATTCAACTGGCCGACAAAGGGACAAAGGGCCAAATACATCGGTCCGCTGAGTGTCGTTTCAAGCGTCAAAAACAACAACCACATAGAGAGTGTATCACTTACAAGTTTGTTCTTGAAGTAGAAGGCTTGGGTTTTTATGTACAAACACAAAATACAACACTGTATTTTTGGACCCAGTCGTAAGGAGATTTCATTTTGTATGACTAATCTGTAGTGCGACTATCCAACTCATTTTTCGAGTTAGGTCCATTCCTATATACGAACGTATACCCAGGGCGTGTGTAGTGAAAAAAGTAGAACACATTTATTCTTATGAGAACTACCGAAATACGTCGAGCGTATACTTTTTGTAAGTTGAAAAAGTTTAACTTTGACAGAACGTCATTGTTTGTATGTGTGTGTGTTTTGTATTTTAAAAACAAAAGCCCAACAAAACATGAAATACAATTCATTCATACCTTTCTTACTCGAAAGGCGTTCCTTTACCGCCATATGGAAGCAGTATACAACTTTTACTACTTTTGCCGGTTTTACCATATTCAAAAGTAAAGGAACAGACAAATTATGAATGACAAGTTTAAATCAAAAATCGACAACGCTGTTACTATCGGTAGAACTTTACGACTACTTTTTATTCGTCGCTAACTTACCGAATAACATCGTTAATTACCCTATAACCCAGTTGGTTTCAAATGTCAATTCCATAGCGCAAACGTCAAATAAATCCTCATAAAGAAGGTTAACCCTGCAAAATCTCTAATGCAAACGCCATTTTAAGAGGATTTATTTTACCTACACACAATGGAATTGACATCTAAAACCCAATGTTTTATTAAATCTGGTTATATTTAAAAATTCTATAATAATTAAATCTTCAAGAAGAAGATTAACCCAGCAAAAAGCTCTAATGCAAACGGGGTATAAGATGTATAAAAACTAACAAAAAACAAAATAAATAATATATAAATAAACGAAATCTTAAAGTTAAATGTAAACAGAAATTAACGGGAAAATGCTAAACGGACGCCATGTGACTTGGGCTTAAGTGTGCTACTCGCCATTCGAACTCAGCAATAAGAAAAGTCATTGACCTCAACATAAAATAGGGCCGCTTTTTAACTTGTCATATCAGCGGAAAATAAATCGTTATTACTAAATAAATCACTATTTGTATTTTAAATCAATCTTGCCCAGATAACACTTAAGAAAAAAACACTTTCCCTTCTTTTCCACAATCACCAGCTACGCTTCTGTAATATAAATAATGAGTAAAAATTGGTATTGAAAGACAAAAAATATTACAGAACCTCATACTTATTTTAGATATAAATAAAAATAACGCATGCAATGTCAAATATTCTAATAGCTGAAGGATAGAGTGTATACAAAAGAGTTCTTCTTAAAAATGTATGTTCATCAGCACAAATTTCTCTACACACATCACATTCAATTATACATACATATATACATATAATTGTGTGCGCAAAAGTACATACATACATATATAAATATATATATATGATATTCAGTTATGGCATAAATCTTAATGATTAAATAATTAAGTAAAGCCAAGAAAAAAGTCAAAATGAAAAATTTTAAATATTCCCAAAAACATATTAGAATATCTACTATAGTCCGTCATACGTAAACGTCGCCATAAATACATCGCCATCACCATACATACCTACTACATACAACAGCTGTGATATATTTTAAATAAATATTTTATTTTAAACAAAAGAACAGAATCTAAATAAAAGGTCAAGAACATTTGACTGTACCAAAAATATATACACTCTTTCCCCCCGCCCCCACACACACTCACTCATCTGCCAAAATATTCCAATTTTATGCAAATTGCTATATCCTAATAAATATTTGTATAAAAAACTAATGAAATTGCAACGAAAATACACAGTGGTAGCAGACATGCTGTGTTTAATTACAAAATTTTGTCGAATAGGTGTTTAAACATGTGAGTGGATGTAAGCACTAATCATTTCCAAGAATACTTTCTTCATATTTGGCTTCATAACATTAAAAATGTTCTATTATGAGTAAAAGCCAAGACCCGTTTTACACTTCACTTAAAACAAGTATTTAGGGCAAATACGTCATTTATTTGACAGATATTCTATGGAATTGACGACACAAATAACACATTTTTTTAAAACCTGTTAGATGTAAATTGGCCTTAAAACTCATTCAGCTCTTCGCTGATTTTTTCTCTTAAGTATTCCTGGTAAAAGAATAAAGGGCAACCTAGTTCGAATTTGTCTCGGCCATTCTTTATTCTTTTACCTTTAGCCTTCTACCTTTTCCTTTTATTCATGCATTTTTTACACTTTTGTGTATGAGGCCGAGCATTTCTGCCCAACAGTGATGTAAACCCACTATTATCATGAATATCAGATAAAGCTAAACGCATTTTACACTTGTATTTAAAACAGGTTTTTTGGGAATTTACGTCATTTATTTGGCAGATATTCTATGGAATTTACAACTTAAATGACTTTTTCAATTGTAAACAAGTGAGAAAAGGCTATAGTCGGTACTGGGCCGACTATGTGATACCCTACACGACTACCTCTGTGCATAATCTTTTCACTCGAAAAAAATTCTTTTAGGGAAATACGAAAGTCTTCACCTATCTGGCTTTTATATTAAATGACTTAATGCGAACTGAATCAAAATAATTAATATTTAATTTTATATTTGACTACTATCGACATCACCAACATCAATATGCTTCTATCTCTATGAGAAAGCTTCGTGATGATCCGATCAAAATTCCGACCTGTAGTGTGATTGCAGAAAAAGTGGAAAAAAGGGCATCCCTTTTACCGACTATTGCGATATCTCTATCATTTGACCACCTACTTTCTTAGTCTGGCTTTGCTTTTAGATGGTCCCGAACCAAAGGTGTTATATTCGACTATTGCAATATCTCCGTTAGTTGGTCACCTACGCCGACATAGTTTGCATCATTGTAAAGATGGGATCTTCTACTTTTATAGTCAGGGTTTGCTTTTGGAAAGTCTCCGACCAAAACTGTGATATTCGTCATTATAATTAAAATCGCAAAAATGAAAAGTTGGGTTTTATTTGCGACTATTGTGATATCTTCGCTGTTTGATCACCTACGAAAACCTACTTTACATCATTAGAAAGGTGATTACCTTTGATATACTCCATACAGAAGCTGAGATATTCGCTTTGGAAAAAATGCGACCTGTAGCGTTATTACAAGGTTTAGATGGACAGAAGGACGGACACACATAGCCAGATCGACTCAGCTCGTCGAGACATTCATTTTGGTATATATAAGTATGGGTCTACAACCATTATTTCGATGCGTTACAAACTTTTTGGCCAAAACCAACTTATAATACCCTCCCCACATAGTGGTGTAGGGTATAAAAATCTTCGATCATCCAGCTCAACTCCAAAGAGAAATTAATTAAAGGACATATGTTTTATAAAACATATAAGATGTCAAAGTCGCTCTAGTTTCAACATTACAATTTGTGTGTCGAAGAGAAAATATGTGAAAGCAAAACAAAAAGAAATCGACGATTTTCATTCATAATTTTACAACTGTTTCTGCAGTTGTCTGGACCCCTACTTCACACAGACAAGTTTACTAGACATTTACACCAGACAGCTTGTCTTCAAATACAACTCTGATTTACAAACACATATATAAATTTGTCGGCTGTCTCCCAACTGTCCATCATTTTTTCAAAGACAGTCGTTTTAACAAATTTTTGACATTTTTGTAAAAATAAGTGAGATAATAATTGAAATGTGTTGAAAACAAAAGAACGTGAACAAAAACATAAAGAAATCGAAGATTTTCATTCAAGTTTTGGGCTGCTAACAATCTCTACATCACAGCAAAAATTTTTGGAAGTTGTGCAATTGCAGTTATGATTTCACAACATCTTTCGATGTAGTCCAACAGAGTTATGAAAAATGCACAAAAGTAAAGGAACAGACCAATTAATTCTCTTTCGAGTTGAGCTGTTAGACCTAATAGTACGTTTATATATAACAGGATTTAACAAACCCACTGGGTGACAAATGTCAATTCCTTTACGTATACGTCAAGTAAATCCTCAATAAGAAGGTTATCCCTGCAAAAGTCTATAATATAAACATGGCCTAAGAGACACATTGAAAAATTAGGAGTCTGCCGAAGTCCCACGCATCCAACCATTACGCTACGTTTCACGGGTGGTTAATGGTATGTTTACATTTACGAAATCAAACTCGATTTCAACTGTCAATTCCTTTGCGTACACGTCAAATGAAAACTCATCTGAAATCGATTGGATGTTGTTATTGTGGCAGACGAAGTATATCGCACTTCATTAGATATTATCTATATACACTCCACGTCAGTAGAATAGAACACCTACATTTTTGTTAATGTTAGCTTATTTATCCCAAAACGAATGAATCTGCGTTTTTAATCTTGTGGGGATTTAAAGTCTATGATGTTACGTATCAAACACAGAAAAAATTATGTTTCTAGCTCTTCGCGAAATGATTTTCTGATCAATTTTCCGATAGTACTATGAAAAATAGGCATTTATTTTTGGTCATCAGGATAGAACAGTCACTTTATTTTCGCGAATTTTTGAGATATTAACGCCGCATTTTCTTTCAGTCTGATTTATCGGCTTTCTAATAATTTTTCACCAAAGAAAACCTATAAATTATTCCGCGGACACCGAAATAACAGCGTTAAAGGGTTTAAATTGACAGATATTTGAAACATCTCGGAATATCAATAGGAGTCGCGCAGTTATGTCATATTTCTTCACAATAAGATAGAATATGACACAGACAACCTCGACGGATACAATCGAGTGCTTCGGATCTGATAAGATGGAACATTTTCAAAATAATTATGAGAAACGTCGAAATTTCTTATAAAACCCTTGATGTTTTGTTAAATAAAATGGTTTTTCCGCAAACAAGTCCGCCGTTTAAAGGTTTGGAAATATGCTCCAGATTTGGAGGAAGATAATCTGATACGAAAACAACCGTTATTTTAATGCACTGAGGGAAATTTTAGCACATTTTTTAAATTGAACACAACCTTTGGACTTTGAGTTTTATATGTGTTCTTTTTTCGGTGTCCGCGACTGTTCTCAACAGTGTTATGCTCCAATATAAATGGACCAGGTTATGCTCTCTATGCCGGATTTTACGAATTGGTAGTTTTTTTAAATGAGCTCGCAAATGTAAAAACCCCGTTTTCGCGGGAAAACACAGTCATGGAAATTGAGGTTTTAGGTTTCGTATGTTGTTTTACAAAGTACTAAAATTTCCCTCAGTGCATTAAAATAACGGTTGTTTTCGTATCAGATTATCTTCCTCCAAATCTGGAGCATATTTCCAAACCTTTAAACGGCGGACTTGTTCGCGGAAAAACCATTTTATTTAACAAAACATCATGGTTTTTATAAGAAATTTTGACGTTTTTCATAATTATTTTGAAAATGTTCCATCTTATCAGATCCGAAGCATTCGATTGTATCCGTCGAGGTTGTCTGTGTCATATTCTATCTTATTGTGAAGAAATATGACATAACTGCGAGACTCCTATTGATATTCCGAGATGTTTCAAATATCTGTCAATTAAAACCCTTTAACGCTGTTATTTCGGTGTCCGCGGAATAATTTATAGGTTTTCTTTGGTGAAAAATTATTAGAAAGCCTTGATTTCGATCGACTGAAAGAAAATTCGGCGTTAATATCTCAAAAATTCGCGAAAATAAAGTGACTGTTCTATCCTGATGACCAAAAATAAATGCCTATTTTTCATAGTACTATCGGAAAATTGATCAGAAAATCATTTCGCGAAGAGCTAGAAACATAATTTTTTCTGTGTTTGATACGTAACATCATAGACTTTAAATCCCCACAAGATTAAAAACGCAGATTCATTCGTTTTGGGATAAATATGCTAACATTAACAAAAATGTAGGTGTTCTATTCTACTGACGTGGAGTGTATATACTAGATAATATCTAATGAAGTGCGATATACTAGTTACCAAGCTTTGCCTTCGTCTGCCACAATAACAACATCCTAATACGCCTGAAGATCTGCTTAACCACCCGTGAAACGTAGCGTAATGGTTGGATGCGCGGGACTTCGGTATAGAGTTGTACAAATTGAACTATATTGAACTACCTAGTTCACTATCTAGTTCAATGGACACCGGTCGTTTCTTTGAACAAAATGCGTATACTTATTATCTCACGTTAGTTTGGATGATGTTACTCATACGTTTTTGAACTAGGACAGTGAACTAGGTCGTTCAATTGCCCAACTCTACTTCGGTAGACTCCTAATTTTTCAATATATCTCTTAAGCTGTAAACAGATACAACGTTTGGGTAAAGTTTTGTGTCGTTTTGGCCGTTTTTACACTGTTGGGCATGATGCCGAAAAATTCAAATTCATTTGAAATATATGCCGGCAAACAGATAAACGCTGGACTTTGGTATCGTCGTCGCCCTGTTGTTGTTGTTTTTTTCTCGACGCCCAACGCAAAACTTGAATCAAACGTTGTATCTGTTTTCAGCTTTATGCTTGGTTTACATTCGGCGTCATTTCTATATTGAACTACCTAGTTCACTATCTAGTTCAATGGACACCGGTCGTTTCTTTGAACAAAATGCGTATACTTATTATCTCACGTTAGTTTGGATGATGTTACTCATACGTTTTTGAACTAGGACAGTGAACTAGGTCGTTCAATTGCCCAACTCTACTTCGGTAGACTCCTAATTTTTCAATATATCTCTTAAGCTGTAAACAGATACAACGTTTGGGTAAAGTTTTGTGTCGTTTTGGCCGTTTTTACACTGTTGGGCATGATGCCGAAAAATTCAAATTCATTTGAAATATATGCCGGCAAACAGATAAACGCTGGACTTTGGTATCGTCGTCGCCCTGTTGTTGTTGTTTTTTTCTCGACGCCCAACGCAAAACTTTAATCAAACGTTGTATCTGTTTTCAGCTTTATGCTTGGTTTACATTCGGCGTCATTTCGTGATTTCGAAGGCGTTTCGTGATTTCGCGCGGAATCATGCAAAATCTATCATGATTTCGCATACAAATATAAAATCATCTCATTTCGCGATTTCAGCGAAATCAACATCGAAATCACAGTACACATGATATACAACCCTGTTTTTGCCTAAAAAAAGTACCAAAAGTTGCAACACTTTTCACGTTTCACAATAAACAAGCTAGATGGTCAATTGTTGCAAAAAAAAATGTTAGTATCAAAATTTGTAAACAATGTGAAAAAATATTAAATTACTTTGTTACAATGCTATTTTTCATAGTGTACCCGTACTTTTCTAATGGTAATGTTAGAAAAAAGGGCGAATTTTAAAAAATTGCTTTCTCATACACCTTTCTTAAAAAATACGGGAACGGAAAAATGACGGAAATTGCAAAAACTCCAGCATAAATGTCAAAATCAACGTATTAGCTATCATATTAGATGCCAATGAACTAGAGATGGGCGCGTGCCTAAAAAATTAGGCACGAACATGCACGAACACGGACCAAAATTTTTATGCACATTCACGCACAAACACGGCGTTTTTCGAGAAGGCACGAACACGCACACTCACGCACGAAATTACAAAAAAAGAGAAATCGATATAGGTGTACATTTATATGTTCAAAAAGTATTCATATGAAGTTCTCTGAGTGAAATCGGAAACTTTTTCAATATGAGGTTTTTGATTTCCTTTATTTTTTGCTGTGGTGATGCTGCTCATCAACAACACATTTCAGCGGCTCCAGAGATATCGCGCCTTGAAAAAGTCGAATTCTGTATAAACTACATGCAAAGAAATACTCATAACTTCTTTAATATTGGTCCAATTTGAAAAAAAATCTTTTTTTTTTGTATTCAATAAAAAATAGAAAACAATTGGACTTGGATTCAATTTTCGCGATTTAAAATCAATTTTGAACAATGACCCTTCGATTTTCTTCACAATTTCTTGTATAAAACTATGATCAATTAAAAAAATTTCCTATTTGGTAGTGGGATTCAAATGATTACTATTTGTTCTTAATTTTTTAAAATTTGTCAATATAATGTTTCCTTTATACCAGTGTGAAACATTTGTTATTTTACCAAAAAAAATAAAAAAAATATTTTTTTTAACATTTGCTGTTTTATTTAGGAATTTATCTTAAACATCGTAAAAACAGAGTTATTTTTAGATTTTGAAAATGGATTAGCAATTATTGTACCAGCCGGACAATAAACTAACAACTACTAACTACTACTGTTAACAAATGCGGCACCCATCTTGCAGAAAGCTTTTTCATCTGTAGTTCTTCATGCAAGATTAAATGGACTCGATCATTTGAGATGCCCATGATATTAGCAATTTCACGCACTTTTATTCGTCGATCATTTAATACCATATCATGCACTTTGGCTACAATTTCTGTTGTTGTTGCTGTTTTTGGACGTCCACTACGTGGTTCAACTTCAATGCTTGTACGACCACGTTTAAATTCAGCAACTCAATTTTTTACTGTCGCATATGAAGGATCACTTTTACCTAACACATTCACCATATCATTATGAATTTCTTGTCCCGATAAACCTTTTTTATGTAAATACTTAATGACAGCTCGCATTTCTAATTTTTCCATTGTAAAAAAATTGCGCATGATCAAATAACTATGACTGAGCATCCGTGCCAGAAGATTATTATTTAGATACGAAAGAGGATTTGAATATGAAATAGTTAATGTTTAAACATATCGCGGACAAAAAAAGTTCATTCTATAATACCCACTAATGCTAATACACCAATTTCTAAACCATTCTTAAAATTGCAAAATAAAGATGTTTTTAAGATGTTTACGATAAATTTCTAAATAAAACACCTATGTTTTTGATAAAATAACATATTTTGCACAGTGGTATATAGGAAAAACCTTATTGACAAATTAAAAAAAAAAAATAGAAAAAATAGTTATTATTTGAATCCCATTACCAAGTAGAACTTAAAAGTTTTGTAATTGATTGTAGTTTTATACAAAAAAAAAATTCAAAAAATCGTAGGGGTCAATCATTGATAAAAATTGAGTTTAAATATTAAATCGCGAAATTGCATCCAAGCCAACTGTGCCAATTTTTTTTCTATTTTTTATTAAATAGGTGATAAAACAACAAAACATACTAAAAAAGATTTTTTTCATTCTTTTGTAGCAAAATGCTCTTAATCTCTTTCTGGACTTGGTATATTCTCTCAAGCAACGTTTTTTAACATTTTCGACAATTTGTTGTTTACTAGGGGTTTACACACAGACAGTATTGGCAAGACAATAGCAAAGTTACAAACCATTTTCACCAATACATTCATACTTTTCTCTATACATATTTAAAAATTTATAAATGCATTTGTGAAAAAGATTTGTATTTTTGCTATTGTCTTGCCAATACTGGCATTTGTAAACGCAGGGTTAGCTCCGAGTGTTTAAAATATCTTACAACGTTTTTTGGGCAGTCAATCAGTTTTCCCAATTCGGGAAGAGGATGTTTTTCAATAACATCATCCATAACAGATAATACAATCAGATAAAAATCTGCTTTGCAAAGAGAGTATATTGCGTTAACGCTCTGAGTAGTTTTTGTGCTTGCTTCTCTCGTGGACAAAACAAATTGCCAACAAAAATCATCTTTTTTCACTCATACTCTGGCCTCTCCATAACAAAACGGCAATAAGTACCGGACTACAAAAACGAAACAATAAATGTTTGGCTTTTTTTGGTCGGTTTTATATTCTTGTTCGATTTTCGTGTTTAGTATGGTCTCTTGCACGACTTCTAAAGGGAGAACAAAAATTTAGCACGATCGTGTCACATAGTGCAGATCGTGTTTAGTCGTGTCGTGCAAAGCCGTGTCAAACAAAAAAACACGATATTCAGTATAATAATATTGAAATGCATTCTTTTATTTTTTATTACAGTGGACATTAGGAGTTCTATGCCGTCAGGAGGGTGTGGAATTTCAGAAGGGTAGAGGTTAAGGACTTTTTACGGGTTCAGGACTTTTTGTTTTTGAATTCCATAAACCACTGTCGTCTGCACATGTAGTTAATTAACCAACGTTTCGTCCTGCTTACAAATATGTAAAGATCTTTGGGGGGAAGTCCAAACTTCCCGAGATATAGGCTTTTGAAGTTCTGAAATTTCCATTGTTTATAACTTCGCCAATTGTGAACTGATAACGATTCCATTCCATTCTAATGCTTGATTTACATTTACGAAATCCACTCGATTTCAACTGTCAAATTCATAGGTTAAACGTCAAATGAAATCCAGATGAGATTTCATTTGACGTTTGAGCTATGGAATTGACAGTTGAAATCGAGTGGATTTCGTAAATGTAAACTTAGCATAAAGGCCTACGTACATAACTGCCTCGCCTGGTTGCCAGGCTTGCTTCTGATAAATGAGTAAAAAAGAAAAGGACAACCCAGTTCGAAATTTGCTCGTCTCCTTTATGCTAAGTTTATATTTACGAAATCCACTCGATTTCATCTGTCAATTCCATAGCTCAAACGTCAAATGAAATCTCATCTGAAATCCATTGGATTTCATTTGACGTTTAACCTATGGATTTGACAGATGAAATCGAGTGGATTTCGTAAATGTAAACATAGCATTATTCTTTTATTTTTATTATATCAGAAATGAAGCAGGAAAGCAAGGCAATCATGCAAGGCAGCTTATGTACGCAGGCCTTTAAGCTTACGGAGTACACAATCATATATAATACAATTTATCTCTAAATAGAATGTCTTCGGCGGGAAATATAAGACTTTTTCCTGTGTAGGTGCAAATCTCGAACACGGGAACAAAACTTTCTTTTAAATTGCCAATTTTCTTCCAAGTTTTCGGGAACTTCACAGGACCATATCTCGGGAAATATGGACATCTTTATATTTATATTTTTGTAATCAGTCCTTTCAACACAGAATTTTGCGAAAAAAAAACATATTTTATTCGTTGAAAATTGAAAACATTTATTTAGAATTTGTCATCATATACATATGTATGTTTGTGTAAATACACATACATACAAGTGGTCTGTTCCTTTACTTATGAAAATGGTAAAACTGGCAAAACTAGCAAAAGTTGTAAATTGCTCCTATATTAATTGTATGGAGTCTGAAGTAAAGGAACGCTTTTCGAGTAAAAAGTGGTAAAACTTGAAGATTCTTGAACAAAAAGGAACAGAGCTAAGGTGTGTCAACATCGTTTTGACAATGAAGTTACATCAAGGCGAGTACAATGCTTTGTGCTTTGAGCGTAAGGTTAAATTTTATTATTATACCATGCGAGGCTAGCAGCCGAGGCAGCTTATATACCCTGGCCTTTAAGAGAGAATGCCATGATTCTTATGTGTCGAGGCCTTTACATAAAGGAACAGAGCGTTTGCTTTGCTGAGTTACGTTACGCTACGTTGGTGCGTTTTCAATAATCAGGCTTTACTAGGAAAAGTATTCCGAATGTTTAAAGTAACCATTAAAGTAACAAATTTATTCTCTTAAATAAAACAATTATCGGTTAATATTTATTTAAAATTGAAAATTGTATTACAAAAGCATATAAAACAGTTTAAATAATAAAAATAAATGGAGATAACAATAACTTATCCAGTGTTTGCATCTAAACAATACCGGTTAATGGTTACTTTAAACATAAAACGATCCATAGAACCCTAGTTTGGTGTAAGTTTTTTTCATTGGCATTTTTTCGTGAAAGAAAATTAGAGAATTTGTGGATTTTTGAAGAGGTAAGATATATTTTTGAACGCTTGAAGTATTTAACTCAAGTATCCAGTATTTTTCTTTACAGTACTGAACAAAATGTCAGATTCGGAAAGTAATATGTCCGACAGCGGATCTGAAGATGGATCTGTGGGCTCCAATAAATCACAGAAAAGTGTACGCTCTAGATCTCGTTCACCCATACGTTCCCGGTCTGGTTCACGTTCTGTATCCAGATCTCGGTCTAGATCCCATTCACGGTCACGTTCCCGATCTAGGTCGCGCTCACGTTCCAGATCTCGTTCAAGATCACGCTCGGTTGCATCCGAATCTGGTTCCGAAGGTTCAGTACGGGGCCATAAAAGGGCACGCGATGAAGAGGAGGAAGAAGAAGAAGGTGATGATGTCGATTCCGAAGAATATGAAGAGGACGAAGAGGATCGCCATCGTAAGAAAAAGAAGAAGGATCGTTTTGGTGGTTTTATTATTGACGAAGCTGAAGTCGATGATGAGGTAAGTAATTGGGAATAGTTTTTTCAATGAAATTTCTCTATGTATTTATTGTTGTAACAAAATGTTTTGTTGTTAGGTTGATGAAGATGAAGAATGGGAAGAAGGAGCCAATGAATTGGGTATTGTGGGTAATGAAATTGACGAATTGGGTCCTACGGCCCGTGATATTGAAATTAGACGACGTGGCACCAATCTTTGGGAGTGAGTATACTTGATACCTTTGTGTTGCATGTATATATCTAATATTTGTGATATCCGTAGTACCCAAAGGGAAGATGAAATTGAGGAATATCTACGCAAAAAATATGCTGACGAATCGATTGCCAAGAGACACTTTGGTGATGGTGGTGAGGAAATGTCCGATGAAATTACCCAACAAACTCTTTTGCCAGGCATTAAGTAAGTAGATAGATATACACACTATGAACTTGTTTGGATCAACATTACATTCTAACGTAATTGCTTAGGGATCCCAATTTATGGATGGTCAAGTGTCGCATTGGTGAAGAAAAAGCCACAGCTTTATTATTGATGCGAAAGTTTTTAACTTATCTAAATACCGATGAACCCTTACAAATTAAATCCGTGGTAACCCCAGAAGGTGTCAAGGGTTATGTGTATATTGAATCTTACAAACAAACCCATGTTAAGGCAGCCATTAACAATGTCGGCAACCTTAGAATGGGCCAATGGAAACAAGAAATGGTACCCATTAAGGAAATGACAGATGTCCTTAAGGTGGTAAAAGAACAAGCCGGCCTTAAGGTCAAGCAATGGGTTCGACTTAAGAGAGGTCTATACAAAGATGATATTGCCCAGGTGGATTATGTGGATTTGGCCCAAAATCAGGCCCATTTGAAACTATTGCCACGTATTGATTATACTCGCATGAGAGGAGCCCTAAGGACGACAGCAAGTGTAAGTAAAATGGAATTTATTTTCAAAAAAAAAAATCATTATGTATTATTTTTTATTATATTTAGGACTCTGATAAAAACAAAAAGAAACGTAGGCCCCCAGCCAAACCTTTTGATCCAGAAGCTGTGAGGTAAGTTGTCCAGCGAAAGCGATTTTGTCATCTAAATTTAATTTGTTTTTTTTTTCCTATAGGGCCATTGGTGGTGAAGTCCATTCTGATGGTGACTTTTTGTTGTTCGAAGGCAATCGTTATTCCCGCAAGGGTTTCTTGTACAAGAATTTCACCATGTCTGCTATACAGGCAGAAGGTGTTAAGCCCACATTGGCCGAATTGGAAAGATTCGAGGAAACGCCAGAAGGTTAATTTGCGAATCAAACTTTTTAAGTTTTTTTTTTCAATTGATTTGTTTTTCTAGATGTAAATTTGGAAATTGCTTTGGGAGCAAAGGACGACCCAACCATGGGCCATTCCTTTTCCATGGGTGATAATGTGGAAGTATGCGTGGGTGACTTGGAAAATTTGCAGGCTAAAATTATTGCAATAGATGGAGGAATGATTACTGTCATGCCCAAACATCAAGATTTGAAGGTAAAGAATTTAGAACTATTTCCATAGCAGATTGGAACTATTGTATTATTCTCTTTTTATTTTTTGCGTTCCTAGGATCCCTTGGTTTTCAAGGCAAATGAATTGCGCAAATATTTCAAAACTGGTGACCATGCTCGTGTCTTGGCTGGCCGTTATGAAGGTGAAACTGGTTTGATTATACGCGTCGAACCCTCGCGTGTTGTATTGGTCTCCGATTTGACCAATCATGAATTGGAAGTTTTGCCCAAAGATTTGCAGCTTTGTTCTGATGTGGCCACTGGTGTTGATTGCTTGGGTCAGTTTCAATGGGGTGATTTGGTGCAACTTGAGTAAGTGTTTTTTTGCCGGCTGGAGAAATCCTGACTTTATTCTAACCCCAATTATTTTTCTTTTAGTGCCCAAAATGTGGGTGTCATTGTACGCCTAGAGAGAGAAAACTTCCATGTCTTGGGTATGCATGGAAAGGTTATCGAATGTAAACCCACTGCTTTACACAAAAGACGAGAAAATCGCAATACAATTGCTTTGGATGCTGATCAAAATCAAATTAGACGTCGTGACATTGTAAAGGTTATGGAGGGACCACATGCTGTAAGTTGCCAATGTTCCATAGATGTTAAGTTCGGAAAATCTAATTAAAGGGTGCTTCTTAAGAACCTTTCCATAAGAAAGGGGGCCACTTAAGGCACTTTCCAGAGGAAAGAACATTTCCATAGGAAAGGGTGCTTCTTAAGGTCATTTTCATAAGAAAGGGTGCTTATAATCATTTCCGTAGGAAAGGATGCTTCTTAAGACCCTTTCCGTAGGAAAGGATGCTTCTTAAGACCCTTTCCATAGAAAAGGATGCTTCTTAAGACCCTTTCCGTAGGAAAGGATGCTTCTTAAGACCCTTTCCATAGAAAAGGATGCTTCTTAAGACCCTTTCCGTAGGAAAGGATGCTTCTTAAGACCCTTTCCGTAGGAAAGGATGCTTCTTAAGACCCTTTCCGTAGTAAAGGATGCTTCTTAAGACCCTTTCCATGGGAAAGGGTGTTTCATTAAGTATTTCGTCCTTCGAGACCAAATTCTACTTTATATCCGCTCCTTCGAGTCGACACTAGTTATTGGAAAATTTGTCCAGTCCATGTAGCTGCTGTTAATAAGAACCCTTTAATCCAGAGCTCTGAAAAATCTTTGATTTTAAGAGGGCCCCTTACTAATGTAAGTTTTCTCTCTTCATAGGGTCGTTCCGGTGAAATTAAACATCTTTATCGCAGTTTGGCATTCCTTCATTGTCGTATGTACACCGAGAACGGTGGCATATTTGTGTGTAAAACACGTCATCTTCAGTTGGCCGGTGGCAGTAAATCGCAAACAAATAATTTTGGTCCTTTGGGTGGTTTGGGCTTTATGTCACCACGTATACAATCGCCAATGCATCCCTCGGGTGGTCGGGGTGCCCGTGGAGGAGCTCGAGGTCGTGGAGGTTTTCGTGTCACCCGCGATCGTGAAATTTTGGGTAAAACTATTAAGATTAGCGGTGGACCCTATAAAGGTAAGTGGAAAAACAATTGTGGATCAATTGGAATATAATGTATTTTTTTTTATTTTTCTCTCCAGGTGTTGTGGGTATTGTCAAAGATGCCACCGAGAGTACAGCCCGTGTGGAGTTGCACACTTCGTGTCAAACAATTTCTGTGGATCGTAATCACATTGCCATTGTTGGTCCAGCTGGCAAAGATGGCAGCCTCTCTTCGTATGGTCGTACACCAGCCCGTACCCCAGGCTATGGTTCTCATACACCAATTTATGCTGCTGCCGGTTCCAAGACACCATTGCTTGGCAGTCAAACACCCAATTGGGATTCTGAGGGCCGTACACCGTATAGCAGTTCTATGACACCCTTGCATGATGGTAGCATGACACCACGTCACGGTGCCTGGGATCCCACAGTCACCAATACGCCAGCACGTAGCAATGACTTTGATTATTCTCTGGAGGAACCTAGCCCAAGTCCAGGCTATAATCCCAGCACACCGGGCTATCAAATCAACACCCAATTTCCACCACAAACTCCTGGCACTTTGTATGGCTCCGATCGCAGCTATAGTCCATTTAATCCCAGCCCAAGTCCAGCACCCTCTCCCTATCCTGTGGGCTATATGAACACTCCATCACCCTCAAGCTATTCGCCCAATACTCCCGGAGGGGCTCCAAATTCACCCTACAATCCTCAGACACCAGGGGCAAGTTTGGAATCACCCATTGGAGATTGGTGTACCACTGATATTGTGGTTAAAATCCACACCCATGATGATGCTGATTTGGTGGGCCAAACTGGTATTATACGCACGGTGTCAAATGGAGTCTGTTCGGTGTTTTTGCAGGAGGAAGATCGCAGTGTATCGGTTGTTAGTGAGAATCTGGCTCCAGTAGCTCCAAGCGAACATGATGAATTTAAGGTTATCTACGGTGATGAAAGGGAGTCCGTGGGCAAAATTATTTCTGTGGACAAGGAGTCTTGTGTTTGCAAGCTCAACGGAGAGGTCAAGATCATACCAACCTCTCACTTGGCAAAAATGAAATCAATTGATTAAATTTATCAAATAATTGGATATTCTTCGTAGTATATAAACACAATATTATTCTATATGGGATTCTCTGGAACAAATTACCGTAAAGAAGAGCAAGAGGACAACCTCTCATTGAATGAGAACGAAACAAAAAAAACGTATGTAATTCAATTTCACTTTTTTCGGGGTAATCCGTTTTTATTATTACTTACATTCATATTCTAAGTAAAAATATACACCAAGATTTTTTGGAATCTTACAAAAAGAAACTTGAGTTTTTATAAAACTTTTATTTATAGTAGAGAATAGAAAAATTGGAATTTACATGATTCTTAAGGCCCACAACCTTTAATGTTTAAAAGTAGTTTGAGATAACTGGCTTTACAAAGCCAAACGTTGTCTAATGAGATTTTCCAGTGCCACAGCATCAACAGCAAACTTGCGAATACCTTCCGAAAGTTTATCCGTTGCCATGGCATCCTCATTCAACATCCATCTAAAGGTGGGCTCATCAATGTTAATCTTTTCCAAATTAGCTGCGGCCGCTTGTTCAACATTCAATTGTGCTTGAATTTCTTCAGTATCGTTTTCCAATTCCTTCAGGAGGGAAGGGCCAATTGTCAGCAAATCACAACCGGCCAAGGCCTTAATTTCCCCGGTATTTCTAAAGGAGGCACCCATAACAACAGTGGGATAACCAAACTTCTTATAGTAGTTGTAGATTTTGGTGACCGAAACCACACCAGGATCTTCCTTGGGTTCATATTTCTTTTTGTCGGTATGGGCAACATACCAATCGAGAATGCGGCCAACAAATGGTGAAATCAATGTAACCTTGGCCTCGGCACATGCCACAGCTTGGGCAAATGAAAACAACAAAGTTAAATTACATTTAACATTGTGCTCCGACTCCAAGATTTTTGCTGCCTGAATGCCTTCCCAGGTGGAGGCCAATTTGATGAGTATGCGCTCCTTGGCAATACCCATATCAGCATACAAGCCAATCAGTTTCAAGGCCTTTTTGACACTCTTTTCTGTGTCAAAGGAGAGACGGGCATCTACTTCAGTGGATACACGGCCGGGGACAATTTTTAAAATTTCACAACCAAACAAGACACACAAATAGTCCATGGCTTCTTCCACTTTTTCTTCGGCCGATCTGTTTTAAAATATAAACTTATTAACAACGGCCCACGAGTGGTAGACTGCTGCTACAACTTACCCTCCAACCTTGTTGCCATATTCCACAGCCTTTTCAACTATGCTTTGATAACGCTCCATTTTGGCGGCATTTAAGATTAGGGAAGGATTTGTGGTGGCATCAGTGGGCTTGTAAAGCTTCATGCCTTTTTGGAATTGGGGGGGAAGACAGAAAGGTTATCACATCATGTTAGGTATTGTTGAGTCTATGTGTGTGTGAGTGGCGTGCATAAATCAAAGCCCATATTCTAGTATAGATCTTAATGTAAATTTACAATTCACTACTCGTTCGTTCACCACTACAGACATGATACGATAGTTGTTGTCTTTGTTCTAATCTAAGGCACAAATCAAGGTGAAACAGCCTACTGATTGAAAGTTGCCCCCCCAACACTTAAGGTTATAAATGTGTGCGTGTGTTGGGGTGAATGTTGTTGCATGTTTTACGGCAATGCAGTTTTTTTGCAAATCATAGGTATTTACTTTTCAAATAAGTAACACTATTGGCAAGCAAAGTAAATGCTCCATCTCAAATTAATCCATGTGGATGACACTCTCACACACACTATATAACTGATTGTAAATGCGGTACTTACTTTCAAAGTCGCCGGTATCGGCAACAATGGTTGTGAATTTCTTCAATTGCTCCAGCGAACTCATTTTTGATCTTTTTGCTTTGACTGGATCCTCCATTCTGATGATTACTTGGCTCCAAAAAAATCTTCGACTTACACGACGTACAAAACGTGAACTCGGCGCCTGTACAATGTAGTACTACTTTCTACTACTAAATTATGACGTGTTACAGTAATGTAAATTTCAGTATGAACACTAAAAACAGTGTCAATTATTTTTAAATTATTTTAATGTTATGTATTATATATATTTTAATTTATGTTTTTATATTTTAGGTGCTTAAAAGATTAATAAAGGTTATATTTTCTTCGTTTCATTTGATTTGATAAGAGAGAAAATAGTAATTGCAAACCTGTGAATGACCGATATGCTTGGTTTACTTTTACGAAATCCACGCGATTTCAACTGTCAAATCCATAGGTTAAACGTCAAATTATATCCAATGGATTTCACATGAGATTTCATTTGACGTTTCAGCTATGGAAATGACAGTTGAAATCGAGCAGATTTCGTAACTGTAAACTTATAGCACGGTTACACTTTTTGCCGGGTTAACCCACTTCATGAGGATTTATACGGCGTTTAGATTATAGTTTTTTGCAGGGTTAACCTTCTTTATGAGGATTTATTTGAAGTATACACAATGGAAATGACATTTGAAACCCAGACCCACTGGGTTAACCCGGTTATATGTAAACGGCCTATTATTGCTTAATCTGGTCAAATCTGACCAGATTTGCCATACAAAAATTAAATCCTCTCATGACTGGGTTTATTTTAAATCCGGCACAAATCCACCAAAATTACAGTGTTGTATTCGGCATTTGTGCAAAAAAATCCAACTCTACTCAAAAAGTACCAAAAGTTGCAACTGTTTTTGCAACAGAGTTAGTCGTGTTTTACACGTTTACGATTGGTCGCATGAGATTTTATGGAGTTAATAAATCTAAAGTTATTTGAAAATCATAAAATTATTTATTTTTTTTACATTAGACACTTTTTTAACAAAAAGTACGCTTGATACCATGATACAAAAATGTATCCCTGTGTGTAAAATATACCAATATATTGTATATATATCATATATGAGCAAAGAGGGGACGATATCTCATACGAGAAACTGTTAAAGGTTAAAACACGACTTTATTAGTTATTTTGTATGTATACGTAAACAAACATCAGCTGACAGTCTATATCCTGGAAAAGCTAAGTGTAACCAGCAAAGATTAACCCACTGGATCTATTAAACCCAGTGGGTTAACCTTCAATAGTGTAACCGGTACATTAGCAGTATAGTCAAACATCACTTGTTCGATCAGCTGCGCATATGCATCTACCTTGATCATTGTGATATGTTTGAGATCAACAAAAAATATGTGTTAACACCGTGGTATATTTCAGGATTTCGTGAAATCCAGTGGATTTTGGAGCGCTAGTGTAAACTTGGCATTATCATTAAAAAAGTGCTGGAACCTAGCTATTGTTTACAAATTTTGATACTAAAATTTTTTGTTGGAGCAAATGACCATCTACCTTGTTTATTCTGATAAGTGAAAAGTGTTGCAGCTTTTGGTACTTTTTTAGGGAAAAACAGGGTGTGTATTGTGATTTCGATGTTGACTTCGCTGAAATCACGAAATGAGATGATTTCATTTTTGTATGCAAAATCATGATAAATTTTGCTTGATTCCGCGCAAAATCACGAAACGCCTTCGAAATCACGAAACGACGCCGAATGTAAACCAAACATTGCACTTCTCTTTAAACAAAAATTACGCCGAATAATACCCTCTTCTCCTGTTTTCTGCAATACAATTTTGGCCTAGTAGAAACTAGCAGCATGTTCGTTCGCATATAAGTACGATAGCTGATTCGTTGATTTTGACATTTCTGCTGGAGTTTTTACAATTTCCGTAATTTTTTAGTTTCCGCATTTTTTAAGAAATTTGTAGCGTCCTGGTCCACACTAACGTGAATTTCATTAAAAAGTTTCATGAAATTAGGTGTTCTTAAATCGAATTCCCCACTACAACAATTTTATGATTTTACTCTACTATGGAAGTCGATCTAGACACATACAGGTATGTGATGGAAAACGATTTCGAGCTCAAAACGAGTCAAAAACGACTGTAGGTGTGATGCATGTACATTTTCCGACATCGAATTGTTTTCGATATCGGTTTCATATTCCATTTTGTTCTATGGAAAAATTGATCAAAAAGACGTGTGATGCAATTCGATAATCGTTTTTATAAACGATTTAATGAACTTTGATATTTTTTAAGAAAAAAAGGCTTGGAATTTAAACACGGATATAGAATAGATAAATTTACATTTATTTGCATTATATTTAGTATATTTTGTTAAGAAAATATTTGATATTTCGATAAAAAAAAAACACGGATCAAAAAATTTACTTTGAACATGTTGCTTTCCTCTAGATTAGTGAAGGCATCCGCTTAATATTTTTTGCACTGTTTGTAAAGTTCTCCTCATGTAATTGGACAAGAATTTCCACACTATTTTTCCATATAGGGCAATTTAAACAAGAACACAAATTAATTTTATTTGTTATTACATTTTTTCGGCTTTTGCCATCGCCAAGACTAAAAAAGTGTTTTTTATTTCTATTTTTCTTCTTTCGACTGGTGATCCCTAATCACCAGTCCGTTTTTTGTTTGTGAGAATTTAATGAAATTGAAACAACGTGGAATTGAAATTCGATGCGGATCCCATCACATCTAAAAACAATTCACTCGTTTTGGGCAAATCGTTTTTATTGCAAATCGATTCGAAATTCATCATATACCTGATAATTTCATGCAATTTTATCAATGAAATCACTCTAGTGTGACAATTCGCTCTTTTTTCTAACATTAACATTAAAAAAGTACGGGAACACAATGAAAAATAACATTGTAACAAATAAATTTAATAATTTTTTTACATTGTTTAAATATTTTGATGTTACAATTTTTTGTTGCAGCAATTGACCATCTACCTTGTTTATTCTGATACGTGAAAAATTTTGCAACTTTTGGTACTTTTTTAGGCACAAACAGAGTTGTATATCATGTGTACTGTGATTTCGACAAGATCTATTTAACAGGTCACGTAAGTAGCACAAATACAACTCTGTTTTTGCCAAAAATTCTTCAATATGTCAAAACCAAGATCTATTTAACAGGTCACGTAAGTAGAACAAATACAACTCTGTTTTTGCCAAAAATTGTTCAATATGTCAAAACGTTTGTTTACGTTTTCATACAATTTATTCACAATAACAAAAAATTTGACAGATTGAAACCAATCATCTGGTCATTTTACGCCACCTTATTATTTCATCATGGATTTCGATGTTGATTTCGCTGAAATCACGAAATGAGATGATTTCATTTTTGTATGTGAAATCATGATAAATTTTGCTTCCGTGCGAAATCAGAAAACGCCTTCGAAATCACGAAACGACGCCGAATGTAAACCAAGCATTATAAACAAGTTGAAATCGAGTGGATTTCGTAAATATAAACCAAGCATTAAGTTCCTTTTTATTATTCATGAATGAAATCTCATTAGATTTTCAATTTGAATGCATCATTATCATTCCACTTAATGCATAATGGGTCTATCTTGTATTGCCACTAAACTTGAGTTGCGTTGTCAGTTGTCTGCGCGACTGAGACGAAATGTTGTACCATTAATGTCTGTTGCGTGCGTTCTTTATTTAACATTAAGTTAAATAAATGCAGCAAATCATCCGTTTATAAAAAATTGCGACCGACGCGACCTACGACCAGAACAAAAAACGGAAATGATGAATGGCCTGACAACTGAGTTGTTAAGGGTGTTGCCATTTTTGTTTTTAACTCTGGTGGGTTATTGGGTACGTATAACGTAACGTGAAAAGTGAAATACAACCCTGCAGGATCATGACATTTAGTACGGAGATTGGCAAAAAGAAAAATTAATAAATTATGGAAAATCGAGGGAAAATTTGCAAGGAGGGGAAATTGATGTCGGCTTCTATTCCCCGCCGTATAAAAGGCTGCAACGGGAAAATTTCGAGCAGATTGTAATGGTGATTAATCAAGAAAGGATAACCTGTGTGTATCATTAAATTCCTCCCAAGAAAGAAAACAAATTTTAAGTAAACCAAGTTTTGCAAAATAAATACAGTTTATTATTTTTATTGAGTCTTTGCCTTAAAGACAGTATAATTTTGTTGTGATTTATGTGGGTGTGTTTAAATAACAAAGGTAATATTTTTTTTTTGCTTTGGTAATGTGTTGTGGCAATGTTGTACAAGTAGTCTGTTTTGTTTATTTAAAGAAAACACCAGGCATCACAACGAGATATCTGTAGGCCTCCTCAAGAAGTACATGAGAGGAGGTCTGCTTGTTTTTAAATCGAGACAAATAAAAATTCCTGGTGATATATTGGAGTGACATGGGCAGCCAAAAGCCATAATAACCTTGATTGAACGTGAGATGATATTTGCTTGTGACGTTCTGAAGCCAGAGGAATGAAAAGAAAAACATCCAAATTGCAGTAATTTACAAATAGAAAAACAGCAAATTTTATTAAGCTGGAAAACAGGTAACTCCGAATCACCAATATAGTATTTGATTGCACAAACGTCTAATAAGTGCCTTCGGCTTCGCCACAAGAAGTCTCCTGAAAAGAGAAAAAAAATGTAAAAATTAATTAATTACCATTTGAATATAAAAAAAGAAAGAAAAAAAACATTAAAAAAATAATATTAATCACTATTTGAAAACAAGAATTTAAAAATCACCTTACATCCTAAAATCTAAATGATAACCTAAAAAAAAAAAATCCCCTAATTAATAATATGTGTATGCTTAAGTAGTCTTAGTAGTAGTTAACGACAATAGTGTTTAAGTTCTAAAAATTTTGTCATGGTTTATTAATGCCAGTTTGGTATCACTTAGGAGTGTAGGGTTACCCTAAATTACAGATAGTTTTTTTGTTGATAATTTTGTAAATCCGTGGGCTAAATTGGAATGCCCTAATCCTACTAACAGAGCTCTATTAGGCAGGCTTATGATTGAGTAAATTGGCCAAAGTGGGCCTCATAACTATTGGTAAGAAAACAGGTAACCTGAGTTAATGACTCCCCTATAATTTGTTGTTCGGCGTTAATATTTCCAGTTAGGAAAAAAAAAATCATTAAGTCAGTTTTGTCGTATGTTAGGATTAAGAAAGATGACTATGCTAAATAAATATTTTTATGTTTGAATGTTTGATTAGAAATTAATATGTTGTTCTAAATTGTTTATGAGAGAGGAAATTAGGGGTATGTTATAGGGAGGTAAGTGTGTGTGGAATACGGGGCCCTTTGAAAATGAAATGATGATAAGTGGAATTAAAGGGACATGGTTGGGCGGGCACAGTGTGGGAGTAGCTTCTATCAAGCTCCCGTGTCATAGGTGTGTGGTGTGTTTGTGATCGTTTTGTTTTGTGTTATTTCATCTTGTCCTTCACTTCTGATTGTTCTTCCCCTTTGTGCTAGTGGTGGCAGGGTTGAGAACCCCCTGAAGGTAGCCACTGACTGAGCTAGGTGAACCCCACCATAGCGCCACTGCAGGCGGAATGCAACAATATGGCGCCCAATCGAAATACCTTATCGCCAAAATCTTAAAATTAAAATTCCATCAGCCAACTTCTGAGCGCAAATTCAAGGCGCCAAAACAATAAAATGGCGTGCCACAATTTGGCGATAATGCAAATAATTCAGTGCAATAACAGCGAAGCACTGTGCAATAGCCCATAGGGAAAAATAGATTTAAACGATTATCGCATTTTCTATACGAGCTAACAAATATTGCTTCCACTTTTTTGTAATCACAACTGTGATATAATGTGCAATATTTAGTTTAGAGAGTTAGGAAATTAGGATAATTCGTTCCATGTAATAGTGTCAATGTCAATAACTCTTGTTCGTAATGTGTAACAATGAATGTATTGTTTGTTTGACCTTTAGTTATATGTTCTGTTTTTTTTTATTTGTGTTAGTATAAAATCCATAGTAGACTAAGGATAGTATAGAGAAAAGTCACAATAGCTGATATGACGATGTGCGTCATAATCTGTATTGTGCCTTTCTCGATTCACGAGATCTTTTTCCATTCAAAAATGTTTAGGAAAATGTCTTGAAGCTACCTTAAATTCTTATTCATGTTTGTTATGTGTAAGTCCAGTCTAATCAATACCCTATGACAACCAAATTAGGACACTGTATTACAAAAAAATTTTGCTTGTTTCTTAAAAAGCGCACAACCACACACTTTACCCCTAATAACTGAAATGAAAACCTCTGAGGACCTCTCTTTTTATGTATTTGTGTCGTATAGAAAATCTAATTGTTTTGTTTTTATTTTTATCATTTAACTTTGTCTAACTTATTTATATTTATTTGATTTTAGAAACGTAATATTAGCATCCTACATTACCTTAAGTGTTGATAGTAAGAGTTTATTTGATTTTTATTAATTTTTTTACCCATATAAATCACTGATCTGAAAAGATAATTTAATCTGTATCACGGTCTAATGGGCAGAAGTGTGGCAAGCAACACACGCAGTAAAAGAAACCGATCTATATCATTCGATTTAAATAGGACTCAGGTCCAATCACCCAAAAAGAAAAAGACTAACAAAAAAGTAACTAATACAAAAATGCAAAACTCAGATGCCAATAACGATCCCAGTTTTCGAGATATGTCTCAGACAATAAATAATCCCAACCCCAGCACTAGTGCTGCGGCAGGTTTAATACAAAATAACACCCCACCAAACTTTCAACCCACTAACCCACCTGAAGTTGACCAGCTAGTAAGAAGCCTTGTGCAAGATAGTTTAAATCATGCTCAAGCTAATTTACAATCAATGGTACAGGCTAGTGTTTCGAAAGAATTAGAAAAAATTCACGCGGTAATTAATAAATTAAATAGTGCCGTATCCAACTTGTCGATTGGGGCACAAAACAACCAACAAAATCCAATACCACCAACTAACCAAATAGATAATACTAGATCTCGATCTCCATCGCAATACAGGGGCACTATCCCAAGTATATTTCGCAGTAGCAACATTACACCGTCCATGATGAGCAACCAAGGTATAAGACTCGAGCGATTGGCAATAAATTTCTCTGGTAGACCTGGTACTTTGTCAATAGAAGATTTCATATATCGATTAGAACACTTCCAAAGACAATATCGATTAGAATGGGAAGATATTTTGAGCGAGTTCCATGTATTAGTGTCGGGAACCGCTCACGAATGGTACTGGCTTCAAGTCAGAAACGGTAATATTTCCTCATGGGATTCATTAAAACACTCTCTATTGGAAAGATTTAAAATCAGGAGAACATGTTTCGAGGCAATGCGGGATATGTTAGAACGGAAGCAAATGCCAGGGGAATCGATAGATGCGTTTTTCCAGGATATAAATTTGATGAGATCAAGATTGGAAAAGTCGGTACCGGAATACGAATTGATCGCACTGGTAAAGAAAAACCTACGCAAGAATCTGTCAAGCATTGTGTACGCAATGAATGTGTCATCATTAGAACAGTTGAGAGTAGAATGTCTAGAGGTGGAAAGGACCTTCTTCCGCAAGGACTCTACACCAATACTACCCCCAAACAATAATAATAGGCCTATGCGCGTTAGTTCAATCGAAGTAGAGGAGGAAAGTAATTTTCCGATTCTGGAGGATGATGAAGGATTAGGTGAAGTTTCCGCCATTAGTACCCAATTAGCATGTTGGAATTGCCAGAAACTAGGTCACGGGTTTAGGGATTGTCCTTCCTCCCAGAGAGGCTATTTTTGTTTCAAATGCGGAAAGCAAAACACCATAACACCAAAATGCTCAAATTGCAGAGCGGGAAACGGGAGGAAGAACGTGATTGCAGCGGGGAATCAGCGTTCATCCGAACAACCCGCAGTCCAGAACCCCCAGACAGATCAATAAAATCAAAAACCAATCAGGCCAACTATTCCCAAATCCGACATTATTTGCCAGTAGAGGTGAGGGAACAAAATTACAGAAAAGTGAAAGCCAGAATTTTCCAAGATAACCCTAATGAAAACCCCTATCAAAACAAAAACACATATAAATTAACTAAAAACAGAATAAAAATCGAAAAATTAAGACAAAAACAGAAACAATACAAGTTATTGAAGAGATCGGTATCTGAAGCCATTTTTAGAAGTAAACTGAGAAAAGATCCAAGGCCTTATGCCACTATTAAAATACAAGGCAAGGAAATTAAAGGGCTACTTGATTCAGGCGCGACGGTGAGCTTATTGGGTAAGAATTGTAGGGAGATAGTAGAAGAAATAGGAATCGATATAAGCCCCTACACCTCTAATGTTTGTACAGCCTCTGGGCAAAGCCATCGTATACTGGGAAGAATCGAAGTGGAAGTGGAATATCAAGAGGAAGTTGCAAAAATTTCTCTCTTTTTATGTCCTGACCTAGAGCAGGATCTGTATCTCGGAGCAGACTTCTGGAAATTATTTAAAATTGCCCCAGAAATCTTTCCAGTAGATGAGCTAAATATCGAATTGCAACAGAAAATCCAAGGTGATTCTAAGAATGAAAATAGTAATATGCACGTATTGAGTGAAGACCAACAAAAGAAACTTTCGGAAGTAGTGGGAAAGTTTATTACTTTTGAGAAGAATGGGTTAGGGTGCACGACCTATGAAAAACATGCCATAAAACTTATAGAAGGTGCAAATCCAGTCAAGGACAAGCACTACCCCCTATCGCCTGCCGTACAGGACATTGTCTACCATGAAATAGATAACATGCTCGCTCTGAACGTGATCGAGGAAAGCGACTCCCCGTGGAGCAATAGAACAACTGTAGTCAGAAAACCGGGGAAAAACAGGTTCTGTTTAGATGCGCGAAAACTCAACGCGGTAACTGTCAAGGATGCATATCCCTTGCAAAATATTGACGGGATATTGAGTAGGATAGACCAAACGCATTACATCAGCAGTGTCGACCTGAAGTATGCGTTTTGGCAAATTGAACTGGAAGATGAGGCCAAACCATACACCGCCTTCACGGTGCCAGGTCGACCGCTGTACCAGTTCCGAGTAATGCCGTTTGGTCTATGCAACGCTGCGCAGAGACTCTGTCGGTTGATGGACCGTGTAATCCCAGGAAGACTAAAAGCTAACGTATTCATTTATCTAGATGATCTCCTTATTATATCCGAGGATTTCGACACCCACCTACGGTTGCTTAATGAGGTAGCCGACTGTCTTAAGAAAGCCAATTTAACAATCGGCTTAAAAAAATCTTTATTTTGTTTCCGAGAATTAAAATATCTCGGGTTTATAATTGGCAATGGTTGCTTAAAAACAGACCCAGAAAAGGTTAGTGCCATTTTGAAAATACCGATACCAAAGTCTCCAAGGGAAGTTAGAAGTTTCCTAGGAACAGCCGGTTGGTATCGGCGGTTCATCAGGGACTTCGCTTCCAAATCGGCGGCACTGACCGATACTTTAAAAAAGGGACAGAAGTTTGCGATCACACCTCAAGCAATGGAAGCCTTCAATAATCTGAAAAAAGCCCTAACCTCTGCACCTGTACTCAAACATCCCGATTTTCAACGAGAATTCTACATTCAGTGCGATGCTTCCGAGTATGGACTCGGGGCAGTCTTGTTTCAGAAGGACGATGAGGGAGGCGAAAATCCCATCGCCTTCTATTCGCAGAAGCTGAACGCATGTCAGCGTAATTATTCGGTGACGGAAAAAGAGTGTTTGGCTGCGGTGTTAGCCGTGAAAAGATTCCGTCCCTACGTGGAACTAATGAAATTCACGATAATAACTGACCACGCGAGCCTTAAGTGGCTGATGTCACTTAAGGACTTGAGCGGAAGGCTGGCCAGATGGTCCCTACAATTGCAAGCCTTTGATTTTTCAATAGAGCACCGCAAAGGCTCAGAAAATATTGTGGCCGACACTCTATCCCGTATGCCAATAGACTCCGAAGTAACAGTGGAAGAAATAACAGATAATGCAGACAACGAACTACTCGACTTTGAAACCACTGCGTTTGAAAGCGAGGAATACGTTGAATTGCGAAGTACTATACTTGAAAACCAACAGCAACTCCCAGATTTGAAAGTGGATATGGAGAAAGTATTTATAAGGCAAAAACATTTCGACCCTGATACAACAGAATTTGAGTGGAAGCTATGGGTACCCCAAGAAATCACCCACGTCCTCATTGAGAAAGCTCATAATTACGTCGAGTCCGTCCATGACGGAATAAACAAGACTTTAAATCGACTGAGAACATTTTTTTACTGGCCTAAAATGGTCACTCAAGTTAGGCAGTACATAAGCAACTGTCAAATTTGCAAGGAGACTAAACCATCTAATCAAATTATGCGCCCTAGTATCGGAAACGAAGTAGTTACTGAAAGACCGTTTCAGAAACTATATATCGATTTTCTTGGAAAATACCCAAGGTCGAAACAAGGGAACGCGTATATATTTGTAGTGGTAGACCATTTTACCAAATTTACGTTCCTTCATGCTATGAAGGAAGCTACCGCCAAAAATGTAGTAAAATTTCTAGAAAATCAGGTATTCCGCATATTCGGGGTACCACAGATAATACATAGTGATAACGGAAAGCAATTTGTTTCGGTGTTGTTCGAGGAAATGATTAAGTCATATAAAATAATCCACCTCAAAACTGCTTTCTACTCTCCACAATCGAACGCGTCAGAGCGAGTCAATCAGTCGGTGCTGGCAGCGATAAGGACCTACGTTGAAAAGGACCACCGCGATTGGGATTTGTACCTAGCAGAAGTTGAACAGGCACTACGAACATCGGTACACTCCGCGACAGGAGTCAATCCATTCTTTGCCCTCTTTGGCTTTAATATGTTCACGAATGGGACTGACTACAAATTAGCTAGGAAGCTTCAGTCATTGACCGACCACGAAATAGCTCAACTAAATAAGTTCGACCGATTAGAGTTGATGAGGGAAAAAGTTAAGAACAATTTGCACGAAGCCTATCAATCTAGTGCTAAGCGATACAATAGCAGATCCCGAAATGTCACCTTCCGTCCGGGACAAGAAGTTTATAGGAGGAATCATATATTGTCGAATTTCAAAAATAATATAAATTCAAAATTTTGCAAAAAATTCTTAAAATGCAGAATCGTAAGGGCAGTAGGAAACAACATGTACGAGTTGGAAACTCTTCAAGGCAAACCTCTCGGCCATTTTCACACCAAGGATATTAAAGCCTGAATAATGTGCAATAAAATCTGTGATATAGTAATTAAAGTGCAATATAGATTAAGAAATGTGTGTCGTGTTGTCCACTTTTTAATCTATGTTGTAATTGTTTTTATTATACCACGAGATTATTATTTGCAATTATACACTACCTAGTTTAACTACCAAATTTTATTATGGCCCGGCTAAGAACATCTCAGGGTGTGGGAGTTCCCCACGTTGGGATATTATAGTAACGTGACCTACGAAGAACCTTTATGACAAAACAAAACGATCCCTTGGGAACAGAAAGATAATACTTTATATGTTTCCATAATGTTGTAATGTAATGTTTTTTTTTGCCCGATACGAAAATGCATTAAGCAGGCTGAGAGAAATAAGAAATTTGATCCGCGATCACGTATGGATTATCACCAAATACCGAAAAGTCCTAACAGCTGTCAATATTTTGAATCATAAATCCAAAACAATCCAAAAAACCCAAGTAAGCCCCTACATATAACGGATGAATAGTTGAAGATGTGTCATAGAATAATAATCACTTTAATTAATCACCTATCAGAATACATGCCGCTAAATTTTCCATAACCTAGGCATTAATTTTTTTTTTGCACATTTGCACAATTGCACAACCCCCAAAATAATTTAAAATCATGTAGCTATTTTTTTCCAACCCGTTTCTTTATATAATCCTTCTTAATTCAAACCAATTTCCAGTTTTTTAAATCAATATCACTATGATGAAATATATTTAAAATAAAAAAATAGTAATAGATATAATAAAAATACACAAAACTTAAATTAATATAAACTATATATGTAAAAGTTAAAAAAATATAACTAAATCATAATTTATAAATGTTCATATACTAATGAGTCAGTATGCATGGTTGAAAATGAAAGTGTAGCATTGTAGAATAAAACATCATTAAATAAAAAAAGGGATTCAAATGGTTTATTACCAATCCAATCTGACGAAATAATTCGTTAAAAGTTAATAAAGATGTACAATTTGCTGAACGTACTCGTTCATTTCGGAGAGGGTTTAATTTAGAAGCTTTAATTTATTCGGCTTCCCAATATTTTTTTTGCACTTGAAATTTCTTAAAATATTAGAAATATATTATCTAAATTATTCTAGCACGAAATAAAGTTGAATAATTTTCTTTTATTTGCTTCAATTTTGTTTGATCCATTATAACCACTTAATGAGCGACGATGTCTAAAATCTGCATCGCATCAATTCATAATAAACCAAACACGGTATCGCATAACCAATGCACATATTCAATCAGTATTCCATTATTATACCACATGCAAACGTTAAAATTCTTTCACCCCAAATTTTATAATATAATTTTTATCGCATGCTATAAAAATGTCGCATTCTCGGTAGGTCATACGATGAGGCACAATGCCCACTTTCCACAAGCAGATAAACAGTAACAATTTGCTTACACACGATTAATTCGAAACACACACACGCGCACACACACTTTCACTTTCAACCCCATATGGCCATCATAAACAAATATTTTTTTAGACTCACCCATCCTACTGTAGTCACTGTATTTCACTAAAGTTCCGGAACAACCCTCCAAATCAGCAACATCAATGATTTATTTAGCAACGACCAGATTATTTCACTGTTCCGAATATTCATCTCTTTGTGGATGTCTATGATTGTCCGGTTGATGCGTTTGTCCGCAGTAAATGACCTGAAATGAAAAATAAAAACAAAAAAATTTGAGTTAAGTACACTTCATATAGTTGATGTTTTTTTTTGCTACGCAATAAAATAGGTCAATTTTCTGTTGGGAAACATAAGATTCAATTGTAAACACTTGAAAAAAGCAGGTACATTATCGTTCTATCCCACAGCTGTGCGTGCAGTTTGTTCTGGTAGACATGCCAGGTAAACATAAACAGCTTGGAAGCACATCATCACTATCAACTAATGCCAACATTATTGGGACACTAAAGCACAAGATAACTCCATGGAATGTTCACTATGTAGATTACTGAATATCATTTACTTTTGTTGTTGTTTTTCTTTCATTTACTTTGAATCACAAAAACACATTTGCTGGCAGAGAAAAAAACACTATGGAGGCTATAAAAGGCACAGGAGTATTTGATTTTGAAATTTTCACAAGTTGGAAAAATTAACATTCACATAATAAACACACATCCACTGGCAAATAAATGTAATAAATTGGTCACTCAAAAACCATAAATGCTTACCTGTTTCTCACCAATGTGTGTTGTTCCAATCAGCATACTAAACTCTGTGGTGTTAAACGGACACACAGTAAAGTTTTTCCATTATAAATGTAACCTTCTTTCGGGTTATGGTTATCCTCATCTTTCGGAAGACCAACGTAAACAAGAACGAATTCCAATGTGAACCGTCAGGTACATGGTGGTGCGTTGTGTTTATTTTGGTCGGGATAACTCAACCAAGTGGTGGAAACCAATCTGCGTCACGGCTAGATTATTACCTACAAGGAAGAAAAGAAAATATGTTATAAAATGTTTAAGAATAAATGAAGAAAGAAAATAAAATAAATACCTTTTTACATAACCATGTCATCCTGTTGCTTAATGAAATTGCAAAGTAGCAGGCGGCAATATAGGCACAACAGTTGCGACCGGGAACAGCAGGTAATATAATCCATATGAGCGGGGAAAAATTAATAGGCAATCACAGCCGGCAATTCTAGAAAAAAAAAGGAAAAATATTTTTGATTATCAAAAATCTTCAAAAGGCTTAGAAAAAATACTTACCATTACGTCAATGGAATTTTCCATACAATGATGAGTGGTGTCTGTTCGAACATTCTAATGTGCGTAGAGCAACTGCATTCAGGTATGTGTGTGAATGAGACAACAGTGGTAGGGGGGTTGGTAGGTAAATGGTATCGCAAACATACACACACACACAAGTCGAGACAGAATTCTGGTAGGCAGCGCGACTGCGACGTCATTAATGCGTTGGTGTATACAAGCTTGTGTGCAAAAAGATGAGACACATTTCAGTTACGCATTACTGACAGCGACTGCATTTTTGGAAGCGTGGGTACATACTATCACGCAGTAACGGTGCTTGTAAATGAGACACCGCCAAATTTGCACATTACAAAATTATCAATGAGGTTTTCTGTGGAAGAGAAGAAAAAGGTTTATGAATAAAATTAAAAGATTAATAAAATAATTACTTAGTAGAATGTTACCAATTTACCTGTTCTTGTATGAATCGTATTGGAACTATGGCCAAAGTTGGTGGGCACCAAAATCACATGTTCTGCTCTGCAATCAAATTCCTCAAATTTTTATTAATATCTTTTAGGCCCGTTCGCGAAACACTAATAAATAATAAAGTTCACGCACATCACAATTTTCTGCGAATTCCTTGCAAATTGTGAAGTTTTGTTGCGTGCGTTCTTTATTTAACATTAAGTTAAATAAATGCAGCAAATCATCCGTTTATAAAAAATTGCGACCGACGCGACCTACGACCAGAACAAAAAACGGAAATGATGAATGGCCTGACAACTGAGTTGTTAAGGGTGTTGCCATTTTTGTTTTTAACTCTGGTGGGTTATTGGGTACGTATAACGTAACGTGAAAAGTGAAATACAACCCTGCAGGATCATGACATTTAGTACGGAGATTGGCAAAAAGAAAAATTAATAAATTATGGAAAATCGAGGGAAAATTTGCAAGGAGGGGAAATTGATGTCGGCTTCTATTCCCCGCCGTATAAAAGGCTGCAACGGGAAAATTTCGAGCAGATTGTAATGGTGATTAATCAAGAAAGGATAACCTGTGTGTATCATTAAATTCCTCCCAAGAAAGAAAACAAATTTTAAGTAAACCAAGTTTTGCAAAATAAATACAGTTTATTATTTTTATTGAGTCTTTGCCTTAAAGACAGTATAATTTTGTTGTGATTTATGTGGGTGTGTTTAAATAACAAAGGTAATATTTTTTTTTGCTTTGGTAATGTGTTGTGGCAATGTTGTACAAGTAGTCTGTTTTGTTTATTTAAAGAAAACACCAGGCATCACAACGAGATATCTGTAGGCCTCCTCAAGAAGTACATGAGAGGAGGTCTGCTTGTTTTTAAATCGAGACAAATAAAAATTCCTGGTGATATATTGGAGTGACATGGGCAGCCAAAAGCCATAATAACCTTGATTGAACGTGAGATGATATTTGCTTGTGACGTTCTGAAGCCAGAGGAATGAAAAGAAAAACATCCAAATTGCAGTAATTTACAAATAGAAAAACAGCAAATTTTATTAAGCTGGAAAACAGGTAACTCCGAATCACCAATATAGTATTTGATTGCACAAACGTCTAATAAGTGCCTTCGGCTTCGCCACAAGAAGTCTCCTGAAAAGAGAAAAAAAATGTAAAAATTAATTAATTACCATTTGAATATAAAAAAAGAAAGAAAAAAAACATTAAAAAAATAATATTAATCACTATTTGAAAACAAGAATTTAAAAATCACCTTACATCCTAAAATCTAAATGATAACCTAAAAAAAAAAAATCCCCTAATTAATAATATGTGTATGCTTAAGTAGTCTTAGTAGTAGTTAACGACAATAGTGTTTAAGTTCTAAAAATTTTGTCATGGTTTATTAATGCCAGTTTGGTATCACTTAGGAGTGTAGGGTTACCCTAAATTACAGATAGTTTTTTTGTTGATAATTTTGTAAATCCGTGGGCTAAATTGGAATGCCCTAATCCTACTAACAGAGCTCTATTAGGCAGGCTTATGATTGAGTAAATTGGCCAAAGTGGGCCTCATAACTATTGGTAAGAAAACAGGTAACCTGAGTTAATGACTCCCCTATAATTTGTTGTTCGGCGTTAATATTTCCAGTTAGGAAAAAAAAAATCATTAAGTCAGTTTTGTCGTATGTTAGGATTAAGAAAGATGACTATGCTAAATAAATATTTTTATGTTTGAATGTTTGATTAGAAATTAATATGTTGTTCTAAATTGTTTATGAGAGAGGAAATTAGGGGTATGTTATAGGGAGGTAAGTGTGTGTGGAATACGGGGCCCTTTGAAAATGAAATGATGATAAGTGGAATTAAAGGGACATGGTTGGGCGGGCACAGTGTGGGAGTAGCTTCTATCAAGCTCCCGTGTCATAGGTGTGTGGTGTGTTTGTGATCGTTTTGTTTTGTGTTATTTCATCTTGTCCTTCACTTCTGATTGTTCTTCCCCTTTGTGCTAGTGGTGGCAGGGTTGAGAACCCCCTGAAGGTAGCCACTGACTGAGCTAGGTGAACCCCACCATAGCGCCACTGCAGGCGGAATGTAACATGTCAACTCAACTGGGTGGTCGATAAACATGTTATCGATCAGTGTTTTTTCAAACTTGTGACCTCTATTCGCCAAAAAAAAAAAACATTTTAAAAATAATTGCGCTTTGGATAACTCTTTTGTGTATTCTGGACAATATTATAATATTTTGGCTGAGTTTTCGAGCAAATTTGGAAAACAACGTAAGATTGGAATATAACCTGCCCATTGAATCTTCGGATCGTCAAGTTTTATTTGTAACTTCAAAGTAAGTTACAGATAAACAGCAATACCCCCACTTTTAAAAGTGTGCGCAGCGTTGCGATTCTTGGAGGACGGAAGTTTCCAAAAGTCCCATGGCAATGATTTCAACAATTGCATGGCTCAATCTACATTGTCGAGAGTATTGAAGGAAGTTGTCCACTTGATAGAGAACAAATTGTGCCAAAATTTGATCGTTTTGAAGTTGACAGAGGAGGAAAAAAGGCCAAATAAAAACCATTTTTATTCAAAAACGTAATTCCCTGGTGTAGTTGGATATAGAGATGGAGGATGTTCGTCATTTGTACTTAAACTGAACCTACTGTATTTGTCACCAAATTCATTTGCAAAAGATTTGCTGCTGTCCGCTCCAAAGGCGATAAATTCACTTATTGTGATGGACCACCACCAGTGTCGTTGAAATTTATTTTATTTTGAGGCATTTTCTTTTTCAACTTTGCTTTAAAGTGAATCCAGACTCTGCCACTCCTCAGGTGTTCGTGTTGGTGGTTCATGGCTGTTTAAACTGTCCGAAATGGACCTCCACGCTTCATCCCCTGTGGCTTTGGTTTCACCAATACTCCCGAACTCCTCCTGCAAAGAATCAATAATTGTTAACAAAATGTTTATTTTTTTTATTTTACTTCTTGTTTCTTCGAAATGTTCACTGCAACTGAAAATTGGCGGTTGCTGAAAAACAGCCGCTTCGTCAACTGAGATTAGCAACTTCAGTTGAGAGTTGCCATACGTGGATCAATTTTGACAACTGGCAACGCCACTCAACGATAATTGTTATCGACGATCGACCCCTAAAACACCGCTTTTAAAGGCGGTACAATATTTGTTGTGGTATTTTGTTAAACTTGAAAAAAAAATAAAGCCCTAATAAACATGTGCTTTTTTGTTTTCAAAAGCAAACGGTTGAAACAGCTTCTCTTTTTTCAATGAATTATCAGCGACCCCAAACATATTTGCAAGAATTCTACTTTCTGCGAGAAATTAGGGGTCGATCATCGATAACAATTATCGTTGAGTGGCGTTGCCAGTTGTCAAAATTGATCCACGTATGGCAACTCTCAACTGAAGTTGCGAATCTCAGTTGACGAAGCGGCTGTTTTTCAGCAACCACCAATTTTCAGTTGCAGTGAACATTTTCGAAGAAACAAGAAGTAAAATAGAAGGAAAAATAAACATTTTGTTAACAATTATTGATTCTTTGCATCATTAATTAATTTTGTGTATCAATATGGTGAAAATAACGACAAAGCAGCAGTTCGAAATATTAATTGAAAAACTGAGTGAAAATCCAAACTTAGCCCGAGGAGTTCGGGAGTTTTGGTGAAACCAAAGCCACAGCGGATGAAGCGTGGAGGTCCATTTCGGACAGTTTAAACAGCCATGAACCTCTAACACGAACACCTGAAGAGTGGCAGAGTCTGGATTCACTTTAAAGCAAAGTTGAAAAAGAAAATGCCTCAAAATAAAATAAACTTCAACGACACTGGTGGTGGTCCATCAAAATAAGTGAATTTATCGCCTTTGGAGCGGACAGCAGCAAATCTTTTGCAAATGAATTTGGTGACAAATACAGTAGGTTCAGTTTAAGTACAAATTACACCAGAGAATTTCGTTTTTGAATAAAAATGGTTTTTATTTTGCCTTTTTTCCTCCTCTGTCAACTTCGAAACGATCCAATTTTGGCACAATTTGTCCTCTATCAAGTGGACAACTTCCTTCAAGAATCGCAACGCTGCGCACACTTTTAAAAGTGGGGGTATTCCTGTTGATCTGTAACTTTCTTTGAAGCCATCCTTTAACGTTTCCACAACGTAAACTACGGCATCCTTTGGCAATCCAAAATACGCCTTAAACCTGAGATAATTTACTGATTATACAGATCTTTCCACATGATCATCAGCTTACAGTGCAGATGGCAATTCCAATGGATTCGACTTGTCCCTCAAATTTCTTCTAATAGATGCAATGTCCTGTATATTTTCTTCATCATCAAAAAATAATTCCACCGAACTTATCATTTTTTCGGGACAGCAAATAAAACTTGACGATCCGAAGATTCAAAGGGCAGGTTATATTCCAATCTTGGGTTGTTTTCCGAATTTGCTCGAAAATATTGTCCAGAATACTCAAAAGAGTTATCCAAAGCGCAATTATAGCTGTGTTCCAGAACTAAAAAGTTTTTACAATTTTTACGACTTTTACACATTTTACTCGAAAAAGCGTTCCCGTACACAAACAAGTTGTAAAATGTTCACTTCTCTTTAAACAAAAATGGCGCTGAATGACGCTCTCTTTAAAAACTTTTTACACGACAAATTTGGGCGAGTAAAAAAATAGTAACATGGTTGCCGGCGTTTGATTGGCCGATACGCCGACTTTGACATTTGTTCCAGTTGTTTTGACGTATTTTCCATTTTTCCGTTCCCGAACTATTTCAAAAAACTTGTGTGTAAGAACAAATTTTTTGCAGTTCTCTCTTTTACGAGTTTTACTATTAAAAAGTACGGGAACGAAGCTTATTTTTAAAATGTTTTTTTTTTTTTTGGCGAATAGAGGTCACAAGTTTGAAAAACACTGATCGATAACATGTTTATCGACCATGTTTATGGTACAACATTTCGTCTCAGTCGCGCAGACAACTGACAACACAACTCAAGTTTAGTGGCAATACAAGATAGACCCAGAAATGTTGTACCATTAATGTCGATAAACATCTTCGGATCGTCAAGTTTTATTTGCTGTCCCAAAAAATGATAAGTTCGGTGGAATTATTTTTTGATGATGAAGAAAATATACAGGACATTGCATCTATTAGAAGAAATTTGGGAGCAACTGGAGTTTAGCCGCTCATCCCAATTTTTTTTTTTTTAATTTACAGTTTTTTTTAATTGGCCGGCCTTCGGCCGGCGATTTAAGACTTTCTCCTATGGACAGGAGCAAATCTAGGGCAAGGGAACACAATTTTTTTCTAATTTAAAATTTTTCTCTCATTAAGTGGCTTTTTACAAGGGAATTTTTGGAACTTCAAATGCCCATATCTCGGGAAGTATATACTTCCCAAAAAAATTATGTGTACATTCGTGATCAGGGAAGTGAAATCTACTTGTAAAAAAAATTTCATCAAAATCGGAGCTGAGCGGCTAAACTCCAGTTAAGCCGAAATTTGAGGGACAAGTCGAATCCATTGGAATTGCCATCTGCACTGTAAGCTGATGATCATGTGGAAAGATCTGTATAATCAGTAAATTATCTCAGGTTTAAGGCGTATTTTGGATTGCCAAAGGATGCCGTAGTTTACGTTGTGGAAACGTTAAAGGATGGCTTCAAAGAAAGTTACAGATCAACAGGAATACCCCCACTTTTAAAAGTGTGCGCAGCGTTGCGATTCTTGAAGGAAGTTGTCCACTTGATAGAGGACAAATTGTGCCAAAATTGGATCGTTTCGAAGTTGACAGAGGAGGAAAAAAGGCAAAATAAAAACCATTTTTATTCAAAAACGAAATTCTCTGGTGTAGTTGGCTATATAGATGGAGGATGTTCGTCACTCTTCAGGTGTTCGTGTTAGAGGTTCATGGCTGTTTAAACTGTCCGAAATGGACCTCCACGCTTCATCCGCTGTGGCTTTGGTTTCACCAAAACTCCCGAACTCCTCGGGCTAAGTTTGTATTTTCACTCAGTTTATCAATTAACATTTCGACCTGCTGCTTTGTCGTTATTTTCACCATATTGATACACAAAATTAATTAATGATGCAAAGAATCAATAATTGTTAACAAAATGTTTATTTTTCCTTCTATTTTACTTCTTGTTTCTTCGAAAATGTTCACTGCAACTGAAAATTGGTGGTTGCTGAAAAACAGCCGCTTCGTCAACTTAGATTCGCAACTTCAGTTGAGAGTTGCCATACGTGGATCAATTTTGACAACTGGCAACGCCACTCAACGATAATTGTTATCGACGATCGACCCCTTCGTCTCAGTCGCGCAGACAACTGACAACGCAACTCAAGTTTAGTGGCAATACAAGATAGACCCATTAGTGTGCGGCATGTCGTTCTGACATGGAGGAGGTTACATGTCAATGATATGAAGAAGTCTTTATAGGAAATAGTTTTTTTCTGGTGAATAAATTTGTTCTTCAAAAAATATATATCCCTAATATATGTACATCGAACATAGAAATAAATATATAAAATGTCGTATGGAATTTGACACTAACATTACAGCCCAGTTCAGTAAGCTGGGTATTGCTGTTACCTTTTCTTGTTCTACCATGGCGGTACCCGAAAAAAGTTCAAAACAAGTAAGAAAGTATCAGTCAGCTGTGCCGACAGAGATATACCCTCAGTCTCGGACCTAAAAAAAAGAAATAAACATAATACTTCTGACGTCTAAGTTTTTTTTAGTTTTCTCAGGAAGTGTGGGCATGCCACCGGAAATAATGTAACGTCGTAATTAGGGCCCCAAAATGTCGCAAAAAAATTAAAAACGATCCCTTAAACTGAACCCTTTCCAAAATTTGTGTTGGTGGTACCCGTAAGAGTCAATATTCGTAGTGTGTAATTATGAATCCTTCTGAAAATATCCCAGAATGTTTCCCATTTCTCTCTCCCCCCTTCCCTTTAAACGTTTTTTCCAGATTGTGACTTCATAAAAACGTTTTTCCAGAAGGTTGTCCGTGAGTAGAGGTAGGATTTATACATAACTCTTAATTCTATGTCAAACCAATCAGTTATGGCTGATGCTGCCAAAACAACTTTAGATTATAATACAAACATATTGATAAAAATGGTCAAATATATAGAACAACTTATCAATAATAGTACGAATGGTGTATGGTAGGCACATATTATATTATTGTTTCTTGTACTACTACTGATATAACTACACAATGAACGATGATGATACATCTTTATGATGTTGTCGTCATGTCAAATTCAACTTTGTTATTTTCCGAACAAAGTACAATTGAAGAGATAAATGATAATCTAATGATTGAATCATAACAAGCGATTGTAAGGAATTTCTTAACTATCAAATATTAACAATTAAACTTATTTCACATGTCATTAGTTCTCCAAAAAGCCTTATTTATTATTATTATTATTAAAATAATCAAAATTTTTCGTAATCATATGAGTTTTATATTAAAAAAAGAAAAAAACAAAACACCCAAAATATTCTTCTAACAATCTAAAAAATTTGCAGCCATTAACAATTCCAAAGCAATTTCGGGAGCAATCGGAAATTCTGGAATCTCTGTAGAGCTATTTGTGTAACGCACTTTGTAGGTAAAGTAAATGCATACTTTTTGCAAGATGTGTGAGCTGGAAATACAAGAAAAGGAAACGGAAAAATCAATATCAATACTTGAGAGGTAAATAATATGTTTACAAAGAAAGGCATGAATCATGGCAATAAGTTGATTAAGCTTAATTAAGGGCTGAGCCGGTATTGATGGCTGTAAATAACCCATATAAATATTAAAACAAAGTTAAAACCAAAATTGCAAACAAATCCAATAATAATGACCACCAAATCTCTTCTTGCCCTCTAATACATACATATATACTCTTGATTGTATGTCCACACCACATATATATGTATGTTTACATAGTGGGGCCTATACTATATTTATGTACATTAAATCAAAATAAATTATCTCTTCTATTATTTACTTTGAAATCTTGCCTAGCTCAAACTTTTGTTTGCAAACTGTCCCCGGCTCCCGGCTTTCGTTTACTTACGGTATTTCTCGAAAATGCACTTCATTAGCTTCATTTTCAGCAAACTGACCAGGTCCAGAAAGCATAGCCTTGATGGTGCCAGAGGTTAAAGCGTGTTCTCTTTTCACAATAAATTCATGGCCATCTGAAGAGATTAATTTGACATACATTGCATCGGGCCCTTCACATCCGCCATAGATTTTATCGCTGCGTGGTTCCTCCATAATTATTAAATAATTTATTAATTTTTTTTATATGTCTCTTGTGTGTGCAGAATATAAAGCCACCGAGTTGAACACAAATGCGATGTTTCGGCGTCAATATTTTATTGTTCGGCTGGGCCGTTAACTATCGTTTATGGTACCGGCGTTGTTTATTAGTTTTTATCACTGCACATTTATATAAGGTAGAAGTGACAGTCAGCTGTATTTTTACTTTTTTTTTTTTAATTTGGTCTACTCATGAAATTTGAAACTTCGAAATTTGCTACCATAAAATACTTCGTTTGGTTTCAAACGTGTAATAAAAAGGGCACACGAAAGTTGTGAATGCTTCATATTTACTTTTTGATGCAAATTTGTGCTATTTTATAGGATTTTCAAAATGTATTTGTTTTTCCTCATGGTAGAACAGGAAAAGGTAGCAGCAATACCCAGCTGACTGAACTGGGTTGTAGTGTTAGTGTCAAATTTCATATGACATTTTATACATTTATTTCTATTTCGATGTACATTAGCGACATTTATTTTTTGAGAAAAAAATATCATTCGGAAAAAACTATTTCCCTGAAAGACTTCTTCATATCAATGATATGTATCCTCCTCCAAGTTCGAACGAGAAGCCGCGCAGTAAATCACCGCTTGTAGAGGCGATACAACGTTTGTTAATATGTGAGGTATTTTGTTAAAATTTAAAAAAATAAAGCCCTAATAAACATGTGCTTCTTTGATTTCTAAAACAAAACATTGAAACAGCTTCTCCTTTTCCAATGAATTTCCAGCGACCCCAAACTTTTCTGCAAGAATTCTACTTTCTTCGAGTTACAACTGGCAGTAACGTTACAAACAAAAACAAATTCCTTTGTGGTTGTTGTTCGAGTTGCATTTGTTGTAGTATTATCTTTACCTTATATTTGTTCTACCATGGTTTTTCCTGAGAAAATTTTTAGAACGACCCCGTTATTCAATATTTTCTTTTAATTTTCTATAATTTCAATGAAAATTCAAAAGATAATGGCAAAGAATTTTCTAAAGAAATTTTTCATAGTCTCGCATAAGACTTATATAAAAAAATATTTTTGTTGTAATTTCCCAAAACAACATAAAGAAACTTTTGAAATAACATATTCAAAATTTTACGATGCCACTATCTGGGTTATTGTGCTATGGCCTTTATCGACATTAGGTGTGTTCGTTTACTCAATAATTTGTACAAATTCGTACAAGTCCAGTAACTTCTTGCAATCGACTAAGCTCTTTTGCATTATGCTTTAGAGTAAACAAACAACATCCAGTAACAATTTGTACAAATTTTGAGTAAACGAACACACATATTGTGAAATATTTAAAGCGGCAGGGTGACACATCCGCTGTGTGCCAGAACCTGCAAGAAGCAACTATTTTTTACTACGATAACATTTTTACCTTTATGTTATCGGAAAAAATAGTAAAAATTAGTAGATTCTTGCAGTAGTGGAACAGACCAATCAAGTTTCTTTCTTGTTGCAGGTTATTTCAGAGCTGGGGTCAATTCTTGTTCTATGCAAATGTGAAATGAAAAATTTTATAAAGGAAAAAACTGTCAAATGAAAAATATTATAAAGAAAACACTTTTATTTCAAATTTTCATAGAACAAGAATCCATGCCCTGTAGTACCATTCTCTAACTAATTTTTTGAGTTACCGACAGATGTCGGTAAAATTAAAACGCACAATTATAAATGAAATGTTGACAACACTGTTGCTATCGGTAGAACTTTACGACTACTTTCGTTTGGTCGCTAACTTACCGAAAAATGTCGTTAATTACTGAATTTATAAGCATTTTAATTTTACCGATATTTGTCGGTAACTTAAAAAATGTGTGTTGAGGATCGCACTACTGGAATACTTTTGTTACATTTTGCACAAATACTACAAAGTCGTTGGTGACACTAGAGTGTTTTCACTGAAATCATTTCATGAAATCCAAGGTTCCTAGATCGAGTTCCATACTACCGTAAAGGTGCTGTAGTGGAACCCGATGTAAAAATCCCTAAAACTTTCAATGAAACCGCTCTAGTGTGACCTTCGACAAAGAAATACAAAGAAAAAAAAATGGTTTCTATTTAATAAAATTACACAAAACTACAAAGTCGCGTAATTTCTATTCAATTGAAAAGATTTTAGTACCCCGTTTGCATTTAAACGGATTTAATAAACCCACTGGGTTTCAAATGTTAGGCCATGTTTATATTACAGCCTTTTGCAGGGTTAACTTTCTTTATGAAGGTTTATTTGAAATGTAAGCAATGGAATTGACATTTGAAACCCAGTGGATTTGTTAAGGCCAGAACAGAATCAGAGCCTCCTAAAGGAGAACGTAAGCGGATTTTCAAAGAGGCTCTGGCATTCCTTTATAATTTGATATTTGGGGAAGCAATCAAAGCAAGCGACGATTGATTCTGTTCTGGCCTTAAATCTACATTGCGCGACTACAACTTATTTTTCCCGGATTTTGTTTCTATTTTATAACCCGGTCACACTTAACCGGATCAAATAATCGTCAAACAAATGTCGAAAAATCAGTTCTACCATTTTTTACCTGCAGAAATTTGTCTGGTAGATTGTGGTAGAAGAGAAAGGCATTTCTGCTCTCTCTCATCTCTCACTCTCTTAAAAATTGCTTCCAGTTTTACCACTTTTTGGGGTTAACTAGGTGTTTACACCAGACAGTTTGTCTTCAAATACAACTCTGATTTACTAACACATATATACATTTGTCGACTTTCTTCCAGTTGTCCATCATTTTTTGCAGACAGTCGGGTTAACAAGTTTTTGACATTTTTGTAAAAATAAGTGAGATGATAACTGAAATGTGTTGAAAACAAAAGAACATGTACAAAAACAAAATATGTGAAGGGAAAACAAACATAAATTGATGATATTCATTCATAATTTTCAATGTTTTTGCAGTTGTCGGGACGCCTACGTCACACAGGCAAGCTTTGGGATTTTGACAATCAATACATGAAGTCAACTGTCCTGTCATGTGTAAACGCAGGGTAAGGAACGCTTAAAAACGCTTAAAAATGGTAACAAATGTTAACCTCCACTCGATTTTAACTGTCAATTCCATAGCTCAAACGTCAAATGAAATCTCATCTGGATTTCATTTGACGTTTAACCTATGGATTTGACAGTTGAAATCGAGTGGATTTCGTAAATGTAAACAAAACATTAGTCTCAATTTAAATTAGGCCATTTTACTTGAGGCAATTTGTCAGTTTGAAGATGAGAGAGGGTGTTGAGAGGCATAGAAAATTGCATAGAGACGCATAATTTCATGCAATTTTTCAATGAAATCACTCTAGTGTGGACCGGGACCTAATGTAAATATGGACTTAGTAGAGCTGGCAAAACATCGATATTCCCAACATTAGATATTTTCGATATAATGTTTTAAAATATCGATTGCTATCGATATTATCGTTAAGTTGTCATCGCCATTGATTTGGGGATGAAAATGGCGGAAATGTCAATGATTTTCTTTAAATTATGCAAAAGTAGTTCACAGAAATGTGAAGGAGAATAAACAACTGCTTTCATTTTATAAAACATGTAAAAAATACATTTTATTTTACCGAAAAATGTTACGGTCTTATACTATGTTTACATTTACGAAATGCACTCGATTTCCAATGTCAATTCCATTGCTCAAACGTCAAATGAAATCCAATCGATTTCAGATGTGTTTTCATTTGACAGATGAAATCGAGTGGATTTCGTAAATGTAAACGTAGTATTACTTTCTTACACACACATAACCGAAAAGCAGCGAATTTTCTAACTGTGTTCCTTTACTTACCTGAGGTTACCATTTTTACCATTTGTTACCATTTTTAACCTGCAAAGCGTTCCTTAACCCCGAAAAGTGGCAAAACTGGAAGCAATTTTTAAGAGAGTGAGAGAGGAGAAAGAGCGAAAATGACTTTTTCTCCTACCTACCAGACTGCAGGTAAAAAATGGCAGAACTGATTTTTCGACTTTTGTTTGACGATTATTTCACAATGAAGAAGAAAATGGACGAAAAACAGAAGAAAAAGTCGAACGCTGACGAAACTAAATTAAAAAAATTAAAAACTGTGAAATAAAAGACGAAAATTGATTTTGTATGTTTCTTTTTGACATTGCTGCCAGATCTACCATTTTCCATTCCTTTACTTTTCTGGTAAAAATGTTCATGAGAGAGCAATTTTGAGTAATTTTGACACTTTTCTCTTTTACCACTCTTACCATTAAAAAAGTAAAGCAGCGAAATTTCTATTAATTTCAATGGATTACAGGTTAGGGGTTTTTCTTCCGATAATATCGATAGGAAAAACTATCTATCGATATCGAATTTTTAAATAATAATCGATATTATCGATAGTGCCTACGATCTTTTGCCAGCTCAAGGACTTAGTTACGTCTTGTTATTAATTCATAGTGAGTGCCATACTCCGCATTTTTGTTTTAACCTGAACTTTATCGACAATTTTCATTTTCGTTGTAATCAGAGGTGGAAGCGAGTCGACTTTCGGTCGGCGGCGCGCCGCCGCTTCTCTTTTTTTAAGGTTTTATCCGCCGCCGATTACATCGGCTCAAATCGGCTAAAAATCGCCGCCGTAAACTCGACTGGAGATGGCGCGCGCCGATATTTTTTAATCCATTTAACGGTAAAAACGCTTATTACACTGTGCGGCAACAAAAAAAAAAAAAAAAAAAAAAATAACGAGGAAAATCGAGTAGATTATGAAAGTAGAGCTAAAAATATGAGACACGTGTATCGGCGTTTTAAAAGTTTACGTCGGAAAGTAACCAAAATAGGCGGGGCAAGTTCCGCCCATTTTTAATTTTTTTCGAAATATTCGAGTTAAGATATCTTTGAATCCTTGCATTTCAGGTATATAGTGTCTTTGGCAACTTTACAGAGGAGTATATGGGCAATATTTTTGTTAAAAATTTTAACCCTCTAAAGTAGGAGTTAGCCCCATCATTGTAGTTTTTTGACCACATCAAATTGTGCATGTGACAGCCCATATGACACCTATATTTTCACTTGACCATAGCCGTAGACCTCTAATGTATTTTCAGTTACAATAAAAGCAACCAACGGCTTATCCAAAGTACGGAATTTAAGTTGAAAGTACTAAAAATACGCAATTTGGGCAGGTCCGATGTGGGTTTTTTATATCCCAAATATATATGCACCACAAATATTTCAAAAGCATTATGAATGGAACGTACAACATCTTCTGTATGAATTCACAACGAAAAATCATCAATATGACATTTACAGTATCCAATCACAACGACAATCTGTATGAAAATTGGGAAATATGGCCCTAAAACATATATATCAAAAACAAGTGCTGCTAAGAATGTTATATGCTATGGTTACAGATTTCTTTTATTCAGAGACCCATAATGAAATTTCATTTGGAACATTTCTTTCTTTAACAATATTCCCAAAAAGTAAAGGATTTTGCTAGATTTTGATCCAGTATGGAATAATGTAAAATTAACAGTCCAAAATTAAAACATATAATTTCATCCTAATATATATAAATTTGTAATCTAATTTTTTAAGGAAATAGTATAATAGATATATAGTTTTTTGAAACTCATAGTGAAATTTTGTGTAGAATTTTTCATCCTTTGACACTTTTCACCTATAACCACGTTTCATATTACTTCCATGTACCAACTCGAAAAATGAAGGAAAAATTTTTCATCAAAAAAATTGGGAAATATTTTCATGTTTTTTCAGCAAAATTGATACTGATATTTTCATGATATAAAATATAAATAGACATTTCATTTTTTTGGTGACCCATAGTGAAAGTTGACGAAGAATATTTTTGTCTCTGACATCATCTCTCTAAAATTATGTTTTGTGGGACAATTTTGAATAAACTCAGATGAAGTCCGACTTTAACCCTAAAACGTGTTTTTCATTTTTAGAGATTACTGGCGATTAGACAAGAGTTACAGATTTGATGTATTCTAAAACCTATAGTAAACTTTTATGGCGAACAATTTTGTAGAATATTTGGATTTGATACAATCACATTTTTAAGGAGTTTTTTTAAAAATTTTTGAAAAAAGGACAAAAAAGGCCCCTTCGATGAACCGCATGAGGGTTAAAATTTTTAACAAAAATATTGCCCATATACTCCTCTGTAAAGTTGCCAAAGACACTATATACCTGAAATGCAAGGATTCAAAGATATCTTAACTCGAATATTTCGAAAAAATTAAAAATGGGCGGAACTTGCCCCGCCTATTTTGGTTACTTTTGTACGTAAACTTTTAAAACGCCGATACACGTGTCTCATATTTTTAGCTCTACTTTCATAATCTACTCAATTTTTCCCATCATTTTGAAAAAAAATGAATTTTGTTGCAAAGTGTTATCATATTGGTTGTCAAATGCATTATTGTGAATAAAATTACATACAAAACGTAAACGAGAAATTCACAGTAATGCGTTATTTTTAACAAATTTTGACTTTTAGACTGATTTTGAGCAACTGGCAAAACCCAAATGACTGCTGAGCAATAAAACTTATCCGATATAGCCGAACATTTTTTGCAAACATACCAATATTTCCAAGAGTTCGCAAGGTACCTCATTCACAAAAGTTAAACATTTTTGCTTAAGTACATTTTAGAGACATGTCTAGGATCGCTTTTAAATACTTACAACGGGCCCGTGCGGCTCATATTACAACTGTATAATTTTTATCGCGTTTAAGTCCATACTGACTGAGATAATTGCTCTGTATAAAACCAACTGCCACCATTTGTTCCTTTAAAATTTTAAAAGCAATAAAATGTTTAGATTCTTGGATAGTAAAACAACAACATCAAGAGTATTTTCACTCCACGATCTCTCAAAACCCCACCTTTCTGTACGGCAAATTTTGTTCTACAAAATATGCCAAAATTAGCCGCCAGTCGGTAAATTAGTCAGTGCGCCGCCGCCGATTGGCTACCATATGAACTGAGCGAGCGAGTCGAAAAAAGGGGTCGGCTTCGTTGTCTGGTTGTAATTCAGTTTACCGGCTTTTGGAAAAAAAACCTTGTGATCCCTACACCCAACCAGACGTGCGGAAATTAGCTGTATGAAAATAAATTACAATTTACATCTCTTGGCCGTCCGTCGACGGACGGCTCACAGAGTAGATATACACATATACATAGTTAAACAGTTACACACGCCTACGGGCTTAAAAAAAAGGAAAAAAAATTAAATGGCGTCTTGTTAAGCAGTCGTTTAACAAACACGTGTTTACAAAGGAATAATCCTTAACCTCTACGTTTTCTTCGCAGAAGAAGAACTCGTAAACATCAAATGGCAGTATGCCTAAAAAAAGTTTTACTGAAATTAACAATATTGATGAAATTAATAAATGAAATAAAGTCCTTTCGGATCAATTGAAAAATATAGACAAAGTCTACACAACGTACTGGGTTCTGAACGTGGTACCAAAGGGTCGGATACGTGAACCAAAAAGGAGGAAGAGGAGCGCTTAATGCGAAAAAAAAAAATTACAATTTATTGGATTTACACCGATTGATTGTGTGGCAGGCATCAAATATTGCATTTATTTGCAATGGAGACGCCTGACACCCCCTCCGATATGGACCATGATGTATTAGAAGTTATTGCAACAACTTCTAAACATCCTCCACCACCGGCGTTAGCAACAACAATTGCAGAAACCAAAAAAAGCAAACAAAATGAGCGCAAAAGGCAAAGGCTCGAATGTGCCTTGTCACCCATAAACGTTGATATTTCTGGATTGAATAGTCAACTATTAAAGCATAATACCCAGGATCAAAACAAATTCGGTATCCTAGGAGCACTTGCTGACATCGATTTTGAATTGCCAAATCAAGCGGCCAGTTCAAATCCCCAAAAAACCAACGTTGGCGAGCATAAAGCCAAACCAACATGGGGTCCTCCAATTTTTTTATTCAATGTTGACATCAACGCCTTAGTGGCGATGTTAAGAAAAGCAATTCCTGAATCGTCATTTAGAATCAGAAATCCTATCAAATCGAAAAGCAAACTTTATTTTGCAGATCCCCAAATTCATACCTCTATGATGGCTTTGTTAAAGGAGAAAAACATTCAATCTTACTCATTCACACCGAAAGAGCTTAAACAAGTTCCTATGATAATAAGAAATCTTTACCAGCATACTGACCCTGATCAAATTAAACAGGAATTAGACATATTGGTTCCCAACACGGTTGATAAAGTAACCAAATTCAAAACGCAGAGATCGATAAGAACGAACGTCGACACCGGTCTCTTCTTGGTAACATTGCTACCAGGCAAGTCATTTGATGAGGTCTCCCATATACGGGGCATACTAAATCAGTCAATCTCTTGGGAGAAACCAAAAAAGAAAAATGGCGACATTCAATGCCATAGATGTCAGAAATGGGGCCACGTTTCCCGAAACTGCAACTCGTCATTTAACTGCGTCAAATGCGACCAATCTCACCTTCCAGGAGAATGTCAACGTAAGATCTCCGACCCCACAGAACCATTTTGCATAAACTGCAACAAGTCAGGACACCCAGCTAATTGGAGAGGTTGCCCGGCATATAAACAATATGTCGCCGCCAGAAAAAGTAAAATAGCTAAGGCCATTGAAAATAAAAATGTTGCCCAAAACAACGTCCAAAGAGTCATTGATATGTCTATTCTGACTCCCGGTAAATCATATGCCAGTCATCTTAAACCATTCCCTGTACAGAACACCGATGGACCTCAAAAGCCACAGTTAATACAAGATTTCTTGAAACTTGCTAATGTTTTTCTTGAACCAGAAGAGGTATCCCTAGAGGAAGAAATCCAATTGTTTTTGAATAATTTCAAAAACATGCCAAAAAGGAGTTCTTGAGACTCCTAAACAAGGTAAGAACAAATTATGGATCGTAGATCCATTAAAATCTTAACTTTCAATGTTCGATCACTAATTGATACGAGTCGGAGGATTGAGTTGCGAAACTTGCTCCACAAGGAAAATGTTGACATCGCCCTTTTACAAGAATGTCGTCTTCGTAATCATGGGTATGTCAAAATTGATGGTTATAATTTTCTTTATGACAATTCACCATTAGGAGTAGCAGTGCTGGTGAAAAGTAACATACATTTCAGTCGAGTTTATAATACTGACATCGGAGTTAACACGTCCCTCATCAAAATTGAAACATATTCACACAATTGTTCCAAAAAGTTTTTAATCGGCTCGGTATACATACCTTGCAGCTACCCCGTGATTAAACTCGAATCTGCCCTCAACAAATTATTGTCACTATGCCAAAATTTTGATGGCTTCATCCTTGGCGGTGACTTAAACTCTAAAAGTCCTATGTGGGGAGACTCACTTGAAAACTCAAACGGCAAAGTTTTACGTTCCTGGCTTAATGACAACTTTTTAGAAGTGACTCGTCTATGCGACACAACCCCATCATATCCTAACGGATCGTCTTTCCTCGACCACTTTTTATTAAGTTCACATCTTGTCAATCAGGGAAATCACAATTACCGTATTTCCACCCTGCCCACATTTTCTGATCACTTCCCACTTAAGCTGGTTTTAAAGTTTGAATACTCGGATTTGGTAATAAAGCCGCCAAATTTTCTCACCTCATACAAGAACACGGATTGGGTTGGTTTTCGTCATGACGTAGATGTATTGTCAAACCAACTAATGCCCTCAATTAACAGGAATTTGGAAAATGATGAAATTGATGCCGTAATTGATGATTTTAATAACGAGTTTATCCGTATTCATAATTCTCATACCGAAAAGATTATATTAAGGGATGGAAAGCCAAAATTCTCCCCTAAAATTCAACACTTTCTCAAAGTCAAGCATAACTGGCAAAATCAACTGAAGAAAATCTTTCATCGCACTGGTAACAGAACAAATCATGAGTACTCAATACTTTCTAAGCAGATTCAGCTTCTTAAAAATATTATTAAAGAGCTAATCAATATCGAGTCCGCTCAAGAATTCAATAATAAATTGGCAAAGATCAAACCCAGTCCGTTTGCTTTTAAACAAATATCCCAATTCACGGGCAAATCAAAATCACCTTTTTGCAAAAAGCTGCAAGATGGCAACAATGTAATAACAAACAGTTGTGAAATAGCGGATCGTTTTCAAACGTTTTATTCATCAATATTTCAAGAGTCATTACCTTTACAGCCAGTGGATGATCTCAACTCTAGGGTAGCTTCCTGTCTAGATGCCACTGCCGCACATATATACTCATTTGATGTTGGATTTGATGCTTTAAATAATCCTGATACATTACATTTCACAGCTCCTGAAAATATAAAGAGTATTATAGCCAATATAAACACAAAAAAGTCTACTGGTCCGGATGGGATTTCAAATTTCATCATCAAAAAACTTCCTGAGTCTGCTATCAATCTCTTGACTTGTTTATTCAACAACTGCATCAACAACGGCTATTTTCCAAAACAATGGAAGATAGCCAAAATTATCCCCATTAAAAAGAAATCTAATGCTGACGTCGTTGAAGAATTCCGGCCAATATCCCTTTTGTCCAATGTTGGAAAAATATTTGAAGCCGTCCTAAAACAAAAAATGGAAAATGAATTTCCTATAAGTCCAATTTCTAATTACCAATTCGGTTTCAAACCTGGCCATTCTACGCAGCATGCTCTTCTCAAGTTCCATGACGATATAACTTGTAATCTGAGGGATAAAACATGCACAGTTGCAATATCCCTTGATATCCAGAAAGCATTTGATTCTGTTTGTCATATAGGCATATTATACAAATTGATTCAAATTGGCTTCGATCCGTTTATAATAAAAATACTGCGAAGCTTCTTCATGTCACGGAAATTCATGGTCCAATATAAACCATTCATCTTCATCACTGGGTTCTGTTAACAGCGGCGTTCCCCAAGGTAGCATCCTGGCACCTTATCTCTTCAACATATTCCTGCATGATTTTCCACACGTGAACCAAAGATCTCAGGCTATTTTATACGCAGACGATTGCCTGATTTACTCCCACAATATATCACCATGTAGCGCTCTGGATAGTGCAAAGTCACACCTATACACCATCAACGAATATTACAAAACGTGGGGCATACAAATAAATGCAGCAAAATCAGTGGCTATATGCATACGAAACGCCTCTGGAAAATGTCCCAAGTACGTTGTCCCTGAAAGCAAGTCGTTGCACTTGTCGCTGGACGGGGTGGATATACCCTTTGCAACATCCTTCAAATATTTGGGCATTAACTTCAACAATCTATTGAAGTTCAACAACCACGCGCGTTCTGCAATTCAAAAAGCAAGAAGAATATCAGGGAAGTTCACGTATATTCTCCACAATAAGTACTTACCCCAGAACACGAAACTGCTGTTATACAAGGTTGCAATCAGACCAATATTATCCTACGGGTTTCCAATCTGGTTCACTATTTCACCCATAGTGGCCAAGGAGTTGGAAATCCTAGAACGAAACATTCTAAGAAAATGTATAAACAAACACTATGAGAACTCACAAAAAAAATTTCTAACTCTTTCTTATACCGTACATCTCGAATAGTTCCATTCTGTGAGTATATGCAGCATCATCTAAAGAAATTCGTGGAAAGACTGGAAATCCACGTTAATCCTCTAATGAACGATATCATCGAACGTGAAAAACACATACCATGGGCAGAATCATCTTATCTTTCTCCAGTTGGGATCATGAAGGAACCACCGGCTGATGTTTCGGACGTCTATGCCATTCCGCAGTTCTACAAAAAAACCGCATCTGGCTGTCACAGAGGTTAAATCCAGTTATTAGTTATTAATTTACAAAATGTGCAATACTATATTCATGGTACAATCATTAAAAGGTAGGGCACAGCAAACATCTGATTACAATTTTTTCCTGAGGTCCTCCTATTGTGTCAAAACAGTTTTGACAAAGTTGGCAAACGGAAAAAAAATTTATTCAAAATCACATTGGAAATATACAAAAACAAATATAGAAGATGTACAATTTTGAAAGCAGAAATGACTTCAACATTGTCGACGTGTTCTTGCATTAAACAGTGGGGTCAGATGAGTGGAATATGCTGTGGATATGTGTTGTGATTGCAGCTTACCGATGTCCAACTTCCGTGATGTGTCTGTTCGTAACAATAAATCTAATACTGCTAACTGTCATGTTTTTGTCGCTGCGAAGTCTATCAACATGATTCCTTTGGCAGAAGCTTCACTGGGAAGACAGAATTTTCGGACTGTTGGACCAAAGTCATTCTCCTTTCCAATTTCGGCATTAAAATCGAATAAAATAAATATGTCATGGGCAGGACAACTATCATGCGTTTCTTCTAAGCGCTCGTAAAATATATCTTTGGTCTGTTCGGACCCGCATGTGCCGGGGCCATTAAGTTTTGTTGTGGCGCCTTTCCAAATGCATCGTATATCCTGTATGGCAGTAATATCGGTCTTGTATTTTTCAAGTACATATTCCAAAGCGTAAACTGCACCTTCTGTGAAGATTCCGAACATTCCAGGTGCAGATTCGCTGTTTGTAATCCATAAAACTTTTGCGAGGTCATCAACGTAAGATGGGGGTGTTTTCTGTTTCTATGTTTTTCATAATACGATCTTTTGGAAAGATGGGTTACTAGCCCAATGCCCAGCTCAAGTTTTTAGCGTTCTTATGAGTAAACATGTTAGCTCACTAACCTTAACAGATGGTAAAGGTAGCTTGGAAGGTGGCACCACGGTGAGCTTAGTGACCACTGGGCCGGGCGATCGTTTTATATCCTCCGCCGTTAAGTTTTCTGAACTAAAATCTACAGGTTTCCTTGTATGGTGGGGGTTATACCATAACGTGGACTTTATAAAAATTTTTTGTGGAAATGTGTTTTAACCTCTGCAGATACAAAGTCTTAAATTACAAGGGCAAATTGGGCTAATACATTCAAAATTCTTGAAAGCGACAATTCGCGTTATATGGGGCTATACCAAAACGTGGGCATACATACAGTATGCAAAGTTCATATTCGTACACCCCTAAAAATGAATAAAATCGTTATGAATTCCATATTTTATGTGCAAATATGAAATAATTGATAGGAATTACCATAACGAAGGAAGATTTAAGAATAACAAAACAAATTTTTAATTTATTCCGTCACTTAGGTATAGATGGCGCCTGTGTGGGTGGCAAAGTTCGTATTCGTACACCTATAAGCACTATATATTTGGAGTTTTTAAGGATTTTCAAAGCAAAATACCGCAAATTTTTGTTCTTTTCTTCTTTCGGAATGCCTCTGCTATAGAAATATGTAAAAATAACGGTAATTTTATTAAAAATTTTGCATGAATAAAAAGTCGGACCAATATTTGAAATACCTAAGAAAAATGTGCTAGATATGTTTATCAATTATTTCATATTTGCACATAAAATATGGAATTAATAACGATTTTATTAATTTTTTAGGGGTGTACGAATATGAACTTTGCATACTGTACATATGTAAAATATTTCAATTTAAATATTTGACAATATTTCAAATAAACAAAACCTGTTGCATTTGTTATTAGTCATTTGAAGTTATAAGCAAACCGGCATCAGAGTTGTTTTTTTATAATTTCATGAACCTGCCCAACCTTCTAATAATTGAACCATGACTATATTTATCAATGTTTAAAACGCTCCATCCGAGCAATCGATTTATTAGCACAAGGTGCTTAGTTTCTTCGCAAAATTGCTGTGATTTAGAAAATAAGTTTCTGAATTTTCAATGTTACTCTCTCATAAATTATGAACTCTGTTAGCTATGGTATTTGACAGACCTATTGTTATCTAGTTTTATTGTTTGTTTTTATTTTTATATTTATCAAACCACAGACTCTATTGCTCTGTTCGTAACTGCAGAGGCCGCGAGCAAGCCTCATTCGCACTCTCTTTGTTTATTTTAATTTATTACTTTCCATCATTTTTCGCAAGTAGCGTATCTTTCAACGTAATTAGAACAAGACGAAAATAGTTCTAAGGTATTTTGTTATCCATTCGTAGTACATGTCTCATTGTTATTGAAAAGAAGAAGTCTCGAATAACTACTACTACTACTTACCGGCTTTTATGTTTTTATTCCAAACCAAGGAGATATTTATGAAAACAATCCGTTTTAACACCGAGTGACCGACTAGAAGGTAGAACTGAAGATTAACCAGTTGGAAACTATAGTGGAATCGTCGTTGGAAATGACTGACAAAATCTTAATAATTGACAATGGTTTGTATTGAGCTTAAACATTCTATCTGTGTACCTTTCCCTTAACCAAGTTTCCTCGTCCAGGTTCCTACAAATGTCGTGTGGGATTTTCTGATTCGGAAAAACCTCTATTTGAGTTCAGAAATTTAATTGCAAAACCGCGAAAGGACAAAAAGAAGGACGCACCAAGTGTGGTGGAGAATGCATTTCAAATTGGCGATGAAATTGACGTTGATGCAATGCGATTACTGCTTAAAACCCAGTTTGAAAGGAATGTGGTGACGCATCCAGTTTATCAGGAGCATATATTTGATTACATTTTGGGCAGGATAACACCAGAGGGTCAGGAATGGGAACCACAACCCATTTTGATTACCGAAGCCTTGGCAAATCCCACGTATTGTAGGCAAAGTAAGTGGAGAGAATTCTGATAATGGACCTTTATCACTTATTATTTCCAAATATGTCTTGCATTTGCAGCCATGAATGAATTATTTTTCGAATGCTATGGTGTACCTTCCCTTTGTTATGGCATTGATTCGGCCCTGGCTTGGCAACATAATCGTTCGGCCAGTGAGGAGAATAGTTTAATTGTTAATTTTGGCTATCACACTACTCATGTTGTGCCCATATTACGGGGCCACTTGCAACATGATAAAATTAGACGACTAAATTTGGGTGGCTATCAAATGATTTCCTATTTATATCGTCTGCTGCAAATGAAATATCCTGCCCATTTAAATGCCATATCGTGGACACGAATGGAAGACATTTTCCATAATCACAGCTCTGTGGCGGTAGATTATTTGGGAGAGTTAAGGAAATGGGATAATTTGGAATATTATAATGCCCAGGTGAAGAAGATACAGTTGCCGTATACAGCTCCGGTGGCACCGAATCCGTTGGCAGCTGAGGAAAAGTTGAAGAGGCGCAAAGAAATGGCAAAGCGACTAATTGAGGCCAATCAAAAACGGCTGAGAGAGAAGAAGGGGGAAGAGGTAGGTGTGGATTTAGATTCTATGGTCATTAATTATAACGTTTTGCGATTTTTTAGCAAAGTTCAGATGCCCCAGTTCCCACTACTACCACAACAACCTCTACATCTAGCCGGTCTGCAAAATATCAACCCCCACCCAATGTACCTTTGCAGACGTGGTTGGAGGAGATTAAGAAAAAACACAGTGACATTATTGAAAAGAAAAGCAGTCGACAAAAAAGACGTCAAGAAATGGTAAAGCGGCATACTTTAGCATCACAGGAACGTATGCGTATTATTTCCTTACTGGCTTCACACGATAAAGGTTCCGATGAATTTGGCAAAGACGACAAGGACTGGGATGTCTATAAAAAGATAAGTCATGAAAATGAAAGTGACAGTGATGCTGAAAATGAAAAACTTATGGAATACGAAGGCATTATGAAATACCATCAAGCATCTATGGCAAAGGACTCGGAATCCATAGAGAATACGGCAGAATTATATCAGGTAATCCAATATAGATTAAACTATTTTATTTTGCAACAAACATTTCTAACAACATTAGGGGGGAGAGAGAGGAAGGATTTCGCTTTTTAAAAACCTTCCTTAAATTTACGGACACTTGTGGCCATCAAATCATTTTCATTATAAGAAATGTGCAGGGGTGGTATTAGCGCAGAGGCAACCATGCGATTTTCAGCATTCAGGAAATTAAAGGTAGCACAGGCCTGAAAAGAAATAGAAGAATTGGGGACATTCATTATGGAAAATCTATATGTTCTTACCTGTTCTGTTCTCAAAACCTCAACATTGATTTTATATTTTCTCATAAAACTCAAAATCTCTTTTGATATATTGGGTGAAGGTGTTTGATCACCAATGCCCAAAATTAAAACATCAATTTTTGGCTCCAGGGCTGTAAACAATGATAAGCTCTCCTCGTTAATATCCTCCACTGAGTTAACATTCCATGACAAGAGTGATCTATTGAAGTGGGCAAATTAACTTTAAATTCCCAAACACTAATTGAATATTTTACCTTGGAAACACTGCCACCGGTCCAATAACAACCATATCATTATTCATTCGAAAACCAAACTGACTATACCCCGTAATCATAATACCCAAATCTTGTTGAGTATTGAATATATCAATTCTTGTCTTTCCATCATAGTCATATGCTTTGCTGTGTAACTGTGGGGCCGATTGGAACAAATTTCTCCTTATTACGCCACCAGCAATTGTGGCACTTCGTTTTAAACCGCTTAAATACATAATTCACTAAATTTACTACTCACTTAGATCACAGATATAATCAAAACAATAGAGCACTGGGGGCACATTTCGCATTGGAACATATGTTGCAACAGGGCGACACAAAGTTTGTAGTAAATAAAAACTACTTTTTCTTATTAGGCCTTAAGGCAGCTTTACATTATGTGATATGAAGAAATCGTTTGAAATCAAAGAAAGGTCTTAAGGTAGATTTACACTATGTGATATAAATCATCATCACAGAAATCGGTTGAAAGAAAGCAAAAGGTATATAATCAAAACAGTAGGGCTGTGGGGCACATTTCGAACTGGAACATATGTTGTAACAGGGTGACACATGCATTTCATTTTTAGTTAACAAAACTATGTCTTTTTTTTTGAAAATTAAGACTGAAAGAGTAGCGCTCTCCTTGGCTCACTCCGTAAGGAGTTGAACGATGTTCAGAGCCACGACCAAAAACTTGTCTCCTTGTTTTTATTAGAAGCACTTATGGTAGCTTTACACTGTGAGATATATAACTCTAAAGCCACACGTTAAAACTTTCAAAACAATAGAGCACGGGGGCACATTTCGCATTGGAACATATGTTGCAACAGGGCGACACAAAAATTTGTAGTAAATAAAAACTACTTTTTCTTATTAGGCCTTAAGGCAGCTTTACATTATGTGATATGAAGAAATTGTTTGAAATCAAAGAAAGGTCTTAAGGTAGATTTACACTATGTGATATAAATCATCATCACAGAAATCGGTTGAAAGAAAGCAAAAGGTATATAATCAAAACAGTAGGGCTGTGGGGCACATTTCGAACTGGAACATATGTTGTAACAGGGTGACACATGCATTTCATTTTTATTTAACAAAACTATGTCTTTTTTTTTTTGAAAATTAAGACTGAAAGAGTAGCGCTCTCCTTGGCTCACTCCTTAAGGAGTTGAACGATGTTCAGAGCCACGACCAAAAACTACTTGTCTCCTTGTTTTTATTAGAAGCACTTATGGTAGCTTTACACTGTGAGATATATAACTCTAAAGCCACACGTTAAAACTTTCACAGTTTTTGGGAGAGAGATGAAGCAGCTCCTTCACCTCCGTTCTCTCCCAAAAGATGTGTAAGTTTTGTATGAAACATATGTTGTACAGGGTCACAATTTTAAGAAGACAAAACTATCTGTTCGTATTAGAAGACCTTAAGGGTGGTTTACAATATATGAAAGAAAATGGCTCAAAATAAAAGAAACTTCAACGCCACTGGTGGTGGTTCATCACAAGAAGTGAATTTATCGCCTTTGGAACAGACAGCAGCAAATCTTTTGCAAATGAATTTGGTGACAAATCCAGTAGGTTCAGTTTATGGTATTGTGGAATCATGGGATGAAGATGAAATAGAAATAATGTCAACTGTTGAAGCAGAGTAAGTCGTTGTTTCTTCTCCCCAACCAGAAATGGACAGTGTTCGTCCCACTCCGCGGAGAAGTTGCAGAAAAGAGGACAACAAAATAAATCTCCTCAAGGAGCAAACGGCAACACAAAATGAGCTTTTGAGGACTATATCTAATCTCGAAAAGAAAATGGAAGAACATAATACGATTTTAAAGGAGAATAAAAATTTGCTGCGAGAAACCAAAGAATTGCAAAAGAAGCAAAATGAAATTTTAAAGGACGATCAAAGGACGAACAGCCTCCAACTACACCAGGGAATTTCGTTTTTGAATAAAAATGGTTTTTATTATGTCTTTTTTCCTCCTCCGTCAACTTCGAAACGATCCAATTTGGCACAATTTGTCCTCTAGGACAACTTCCTTCAATACGCTCTAGAATGTAGATTGACCCATGCAATTGTTGAAATCATTGCCATGGGACTTGTGGAAACTTCCATCCGCAAAGAATCTCAACGCAGCGCACACTTTTAAAAGTGGGGGTATTGCTGTTGATCTGTAACTTACTTTGAAGTCATCCTTTAACGTTTCCACAATGTAAACTAAGGCATCCTTTGGCAATCGAAAATACGTCTCAAACCTAAAATCATTTACTGATTATACAGATCTTTCCACATGAACATCAACTTACAGTGCAGATGGCAATTCCAATGGATTCGACTTGTCCCTCAAATTTCTTCTAATAGATGGAATGTCCTGTACATTTTCTTCATAATCAAAAAATAATAAACTTTGACGATCCGAAGATTCAATGGCCAGGTTAAAGTCCAATCTTGGGTTGTTTTCTAAATTTGCTCGAAAACTCAGCCAAAATATTAAAATATTGTCCAGAACATGATACAATAAGAAGGTAGCATTATCAGCTCAGCTGATGGTAACATAATGTGCCAATTGACATCTTATGTTACCAAAAACGGCAGTTGCTGCTACCTTCTTATTGTATCATGGTCCAGAATACACAAAAGAGTTATCCAAAGCGCAAATTATTTTAAAATAGTTTTTTTTTGGCGAATAGAGGTCAAAAATATGAAAAAACACTGATCGATAACATGTTTATCGACCACCCAATTGAGTTGACATTAATGGTACAACATTTCATCTCAGTCGCGCAGACAACTGACAACTCAACTCAAGTTTAGTTGCAATGCAAGATCGACCCATAAGATATTTAGGATGCTTTACACCACGTGATATATAATGACTCTTGAGGGAAAGAAAAATAAGAAAAATGTGAATCTGCGGAATTGTGTGGGAAATAGAAAAGCAAAAAAATTCTGTGTTACACGAAAAAATTGCAGGGGTTTTGATGCATAAATTCGGTTTTGTGGGAGTCCGTGGAAGACGAAAATAACTTTGTTTTCTTTGGTTCACTTCTTTTTTTTTTATAACGGCAAACCATCAACATTAACGTAATATATCTATTGATTTAAATTATGTTTACACATACACGGCTATGTGGGAATATTCATTTTATGGGGGATGATCATAATTCCCTAGATATGGAAAATTCTTAAAATTCAAGGAATTCAAAAGGAAATGTTATGCACCTAGCTGAGTTTCACAGCTTATCATAGGAGAAAGGCTAAAATCGCTATCTAAGAGGAGTTAACGACATGAAAAAACTAATATAATCCTTTGGAGTTCGTAATCTTAACATTTTCCCTAAAATGACATCCATAACAATTGACTTTTCCTTAGTTACACGTTGGCGTCGAATCTTTGCGAGCCCCAGAATTACTATTCCAACCCAGCATGATTGGCATGTATGAAACTGGTGTAGCTGAGCTATTAAAATTTGTTTTTGATAACTTTGCACCCGAAGATCAGCAGACCTTAGCCGATAATGTATTCATAACAGGTGGATGTTCACAATTACCAGGTATTTAACAATGAATTATTGTTTTTATCACCAATATTAGAAAAACCCCAACCCATTTTATTTAGGTCTTAAAAGTCGATTAGTTAAGGAATTACAGGAAATGCGTCCATTTCAATCGTCCTTTTCAATTAAGGAAAGTAAAAATGCTCTACTAGACGCCTGGTTTGGTGGCAAAGACTTGGCCAACTCATCACATTGGACATCGTGTTTAACAACCAAAGCTGATTACATGGAAAAGGGTACAGACTATTTTAAAGATTATCCAACAAGCAATAAATATTTGATTACACCACAGAAATGTGGTGAATAATACATAAATAAATGTGACTTTTATTAGGCCCATACCTATATACGGACGAATACCCAGGGTGTGTCTGGTGAAAAAAGTAGAACACATATATTCTTATGAGAACTACCGATATACGTCGAGCGTATACTTTTTGTAAGTTAAAAATTTTGAACTTTGACAGAACGTTATTGTTTGTGTGTTTTGTATTTTAAAAACAAAAGCTCAACAAAACATGAAATACAATTCATTGCAAAGGAAAATTATTTATTTTACGAATAAAAATATTTAAGTAAGTTTCGATCGCGGATTTTGTGTTTTAAATGTGATTTACGACTTAACGTATTTGGGTAATACGGACGCTCAGAGAGCGTTGTTTTGGTAGGTTGGTGAAATATTTGTGGACGTCCCGTCGTTATTTAGGTTTAGCAGTTAGGGAAGATATATGTATATTTTGATGGAAGGAAAGCATAATTTATAATTTATAAAAACGGCGTTATCTTCGGCCTGCCCATCATAAACTATCAGCCCAATTACGAATATTCCTGCGGAATACAACTCTCGCGGAATAAAATGTTCTCGAAAAAACATTCCTCCAATCATAAATAATTGGAGAAAAATAATCTTTGAATTTGGCAGCACATTTGTTTGGAAGTAGTGAATCACCGACGTAACATTTGTATATTTTACTTGCAAAAGTTTAACCTCTGTCCATTGAAACCACACTCCTCCCCACGATATGTTATCGAGATGCATTTCTGACTATGTCCCTATATTAAATAATACCCCGTTTGCATTAGAGCTTTTCGCCGGGTTAACCTTCTTCTTGAGGATTTGTTTAGACGTATATGCATCGCAATTGACATTTGAAAGCCAGTTGGTTTACTAAATTCGGTTATATGCAAACACCATTTACGTTTCGATCCCAGCAGTTACCATAAGATTTTTATACTTCTACCGTTTTTTAATTTGAAAATTTTAAATTTTTTCAATTCAATTTATCTTCTATTTTATTTTGTTTTTAATTTATTTTGTATTTTTTACTCCTTTTCGGTTTCCTCCTAATGACACAAATCTCGCATGTAAGATTCAAACATCATTTTTATTTAATTTCCATATAAAAAATTATATTTTTCATTTGAAAAAATAAACATACACTGCTGCGAAGAGAATCACATTGTCTAAGGTCCCCTTAATAAATACTCGTTCTCTTATGAATCACCCTGTGTCTCTATAGTATTGTTTTGCTAACACATGATTATGTCAGAATTGTGGGGGCAGTAGGATTAGACGACGAACTTTAACTTGAAAGGATGTTGGCAAGTCAAAGATTACGGGTTTGCACCCCACTCTACTTGAATTTATCAAAGAGACTTATATCCAACGAAATCAGAGAGGTGCTCAACACACGTTTGGAACCTCCAGCCGGCGTAAATGGCAATCAATTGCAGCTGTCGGTGATTAGCAAAAACCTCAATGCTCTTAACCTCGATTTGTACGTAAACAATTTGGGCCAACATGAGGATAGAAGTTCAACCATTGTTGATTTATTGACACACATTCGTTCAAGCCGCTTGGCCAACACCTGTTTGGAGTCGACAAATTTTGGTGTTGTGCGCCAGCTGTTAGATAATGTCAGTGTTCAAGAGTTGGTACCAATTTTAATCGATCGTCCTAAATATGGTATTTTCTTGGACAACTTTACGGGCTTTGCTGTAACATCTGCCCTGCACAGTGAAAAGGAATATGCTTTGGCATTGCCGTTGGTTTTGAAATTGGTTTTACTCGATGAATTGGATAGTGTTTTCATTCAACAATTTTGTGTAAAATCGTCGTTGGCTGAGTTGAAGAAACAGTTGGTGGAAGAGCAGCAAGCCGGCGAGGAACAAGCCAAGGCCCCGGTTGGAAAAGTTCAGGAGGTAGGTTTTTGGTGTTTCTTTTTTTGTTGAGTGAAATGTATTAATGTCATTGTTGTATTTTAGCAAAAAGTTCGTGTCCATTTCATAAGAAATCCTTTGGAATATGATGTCAAGAATGATATTGCCAAGTCCCTGTTGAAAATAGCTCCCAAAGCTCTTTCTGGAGAGACTCAAGAAAATGCCAAGCTCTTGGGTTATGTTTTGAGCAAACGTTTTGGCGATTTGGAGAAATCATTGTTATCAATGACATCCAACATTTGCCCAGATATTTTGGAACTCAGTAAAGCTATCCTCAGTCGCTGTGAACAAAATGAATTGGCTGGCAAATTAGAAACTGTTGCCACCCAAAAGAAGGGAAGTAAGAATTTTGAAGAATTAATAGATGGCCTGCTTGAGGAATCTGTTACAAAGGAAGCCAAAACCTTGGCTGAGCGTCAAAAACAATTATTCCCCACCTGGCAAAAGTTACGGGAAGAAAAGAAACTGGCCTTGGAGAAGGAAATTGCAGATATGGAGAGAAAAGAAAACATTGAAAAGATGCGAAACGAAATCGAAACCAAAAAGCAGTTGCTGTGGTTCTTCGAAGAGGAAGACAAATTGGATTTGCAAATCTACAACAAACGTGTCTTCTATCCCAAGAGATGGTTCGGCAAAAAGAAGAAGCCACGTGTCTTGGATGAACACTATGTACCACCCCAGATTAGAAAAATCCAATAAATATAGTTTGGTTTTGAACCAGAATTTATATTTTAATTGTTAAGTTTTTTTTTTCAAAAATAAAAATACATAATGGAAATATTTCGGCGTATGAATTCGATGAGTGAAAAAATGCAGTTTAAATATTTTTACAAACTCATTTTAAATTAACTATTTGTTTTTGGGACTTAATAGATAACAGTATTACACTTAAGGAGGAGTTTAGAGAGTTACGTTTAGTTGGCGGTGGCTCCGGGATATCTTTCGAGTAGCATAGCAACACCTTGACCGCCGGCGGCGCACGCAGCGACAACACCCAATTTGCCATCCTCACGTACCAAACGATTGGCGGTGTGCATGCACAGGCGGACACCGGTGGCAGCAAATGGATGACCAATTGACAAGGAGCCACCCCAGTTGTTGAATTTGCTCATGTCGGGGGCACCATATTTCTCACTAAGACCCAAATAGGTCTTGCACCACCAATCAGAATCCATGGCCTTCATGTTGGCTACAATTTGACCGGCAAAGGCTTCATGGACTTCCCAGGTATCAATGTCCTTGAGTGTGAGACCGGCCTTCTTCAACAATTTGGGAATACCATAGGCAGGACCCAAAAGCAATTGATCAACGGGATCTTGGGAGACAAAAGTGAAATCACGTAAATAGGCTTTGGGTTTTAGGCCCAATTGTTTGGCTTTCTCTTCGGTCATGATGAGACAAGCTGAGGCACCATCGGTCTATAACAACAAAGTTTAATGTGTTAGCTAAAGTCGATCCCTTTTGCAATGGTCCACTTACCAGAAATGAGGCATTAGCAGCGGTAATTGTGCCATGAGGCTTAATAAAGGCGGGTTTAAGTTTACCTAACTGTTCCAGGGTTGAAACACGTATACCATTGTCCTTGGAAATCAAGCCATCAACACCAGATACTACAATAATTTCAAGGATATTTCATTTGTTTTGAATAAGAATCTTATTTTATTTACCTTTGAAGGGCACCAAATCTGTAAAGTAACCCTTTTCCTCGGCCTGCTTAGCCATGGTATGTGATCTCAAGGCATATTCATCTTGTTCTTTGCGTGAAACATTAAAGGCGGCAGCCAGACGATCAGCAGAGTGACCCATGGTTTCACCAGAAGAAAATTCAGCAACAGCTGGTAATTCGGGTACCAAGAAATTGGGTCTAAATGTCGACAATATGGACAGACGTTGTCCCAACGTTTTCGCCTTGCTAGCCCTCATCATAAGGGAACGCATATTACGTGAAAATCTAATGGGAACATCAGACATAAATTCAACACCACCAGCAACAATGGTGTCGTATGTACCGGTGGCAATTAGACCCATGCCAGTGGTAATGGCCTGCAAATTTTAGAAGGGTTTGTTAGGTAAAAATGTTAAATGAAAAAAAGGGTTTTACACAATGTGTCACATGAAAATATGGCCAAGTGAACTTGCAATTATGAAGAAGACATCTATTCAGCCCGGATGAATAGGGTTTTCTATAAGAAAACTTGTACTCAGCCCAGCTGAATACGGTTTTCTATAAGAAACCGACTGAATAAGGTTGTTTTCTATAAGAAAACTTACTTCTATTCAGCTAGACTGAATAAGGTTTTCTATAAGAAAACTTCTATTCAGCCAGGCTGAATAAGGTTTTCTATAAGAAAACTTCTATTCAGCCAGGCTGAATAAGGTTTTCTATAAGAAAACTGCTATTCAGCCAGGCTGAATAAGGTTTTCTATAAGAAAACTTCTATTCAGCCAGGCTGAATAAGGTTTTCTATAAGAAAACTTCTATTCAGCCAGGCTGAATAAGGTTTTCTATAAGAAAACTTCTATTCAGCCAGGCTGAATAAGGTTTTCTATAAGAAAACTTCTATTCAGCCAGGCTGAATAAGGTTTTCTATAAGAAAACTTCTATTCAGCCAGGCTGAATAAGGTTTTCTATAAGAAAACTTCTATTCAGCCAGGCTGAATAAGGTTTTCTATAAGAAAACTTCTATTCAGCCAGGCTGAATAAGGTTTTCTATAAGAAAACTTCTATTCAGCCAGGCTGAATAAGGTTTTCTATAAGAAAACTTCTATTCAGCCAGGCTGAATAAGGTTTTCTATAAGAAAATTTCTGTTCAGCAGGCTGAATAAGGTTTTCTATAAGAAAACTTCTATTCAGCCAGGCTGAGTAAGGTATTCTTTAAGAAAACTTTTATTCAGCCAGGTGAAATAAGATTTTCTATAAGAAAACTTTAATTCAGCCAGGTGAAATAAGATTTTCTATATAAAATAAGGATTTTTATAAGAAAACTTGTATTTCAGCCCGGCTGAATAAGGTTTTCTATAAGAAATCTTCTATAAAGCCAGGCTTGAATAACACCCCGCTTACACTTAACCGGATTAACCCAGTTAGTTTGGATTTCAAATGTCAATTCCATAGCACAAACGTCTAATAAATCGACTCCAAGTGGGTTAACCCGGCTAAAAACTCTTGTGTAACCGTACTATTAGGTTGTCTATGTGGCACATCGTTTAAACCTGCCTCTTCTTATAGTAAAAACTTACAGCATTAGAACTAATACAAGCCATGGTGACAGTGTGGGCGGGAGTTTTATCACTAAAGCCTGCAGCCAAAGCAGCCTCACGGGCAATATTGGATGTTTTAACCTCTTGGATTACTGTACCGTAGATAATATAATCGATAAGTTCTTTGTCTACTTGGGTTTTACGCAGTAGGCTCCTAAAACAAAAAACCTTTATTACATACACTCACGATAACATTAACATCATAACTTACAAAAGAGAATGGCGAGCCAATTCGTGGGGCATCAACTTGGAATAATTGGTACCCGACAACAAGAAAGGACTGCGTACACCATCGACAAGAACAATATTTTTGCGGCCATTTGTATTCGTGGATGATGGTGTGGACATAGAACGGACAGCACCTGAGAGAATGTTTAATATTTGTTTTTAATTAGAATAAAAATGCCGGTATAATTGCAATGTAAAATAGAATTTTATTAACTTTTAAATTAATTTCCCTTATCATTCCTTTTATGGTTGTATTTCATCAAAATATCATACATAACAAACCAAATTATCTGTCTCTTGTCATAATTGGACTTTGACCATTGATTGCCTCCTCTGAAGCAGCAAACAATCAGTGATCTAAATCAAAAATGTTTTACAGTTAAATACATCTGTATGTGTGAGAGATTGCGTCGGCAAACCTTTCGCTGATTACTGCATTTTTTGACACAATTCCCCATTTATTATGCATAATAATTTTATATTTTAATTCCTTTATTATTTCACTTCGAATACTTACTAATTCCCCACAACTTTTTGGCAGCATTTTGCACTGCAATTGATTTTAAATTTGCCAACATGTTTATAGATCTTATGACTTATAATAAATACTATACAAAATAGATGTGGAACTCAGAGTAAACAAACTAATAATGAAAAGTACAAAGATCAATGCAAAAAAAAATCAACTGTCTGGCTAAAACGTCAAAAATAATTTGCAAAAATGAGAGATAACTTAAATACAATTATTCAGCGACGTAACGTGTGATAAAGCACAAAACAGCTGTCCAAAGACATAAATACAACTAAGACTGGACAAAATGCATGCAACAAAAAAATGTTTACGAAACTTTGTATAGAAACATTACCCTTAACAGATTGCAGTTAATTCAAAATCGCAACCAAGGAGGAACATTTCATGTAATGGTATCAGAAACGAAATTTATGAATTCAAGGATCTATTCAAGAATAATTCTATGTCAATTGGATCGGTAAATTCGGTTAAATACGTAAAAATGTATAAAAGAAAAAAATGTTATATCACCATATCGTGATATAACATTATGTTAAATCCAAAAGCCATTCACTGAAGAATGATAGCAAAAAAATGTCTTATCTTGTTGTATTTATTGGTCTGTTCCTTTACTTTTGAAAATGGTAAAACCGGCAAAAGTAGTAAAAGTTGTAAACTGCTCCCATATAAATTATATGGTGTCTGAAGTAAAGGAACGCTTTTCGAGTAAAAAGTGGTAAAACTTGAAGATTCTTGAACGTAAAGGAACAGAGCTTATGTCTTTGAGCTGTCTCACTGTCAACTATATACATAGTTAGTGGGGAACGTGACGTTGAGAAAAGTAAAAGTCGTTTGCATAATTACAGTTATTTGTCAAATTTCAATTCAATAAATTTATTTTTTCTTGTGTTTATCCTTTTTATGTGTAAGATTGCGAACTTGTTGTATTAGCCACTGGACACCCTCCTCCAAGCCATCACCAGTTTTAGCACTACAACAGCAAATGTGCCAGGGTTTGTCAGAAATTGAGGTAAGTTCAAGAGCTGCAAAAAGATGTTAAAAAAAACTTATTTTGGTTAATTTTCATTGAAGAAATTAACGAACCCGACGCTATATTGACACTCGATAGAGAATTTTCACAATCACTTTTGTTGCCATAGAATAATATGGGTATGGGACGATTGACCAAATCAGGATGTTGCAATAGTATGTCCAATTCATCCTTGACAACAACTGAAAATAAAGGAAATGTAGAAAAAAGGTGATAATAGCTAGTAGGGTTTGGACAATATCTATTGCTACGTTCCAGAACCTGCAAGAAGCTACAATTGTTTACTACGATAACATTTTCTCCTTTGTTATCCAAAAAATAGTAAAAATTTGTAGATCCTTGCAGTTCTGGAACAGAACATACATATATTATTCTTTTGGGTAAAAGTTTTAGTTTAGTGAGTTCACCTACAGCCAGATCAAACCTCAAAACAGTTTAAGCACTACAACGTGGCATAATCAAAAATTCCTGCAGATCCTCTAGATAGATATGTATGGTGGCATGCTCCTGACATCAGGTTCTATCGTTGATGACATACCTGTAAGCTTATTAATATTTAGACTTTTTTAGTTTAGATCGCCCTCTAAAAAACTTGTGACTTATTTGAATGCTCCCAAAAGTTCAAAGTCGATTTGGCTGTGTCACTCGGCAGCTACAAAAACACCTAAGTTCCAAGGTCCTTTTTAAAACGTCGTAAGTCCGCCATTGATCAACACCCTTACTGCAAAGCAGTCGAATTAAGTCCATCAATCTATGTTGTTGTTATTGTAGCAGCATAGAAACCTACGAAGAAGCATAGGTGTAATGCTGGGTTGGCAGCCGCTGGCCGAAACACTGTGGTGTTCCGGGTCAATCCGGTACGAAAGAACCCGCTGCCGTGGGATCAATCTATGTCATATGGTTCGATGACGATCTTGCAAAAAATCGCCACTGTAGATACTGAAACCTCCCAAAATTGCTCAAATACCTCTTTAAAGGCTGTAAATCCTCCGTTGAACAGGAGGGCTTGAATAGAAATTTTCAGCTTGGCTGCATAGATGTTTTCTTTTAGAAAACCCTATTCAGCCAGGCTGAATAGAAGAGTTTTCTTATAGAAAACCCTATTCAGCCAGTCTGAATAGAAGAGTTTTCTTATAGAAAACCCTATTCAGCCAGGCTGAATAGAAGTTTTCTTATAGAGTACCCTATTCAGCCTGGCTGAATAAAAGTTTTCCTATAGAAAACCCTATTCAGCCAGGCTGAATAGAAGTTTTCCTATAGAAAACCCTATTCAGCCAGGCTGAATAGAAGTTTTCCTATAGAAAACCCTATTCAGCCAGACTGAATAGAAGTTTTCCAATAGAAAACCCTATTCAGCCAGGCTGAATAGAAGTTTTCCTATAGAAAACCCTATTCAGCCAGGCTGAATAGAAGTTTTCCTATAGAAAACCCTATTCAGCCAGGCTGAATAGAAGTTTTCCTATAGAAAACCCTATTCAGCCAGGCTGAATAGAAGTTTTCCTATAGAAAACCCTATTCAGCCAGGCTGAATAGAAGTTTTCCTATAGAAAACCCTATTCAGCCAGGCTGAATAGAAGTTTTCCTATAGAAAACCCTATTCAGCCAGGCTGAATAGAAGTTTTCCAATAGAAAACCCTATTCAGCCAGGCTGAATAGAAGTTTTCCTATAGAAAACCCTATTCAGCCAGGCTGAATAGAAGTTTTCCTATAGAAAACCCTATTCAGCCAGACTGAATAGAAGTTTTCCAATAGAAAACCCTATTCAGCCAGGCTGAATAGAAGTTTTCCTATAGAAAACCCTATTCAGCCAGGCTGAATAGAAGTTTTCCTATAGAAAACCCTATTCAGCCAGGCTGAATAGAAGTTTTCCTATAGAAAACCCTATTCAGCCAGGCTGAATAGAAGTTTTCCTATAGAAAACCCTATTCAGCCAGGCTGAATAGAAGTTTTCCTATAGAAAACCCTATTCAGCCAGGCTGAATAGAAGTTTTCCTATAGAAAACCCTATTCAGCCAGGCTGAATAGAAGTTTTCCTATAGAAAACCCTATTCAGCCAGGCTGAATAGAAGTTTTCCTATAGAAAACCCTATTCAGCCAGGCTGAATAGAAGTTTTCCTATAGAAAACCCTATTCAGCCAGGCTGAATAGAAGTTTTCCTATAGAAAACCCTATTCAGCCAGGCTGAATAGAAGTTTTCTTATAGAAAACCCTATTCAGCCTGGCTGAATAGAAGTTTTCTTTTAGGAAATCCTATTCAGCCTGGCTGAATAGAAGTTTTCTTTTAGGAAACCCTATTCAGCCTGGCTGAATAGAAGTTTTCTTTTAGGAAACCCTATTCAGCCTGGCTGAATAGAAGTTTTCTTTTAGGAAACCCTATTCAGCCTGGCTGAATAGAAGTTTTCTTTTAGGAAACCCTATTCAGCCTGGCTGAATAGAAGTTTTCTTTTAGGAAACCCTATTCAGCCTGGCTGAATAGAAGTTTTCTTATAGAAAACCCTTAAGTTATTGGATTTTACGTTTGCTTGATGTTTAATTGCCTTTATTTTGAACGCATTCATTATAACACATCCGATTGAAAAGCTTGTCATTATTACCCCTCTGCTCCCTACTATCTACTATGCGACATACGCATGTGGAAATTCTATTTTGTTATGTGGTCTTGTAACGCCGTTTGTGCCTTGATTTCATTATTCTTCATTCACAGATATTTGCTTGTGTATCACCTCAACTTCAATTCACGTGTAAATCTTTGTTGTTCGTATCAAAAAGTTCCAAAAACAAGTTGCCTACAGACATGGAAAATCCACTTGGTGTGTGCAAGACGACATGTTTTGACTTTTCTGGCCGACAAAATGCAAATATCCAAATGTGTATTTTACCCATTGCATGACGTAAATCGCCACAATAAACGTCACAGACACATAAAGTTTAGTTGAATTGAAATTCAAATGAATTGTATTGAATTTTAGACATTGTTTTAAGGTCAAAGGAAATTTTTTAATGAATTTCTCAATGAATTTGAAAATTCCTACTTACCCATACGCATTTTATCGCTGGCATCAATGACATAAATTAAACCTTGACAATTTTTAAACTGATGTTGCCACAGATTTCTATATTTCCATGCTCCAGACATATCTATGACTGAAAATTGCACCCCTTGACCTTGAGACAAAAGAAAGATGTTAATTTTGTTTGAGGAGGTTATTTTTTTTAAATATTTGTTTTTTTTTACTATAAAACTCTTCATGTGTAAATCCCACTGTTGGTATTGAAATATACGAATTTGCATCATTGCGCCTCTTAAATTGTTGTATTATACTCGATTTTCCACTGTTGTTAAGACCCACAACCAATACTGTCATCTTTTCCTTATTGACTTTTATTAAACTTAAAAAATTATTAAACATTCCCATTGTTGTTTCTTTAATATTTTGTTTGTGGCCTTAACTATTGAACTTCTAGTATCTATTCTGCAACAATATTTATTTTTGATGTTTTCGATTGTTTCCTTCGAAAAATTCCTTGTGCCAGGAGTTGTCATGGTAACGTGATACACTGGTTAGCAAGGACAAAAAAATTGACTTTATTTGTAGAATACCAACAATTAATAGCTTTTATTCAAACTTAGATCAAGTTCGGAGATGGATCCACTTCTCCACAAAATTTCAACAAATTTTAATTAAGAGCTGAAAACACGAAAACACCCTTGATGATTCCAATCATACGACTTGAGGCCTCAAGAGGCCTTCAGTCTGCCATAAAGGATCTCAAGAGGTATTTTGTTGCCTAAATAATGCCAAAAGAGGACTTATGTTGCCTATAGACGTTTGTTGCCTATAGAAGACCTCGAGAGATCAATAGGTCTACTATTGCCTATAGAATAATTCAAAAGATCTTCAGTTGCATATAGAAGGCCTCAGGTGGCATTTTGTTGACTAGAGAAATCTTTAAGAGCCATTCTGTTGCCTACAAAAAAATATCTCTATTGGTCTTCTGTTGCCTAAAGGAGACTTTAAGTGGTGTTCTTTGGCCTAAAGAAGGCATCAAGTGGTATTCTTTGGCCTCAAGTGGTATTCTAAAGAAGGCTACAAGAGATCTTCTGTTGTTATAGAAAACCTTATTCAGCCTGGCTGAATAAAAGTTTTCTTATAGAAAACCTTATTCAGCCTGGCTGAATAAGTTTTCTTATAGAAAACCTTATTCAGCCTGGCTGAATAAAAGTTTTCTTATAGAAAACCTTATTCAGCCTGGCTGAATAAAAGTTTTCTTATAGAAAACCTTATTCAGCCTGGCTGAATAAAAGTTTTCTTATAGAAAACCTTATTCAGCCTGGCTGAATAAAAGTTTTCTTATAGAAAACCTTATTCAGCCTGGCTGAATAAAAGTTTTCTTATAGAAAACCTTATTCAGCCTGGCTGAATAAAAGTTTTCTTATAGAAAACCTTATTCAGCCTGGCTGAATAAAAGTTTTCTTATAGAAAACCTTATTCAGCCTGGCTGAATAAAAGTTTTCTTATAGAAAACCTTATTCAGCCTGGCTGAATAGCAGTTTTCTTATAGAAAACCTTATTCAGCCTGGCTGAATAAAAGTTTTTTTTAGAAAACCTTATTCAGCCTGGCTGAATAGAAGTTTTCTTATAGAAAACGCCTATTCAGCCTGGCTGAATAAAAGTTTTCTTATAGAAAACGCCTATTCAGCCTGGCTGAATAAAAGTTTTCTTATAGAAAACGCCTATTCAGCCTGGCTGAATAAAAGTTTTCTTATAGAAAACCTTATTCAGCCTGGCTGAATAAAAGTTTTCTTATAGAAAACCTTATTCAGCCTGGCTGAATAAAAGTTTTCTCATAGAAAACCTTATTCAGCCTGGCTGAAAAAAGAAAACTTTTATTCAGCCTGGCTGAATAGGCGTTTTCTATAAGAAAACTTTTATTCAGCCAGGCTGAATAGGCGTTTTCTATAAGAAAACTTTTATTCAGCCAGGCTGAATAGGCGTTTTCTATAAGAAAACTTTTATTCAGCCAGGCTGAATAGGCGTTTTCTATAAGAAAACTTTTATTCAGCCAGGCTGAATAGGCGTTTTCTATAAGAAAACTTTTATTCAGCCAGGCTGAATAGGCGTTTTCTATAAGAAAACCTTATTCAGCCAGGCTGAATAAAAGTTTTCTTATAGAAAACCTTATTCAGCCTGGCTGAATAGCAGTTTTCTTATAGAAAACCTTATTCAGCCTGGCTGAATAGCAGTTTTCTTATAGAAAACCTTATTCAGCCTGGCTGAATAGCAGTTTTCTTATAGAAAACCTTATTCAGCCTGGCTGAATAGCAGTTTTCTTATAGAAAACCTTATTCAGCCTGGCTGAATAGCAGTTTTCTTATAGAAAACCTTATTCAGCCTGGCTGAATAGCAGTTTTCTTATAGAAAACCTTATTCAGCCTGGCTGAATAGCAATTTTCTTATAGAAAACCTTATTCAGCCTGGCTGAATAAAAGTTTTCTTATAGAAAACCTTATTCAGCCTGGCTGAATAGCAGTTTTCTTATAGAAAACCGTATTCAGCCTGGCTGAATAGCAGTTTTCTTATAGAAAACCTTATTCAGCCTGGCTGAATAGCAGTTTTCTTATAGAAAACCTTATTCAGCCTGGCTGAATAAAAGTTTTCTTATAGAAAACCTTGTTCAGCCTGGCTGAATAAAAGTTTTCTTATAGAAAACCTTATTCAGCCTGGCTGTATAAAAGTTTTCTTATAGAAAACCTTATTCAGCCTGGCTGAATAGAAGTTTTCTTATAGAAAACCTTATTCAGCCTGGCTGAATAGAAGTTTTCTTATAGAAAACCTTATTCAGCCTGGCTGAATAGAAGTTTTCTTATAGAAAACCTTATTCAGCCTGGCTGAATAGAAGTTTTCTTATAGAAAACCTTATTCAGCCTGGCTGAATAGAAGTTTTCATATAGAAAACCTTATTCAGCCTGGCTGAATAGAAGTTTTCATATAGAAAACCTTATTCAGCCTGGCTGAATAGAAGTTTTCATATAGAAAACCTTATTCAGCCTGGCTGAATAGAAGTTTTCATATAGAAAACCTTATTCAGCCTGGCTGAATAGAAGTTTTCATATAGAAAACCTTATTCAGCCTGGCTGAATAGAAGTTTTCTTATAGAAAACCTTATTCAGCCTGGCTGAATAAAAGTTTTCTTATAGAAAACCTTATTCAGCCTTGCTGAATAAAATTTTTTTATAGAAAACCTTATTCAACCTTATGACACCTAAACATATTTTGTTACCAAAATGCTTTTTCCTTTTTAGGTATTTAGCATTCGCCAAATCCTTCTGATTCTTATTTTTTTGGTTCTGAATCTTAACGATTCGGGTAGTATTATATATCAATTAGTTATACCTAGTGAATCCCCCCACTGTGCTTAACTAATCAACCAAAACGGAATTAAGTAATTGCGATAAAAGTTCTAATTTTCCTTTGAAATTTATTAACCACAAAAATAGATTATATTTAAATTATTTACATTTATCATAAAGTGCGGGGTTAAAGATTGATGGTGTATTATGGGATCTCTTCAAGTGCACGCGTGCTCTCATAGCACAGCATTGTTATTGTAATTTAGCACAAAATATAGTTTCGCCTAAACAAACCAAGGTCTGTCCGTCGTCTATTGAAAGTAAAAGCTTCAATGCAGAAGCAAAAAAAAAAAAAAAATGAGCAAACAAATTGTAAATATCACACGAAACAACAATGCCAACGTGTTCAATTGACCCACTCCACAATACCTACCAGGTTTTTTTATCTAAACAAAAATGTATGGAATTGATTTTTTGAAAGTTTTGTCGTCGTCGTCGAACGTATATTTGCTAAACACACATGCTTACCAACAAATACAAAGTCTACAATTACAATTCCAGCAAAGTCATGCAGCAGCTGGCAGTAACGACTACGATAGCCGTATCAATAACGACAGTTATTACCTGAGATTGAATTTGAAACCCCCTCCCAAGATAAACACCTGAAGAGGAGTGTGTTCTGATGCCAAGTCATTATCAAGTTTCCTCATTTTGTTTTGTGTTTTTTATTCGTTAGAAGTACAGAGTATTTAAAAATCATCAGTTTTTTTATTTATGACGACCGATCTGCCACTTGACAAAAAAAAACTGGCTTGTGAGGATGACTATCGAAAAAATACAAATAACGAAGAGAATAAATAAATAAAAAACATTTTATGCATATGAATGAACTTTATTCCATTGTATGTTTTTGTATATATTATTTTAGTATGAATGTATTTGTTATTCCCATTTTAACCTCTGGATATATGCACATACATTTGTGTGCATAAGCAACGAATAGTAGATAGGTAGGTATATGTATATAATTTTTATTTTATTTTTTGTGTAACTTGGCTGTGTTTTTCTAATTAAGAACGTTAATATTGTTCTTGGCATTCATGAAGTTTGTAGCGTGCGGGGTAGTGACGTTGTTGTTGTTGGTATCATGGGCAGCAGCAGTTGCTTTCAATGGCATGTCTAACATTTTCCACACTTTTTTCATATCATTCACCAGTTGATTCATCATATCAACATTGTGGAATGGTGTGGGGGCCAAACGCAATTTTTCCTCACCACGAGCCACGGTTGGATAGTTGATGGCCTGTATATAATGGCCAAATTCAAACATAAGCAGGTCGGATATTTTGGAACTCTTCAAAGGATCACCAATGCGTATGGGTATAATGTGGCTGGGCGTTGGCTCAACGGGAAAACCTTGAAAATAAAAGGACAAAACAAAGGAAATATGTTATCGGAAAAACATAAAAAAATAATAAAAACATTGCATGATAGATGGCGAGTGACACCCCGCCACCACTGAGTCGTCGTTTGTTACATGCAAACATCTAATTACCTTCGGACCGTAATAAGTTACGTAAATAGTTGACGTTGCTGCGATGCAAAGCTCTCAATTGTTGACCTTCTTCAGATGCCAAAATGTCAACCGATTGAAGGGCACCACTACAGACGGTGGGCGGCAAGGAGGTGGTAAAAATAAAACCAGCCGCATAGGAACGTATCATGTCCACCAAGTTGTGGGTGCTTGCAATATAACCTCCAATATTGCCAAATGCCTTGCCCAATGTACCCGAAATTATGTCCATTTTATGCATAACACCATCCCGTTCACCAATACCAGCACCATGTTCCCCGTAAAGGCCCACCGCATGCACCTCATCCACAAAAGTAATGGCACCATATTCATGGGCCACATCACACAACTCTTCCAGGGGGCAAATATCTCCCGTCATGGAATGTACCGTCTCGAAGGCCACAATTTTCGGCATTTTCTTGTCAAATTTACACAGCATACTCTCCAGGTGATCCACATCATTGTGCCTAAAGATATGTTTGGGTACACCACTGTTGCGTATACCCTGTATCATGGAGGCATGATTACCAGCATCGGAGAATATGTGACAGCCGGGTAAGAGTTTAGCCAGAGTAAAGAGCGTCGAGTCATTTGCCACGTAGCAGGATGTAAACAACAGGGCTGCCTCCTTGTCATGTAGGTTTGCCAAGCGTGCCTCCAACAGTTCATGGTACATGGAATTACCTGATATATTACGGGTACCACCGGCACCTGAACCATGGCGTTCCAAGGCCTCGGCCACAGCTTTTTTCACCTTAGCATGGGCAGACATGCCCAAATAGTCATTGGAACACCACACAGTTATGGGGCGTTCTTCGCGCGTCGAATACTCCAAGGCATGGGGAAATAGGCCTGAACCAGCCAAGCGATTAACTTTCTTAAATACACGATAAGAATGGTCCTGTTTCTTTTTCATGATTTGCTCTTGGAAAAAGTTGTCATAGGCAAAGCTATCCGATTTCTTTGGAGGAGCAGCAGCAGCAACGGCTGGTTTTCCAGACAACTCCTGTCCAGCGGCGACATTGTCATTATTACTCTCATAGATGGCCTCCTTTTTGGGTTCCTCTTCCTTCTTGGGTTTAACAGATGTACTAGAAGTCACATAACTCCTAACAGCATTGACCTTCACATTGGTCACACCAGTGTCCTCATTAGCTGCTGGCAAAATAGCCTGGCCATTGTTAAGCAAAACAGGGCAATAACGGCTATAGGCCTGCATTAAATTTTCCGAATAACTTCGTACAAAATTTGTACTAAGTCTTGTTAGAAAAGGGCAAGGCATGATTCCAAATGTTGTTTTTTCTCTTCTCCTTTTTTACTTTATCTTCGCCTTAATCAAAACAACTTTCCAATTTTTTGATTGTAGAATAATAATAGTCTGACTGACTGCCACAAATGATATGTGAAATTGCGTAATGAGACCAACAAACCAAATTGGTGGGCACTCAAACGAGACGACGGCTGACTACTCTGTATGTGTTGATGTTTTGTAAATTTTCGCTTTCAGATAGTTTCTTTTGGCTGTGGGAGTTGAGCGCTTCCAATAAGAAACAACTGCTTGCTATCCAACCGAATGTCCGAAAGTAACTGATGAAACGTTTACAAAAACACTTTTTTTTTCTTCTTAACACATGATAATAAAACGACGGAGACGAGTACCACCACTTCCACACACAAGTGTTCGATTTGACGTTTAGTTGTTTCATTGGAGAGGGATTATGGCGACTATTATTGACAAGAGGTTAAGTGGACACTTGTGTTTTTGTGTGAATTAGTGGCTGACGTAAGGTGTCGTACGTGTTATTGCATATAGAAAAATGCGAAATTATAGAGACTTCAACAGGTCTTCTGTTGCCGAAAGAAGACCTCAAAATTACTTCTGTGTCTAAGGAAGATTTTAATAGAAGACCTCAAGATGTTTTATATTGCCTTAAGAAAACCTCAAAAGGCCTTCAGCATAATGACAGACATCAATAGGCCTTATGTTGTATATGATCTCAAGACACCATCTGTTGGCTAAAGAAGGCCTCAAGAAGTCTTCTGTTGCATGCGAAGATCTCACGAGGCATTCTGTTACCTAAAGAAGACCTCAAGATGTCTTTTGTTGTCTATAGAAGATTTCAAGGACTGTGGAGATTATCACAGAATCGAATGTCCAGGTCGATGGCAACAGAATTCCGGAACAAATTGAATACACTACCTGGCGGAAAAAAATCTATAAGGTGCACACAAAGAAATTTTGTTCACCACATATAACGCAATCGGTCGGTTTATGCTAAACTATGCGGAGAGGTCCAACGATATAAGAAAGAACCCATATATCAGCAACCCTATCAAGCAGGTTTGGATAGTGTTCATACTATGCATGCAATCGCAGATGCAATAAAAAACTATCATGAAAATGTGGTCCACGGAGTACATACCGTATCTATCGCAGCTGACGAAAGTCAGCTACCACGACAAAAACCAGAGTAGTTTTGGCTCATCTACGGTTGTTGTTGTAACCGTAATGGTACAGCCGTCTAATTTCCTATGGTGCAAGGATCGATGACAACCCGCAAGGGTATTCTCTGAAGAGGATAACGGGAGTAACGACCCCGCGGACCCTAGTTTTGGCAGGTGTGGAGAGCGTACCAAAATGGAACGAACGAATACCGCCCATAATTAAGTATTCCACCACAGGGGCACACCTCAAGAGAGGTTTGGAAAGGAGGTGACGACTCCGTGGTTTCCCCAGTCAAAACCTATACAAAGGAGAAAATAAATCCCTGCCGAAAAGCATCAAGATCAAGCCAGCACGATCTTGATTATGGCATTACTGTACTCCAATTTGAATTGACGAACCCTGGGCTGACGGCTGTGGTATTCTGGAACCTGAGTATGTCGGGGTGAAACCTTACAGAAATGGCTTTCAGGCTAATGCCACAGCTGCCTCCGTCCCGTTAAAACCTGGCAAGTCTCAAAGTACGTTCAATGCTCGTCCCATTAAGTTGGCAGTGTAGGTTCGGGTGCACATTCCCGATTAACGCGGATCTGGCTCTGAACGGGAGATCTCATAAGGGTCTCCCGTCAACCCTCGCATGGACCTAGAAATAGGGACCCATGGGATCAATACGTGACTGCACATTTTACGAGCGGCGATAGCGGCTTTGAGTTGGGACCACGAAAACTAACATGAACGAAGAAAATCAAGAAACAAGGAGAACAAATAAAGAAGTTGAAGAAACCCCATTGGGAAGATGCTCGGGTCTACGAGTCGAAAATACGGGAGGCGTAGATTCCCCATTAGGAAGAAGTGCGGTGATTGTGATGACGACACCGGCTAGTAATTCAGGCGAAGAAGCACCTAGAAACAAAAGTCTTGGAAGTGAAAATCTAAGGAGGCTCGGAAGGAAAATAGCCCAGTTGGATGAATTTGTTAAGTCAAAAAATAATATCCACAAGGATATCCAATCCATGATGAGAGAGATACAGGTGATATACTTGAAAGTAGCCGATGATCTGAATAAGGAAGTTGAGATACGTCAGATGGGTCAAGTAGACAATAAGCAGACCCAAACCGAAGCATTGATTAAGCCCAAACAACCAGGAACCCCAACAACACCTGCGTTGAAAAGAGGACCTAAACCCCCAAACCCGAAGGAGAACATAACAAAAAAGAAAGAAGCAGTCGTACCAAAAAGTAACGAGCAAGAAACTGTAAAGACAATAGAAGAGACGATCAATGAAAACATGGGAAGATCCGATACCGTACACAATGCGGCAGTATGGAATAAAGTTCAACCAAGGTCTAGAAGGAAAAGGAAACCCAATAAACCTGATGCAAGTAAAACGTGAAGCAAAGCTGGCTGCGCTAGGTAAAAATGTGAAGGCAATTCGGAAGACAGAAAAGGGTGAACTATTGTTAGAACTAAATAAACCAGCAACACCAAAACAGAGAAGGGTAAACTATTGTTAGAACTAAATAAACCAGCTCACCATTAAAAATGTGAAGGCAATTCGGAAGACAGAAAAGGGTGAACTATTGTTAGAACTAAATAAACCAGCAACACCAAAACAGAGAAGGGTGAACTATTGTTAGAACTAAATAAACCAGCTCACCATTAAAGATGTCTTAGGCCCGCTGAAGTCCGTGCCTTATCCAAGGAAGCCCAACTGGAAATTAAAGATATAGATGGGGTGTCTACTAGAAATGACATTCTCCATGCTATTAGTGACGTTTCGGACGATTTTAAAACATTGCAACCATCTGCAGTAAAATCCCTACGGAAAGCATATAGAGGCACACAAACTGCTACAGTTTCCGTAAGCGAGCGAATATTCTTTTAAAGAAAAGAATACTACGTATTGGATGGACAGCTTGTCGAATACGTGAGAAATTGGCACCAATGAGGTGTTATAAATGTCTGGACTTTGGTCATACTACAGTTAGATGTAAAAACCCGAATGACAACTCAGATTGCTGCATTTTGTTGTGGAGAAGCGGGGCACAAGGTTGCTAATTGTAAAAACCCTCCCAAGTGTATGCTATGCAAGGAACCATCAACAGATCGGAGCCACATCCTTTGCCCAATTAGATGTGGAAATTTTGAACTCAGGAAGTAATCCAACTTTCAGTCGAAATGGTGGGAGTTCCATAATCGACATCGCGTTTGTCAGTACTAACATCTACAATCAGTTTAACTGGCAAATCAGTGACATGTTCACTTATAGTGACCATCAGGCTATAATCATCAATCATAATGATGCAGCAAAAGTAAGGAGATTGGTTCGAACAACTGAAATATCTGGTTGGAAAAAAGGCTCATTTGATAAAGATATGTATATTCGCGCTATGTATGGAAGACACAGAACTGCAGGGAACCCCCGAAAATATGGCGGAAGAGCTTATTCGTTGGACAACACAAGCATGCAACTCATCGATGCAAAAAAGGAAGAGGGGTATCAACGTCCCAGTATATTGGTGGAAAGCTGAAATAGCTGAACTACGTAAAGAGTGTCTTCGTGCTAGAAGATGTTTTGTAAGAACCCGTGATAGAGAAGACAATGAAGCGTATAGACAAGTTCTCAAGACGAAGAAGAAAGCCCTCAAATAGGCCATACATGCAAGCAAAAGATCCTTTTTTTTGCTATTTGCGATGATGTAGAAAATCAGCCGTTTAGACTGGCGTACAAGATTGTGACTAAGAAACTGAAATGTTTCGGCTCAAGTACACCTACGGATGCTAAAACATAAGATAACATTGTGAATCACCTTTTTCCTCACCAAGCTGTAACATTATGGGCAACTTTTGACCCTGGTGGACATTTTACTTACCCCCCGGTTACACCAGCGGAGATAAATCTTGCCGTCTCTAAATTCGATGACTCTAAAGCGCCTGGTCTCGACGGAATTCCCAACTATGTTCTAAAAGAGATTATAAGTGGAGAACAAATTCCTAAATTTCTGAACTCCTGCTTAGAATGTGGATCTTTTCCATCGTTATGGAAAAGGCAAAGACTAGTTCTATTGCCCAAAAACGGCAAGCCCTTGGAAAATCCTTCGTCATACCGGCCGCTATGTATGATAGATACATCCGGAAAACTCCTTGAGGGCATTATCCGCGACAGACTTGAAGTGTGCATAGAACGTGCAAAGGGCTTATCTGAAAGCCAATTTGGTTTCAGAAAAAAAGATCCACGATCGATGCAATAAAAATGGTAACCGACATTGCAAGGGAAGCAATAAATCGCCAAAGCTGGAAAAAAGAGCATTGTGTTGTCATAACACTAGATGTTAAAAATGCCTTCAACACAGCTAACTGGGAGAATATTCTAAACGCTCTGAGACGGTTAAATGTCCCGGCATATCTTGTGGCTATACTCCAAGACTATTTCCGCAAGAGAATACTAATATACAAAACTGAAGAGGGTTTAAAAGAATACCGAATAACTGGAGGAGTACCACAAGGATCTGTTCTTGGGCCTCTTCTGTGGAACGTAATGTATGATGGAGTCTTAAAAACTCCCAGATAAAGCAACTATTATTGAATTTGCAGATGATATTGCGTTAGTTATAGTTGCAAAAACAACCGAAGAAGCAAAAAATGTTCACAAGGGCTAGCATTAGCCGATCAAAAAACGGAAGCTGTCCTAATTACAAGCCGCAGCGCTGTAGAAAGGATAAATATTCAGATTGGGGACTGCACAATAACAGCAGCCGAAAGCCTTAAATACCTCGGCGTTATGATAGACAATCGCCTGTCTTTTAAGGATCATTTAAAGCGTTGTGTCGTATTATGCCGAACACAAGGGGACCAGGACACCTAAGGAGAAAAATACTAGCAGGAGTTATAAAAAATATTATTCTCTACGCAGCACCAATATGGGCACAATCCATGAAGTACGCCACGTACTACTCCAAGATTGGTTCAGTATATAGACTTGCAGCGCTACGTGTATGCTGTGCATATAGAACTGTGTCGGACGATGCAGCCTATGTTATCGCCGCTATGATACCCATAGATATTCTAGCAAGAGAATCAGAATTTATATACAATTCACGAAACTCAGAAGAAACCGTTGATGAATCCGACGTCGCAAGAAGACGTAGTGTTATTGAATGGCAAAATAGATGGGCATCATCTACAAAAGGTAGATGGACGCATTCGCTGATACGAAATTTGGAGACTTGGTCAAATAGGCGACATGGGTATTTTAATTTCTACCTTACCCAATTCCTATCCGGGCATGGCTGCTTCAGGTCGTATTTATATCGTTTTGGTCTTGACTGCTCCCCTAACTGTCCTTACTGCGTGGAACATGTGGAAGACCCATACCATGTTTTCTTTTTGTGTCCGCAATTCAATGTAGAGAGAAGAAACTTAGAGCGTCAAGTTAACAGTGAAATACGTGTAGAAAACATAATGGAAATAATGATGACATCATTAAGCAATTGGGAGTATGTATGTGAGTTCGTGAGGAAATAATATTGGAATTACGGAAGCAAGAGGAAATTCGAACAAGAATAAGAAATAGCAGTGTTCCATAGAACATTCCCCCCTGCGACCAAATGCTTGTACGGCGGTACCGCAGGGATGGTAGATCAGAGTAAAGGGGTTATTTTAGCGTGTTAAAGTCTCGCACATCTGGCGAAACCATAAACCAGGTGGCCAGAGTCTCGACGATTTTTTCCCCGACCAAAAAAAAGGGGATCGATGGCACTGTACAAAACATTTGCCCAGCATGTAGCACGCATATTTTCGACTGCTTTGTGGTTACAACCCATAGAAGCTGCCAAATCTCTAGACATATAGAAAGAGTCAACCTGTAGAAGACCACTACGGTGCTTTTTTAACTATAAAAGATACCTGCGGTGGTCCCCTACCATACAGAATACCCCTACAGCGTCCTAATGTGCTATAGAAGACCCTTACAGTGGTTCACTAACCTATAGAAGACCCGTACAACGGTCTACTAACCTATAGAGAACCCTACGGTGCTCTTCTAACCTATAGAAGACCCCTACGGTGCTCTTCTAACCTATAGAAGACCCCTACGGTGCTCTTCTAAACTATAGAAGACCCCAACAGTGGTCTTCTGTTCTCTATAGACCACTATAATTGGAGTCTTTTATCCCATAGTAGACCCATACAGCAGTCGTCTAATCTATAGAAACTCCTATGATGGTCTTCTATCCTATAGAAGACTCCTGCGGTGGCCTTCCACCATATAAAAGACCGCTACGGTGTTCTATGATATAGAAGACCACTAAGGTGGTCCTCTATCCTACGGTGGTCCTCAGCAGATAGAAGACCTCTACGGTGGTCCTTTAACAAATAGTAGACCTCTAACAAATAGTAGACCTCTACGATGGTCTCCTACCATATAGAAGACCTCTAGGGTGGTCTTCTACCATATGAAAGACCTCTAGGGTGGTATCCTACCATATAGAAGACCCCTACGGTATGATATAGAAGACCTCTACGGTAGTCTTCTATACTGGAGTTGTTTTCTTGGAATATAAGTATGAGGACTATTGATTTTTTTTTTTTATATATAGTCATTGGCTGAGGGTATTTAGCTCGCAGCAAAGTCAACAAATCGTTTTTTTTTTTGTTTTTTTTTTTTTTTTTGTTGATTATAACCTCAAAACACATGGTAGAACAAGAAAAGGTAGCAGCAATACCCAGCTGCCTGAACTGGGTTGTAGTGTTAGTGTCAAATTTCATATGACATTTTATACATTCATTTCTATTTCGATGTACATTAGGGACATATATTTTTTGAGAAAAAAAATATATCATTCGGAAAAAACCATTTCCCAGAAAGACTTCTTCATATCAATGATATGTAACCTCCTCCAAGTTCGAACGATAAGCCGCGCAGTAAATCCCCGCTTGTAGAGGCGATACAACGTTTGTTGATATGTGAGGTATTTTGTTAAAATTTAAAAAAATAAAGCCCTAATAAACATGTGCTTCTTTGATTTCTAAAACAAAACATTGAAACAGCTTCTCCTTTTTCTATGAATTTCCAGCGACCCCAAACTTTTCTGCAAGAATTCTACTTTCTGCGAGAATTTATGCATTTAGTGGAATGATGTGGAACCATAAAAATTGAAAATGTAACGAATTTTCATTCATGTTTTCCAAAATATTCAACCAAATGTGAAAAATTATTAGTTTTTTAAATTCCAATAATTTATAGACATTTTCTTGTTTTGTTTACAAATACAACTGGCAGTAACGTTACAAACAAAAACAAATTCCTTTGTGGTTGTTGTTCGAGTTGTATTTGTTGTAGTAATAACTTTACCTTGTATTTGTTCTACCATGCTCAAAACATTAAAAATGTTAATTTCTTTTACATTAGTGCCGTTCACCCGATCATGAATGTAAACTCTCCGTGAGTTTTGTCTCTCTGTCATTGCAACTTAATGGAGAGAGGGAGGAAACTCACGGGGAATTGATATTCATGTTGGGGCCATGAAAATATTTATTGTTTCCAATTTCAAGAATATTTTTTGATTGGATCTTTTCCTTTGGGTTATTCCATTCCATTCCAATCAAAATCTCCTATAATTTTGAAAGAAATAGCATTTGTTTCTGATACTTTATTTTATTAATAATTATAATAAAAAAACAATACAATTAAATACGAATACAGTCAGTTACAGATAAGAACTATAAATGAATTTATAAAAAGAGACTGGACAAGAATAATTCGAGAGGGGAGAGAGATAGAGAGAAATATATAAATATTTCATATACAATTTATGGTTTATATCATTGTTGTTGTTTCTGTTATTTTTAGAAAAAGAAGAAAAAGCTTTATTTTGTTTTAAACAAAAATATTAGCCGACTTAAGAGTAAATTGTACTTTCAATCCATTCATCCATTGTAAATGTTGCAGTTTCTGTGTTTTCGGTATCTTTGTCCTTGAAGATATCTGCGGGGAAAAGAAAAATAAATATAACATTATTATGTTTATAATGTGATGATTGTGTGTTGAACTCCCTACCTATATAGGTCTTAATTTTAACAGCACACATCAGGAAGTCGTCAAATGCAATTTTACCATCCCTTGAACCGTAACGATGGACCAGGGCATTCAAAATGCGATTGTTCAAATGATAACCAGCTGAGTTAAGGGCTTGACGCAGCTGGAAACCATCAATGCGTCCCGTCTGATGGACATCATAGATTTTGAATACAGCCTTCCATTTGGCAATGTCGGTTAGTAGAGCTTCAAACTCTTCTAAACCTAGTTTACCAGATTTGTCTACATCTAACATGGCCACCATGGAACGGCATATATCCTTGGAGAAACCTTCTGGGGTGGCGGTCATTACTGAAATAAGTAAGAGAATAAAATGGGAGCGATGAGTAACAAGTCAGTTGTATTAAAAAAATTTAAATAATTGAAGTTTTTCACAATTTTGTGTGGCATATTTTTAGGCTTTAACAAAATCAAATCACCGGGCACAGAAGCTTGCATTGTAATATGTAAAAAAACGAATTCATGACCAACACCATGTTTTTTGGGAATTATAAAAATGATTTTTATAAATATACATATGTAGTTTTTCGTGCTAAAGTACGTAGTTTGTAATTGCTCACCCTGGCTATTGTAGTCATCATTGCGTTTAGGGTCATACAGCGGTTGCGTCGTATTGTTTTGATCGTCTAATCCAAACATTTCTTGTGCACTATTATCTTTATTACAAAGGCCACACAACAATGAGACAAGGCTATTCAAAATATTGCCCACATCGAGTTCATTGTTGTTCGAATTTGGCACATTACCATTTTCCTGGGCCAATGGCGCAAAGTTTTCTTTAACATTTTGAGCTGTCTCTAGATTTGACGTGGTAATTGGTAATTCTGCATATGTTTTTTTTTGCATTTTGTTTTTATGTGTGTTTTTTAGTTTTTATTTTTTTGATTGTTTTGGAAGATTTTTGGAATGTATGACAAGTGGCGAGAGAAAAAACAAAAAAAGAATGTGGAACAGGTTTTGATTATCTAATTTAATAATTAATGCTACTATCACGAAATAAAGATAAAAACAAAACAAAAAACAAAATAATTTGTTTTATATAGACAAAAAGGAAATAAACAAAAACAAATCACATGCAAAACTAATATTAGATACCAAGCCATAACTACGGTGCTGATGCTTCAAATTGTTGTTTTTTTAAATACAAATGACATACTAAATGACAACTACAAATGTATGAGAGATGAGTATAAATTGTTGTGCAGAACCCAGGTAATTAACTTTAAAATAAACTCATATTGAATATTTTGTTTTGAAACAAATATTTGTTGTTATTCAGCCAATCAATTGACTTAGAATCACAAGTCGATTATTAGAACAAATTAAGAGGAATCTTAAAAAGAAACGAGGGTTATTTGCATGGCGAAACTTACCATCCCTTAGGGAATGATCCAAAATACGTTTCAATTCCATCCAATCAACTTCCATATCAGCACCAGCCACACTCTTGAAGAGACGGGCCAAAGCTTCCTTTTGGGGATCCACTGGAGGAGCAACAGGTGAAGGCATGTTGGGGTAGAGCTATATAAGGTTCGTTGTAAGGGCGAGTAAATGATTTGTTTGGTTATATTCTTACAAATAACATACAATAATAAAACTAAAGAACCCAAAATTCTACTTAAACTACAACCAACCAAAAAAGTAATAAAAATCACAATTAATCTCCCAAGCCCTTAAAATCACCCATTTTTGTATTAAATTTCCCTTAGTACTTACTCCGCCAGGTCTATTATCATTGTCTTCAGCATCTCCATAACCGACATGATCATCGTTTTCTCTAAAAAAAGTTGAATATTTTTTTTTGGTTTATTTAAAATTTGCATAGAAACAGACGATAAACAACTAAAGGGGGTAGAACAATAAAAAACAAAAGCTTTTCTTTTAAATAAATTTAAATTAATTGTAAACTGTATATAATAAGACTAGGTTTAAACTAGAGCTGCTTATCAAGACAATAAATGACTCCAACTTGATATATTTGACAGATTCATAAGTATTCAATGTAAAATAAATCAAGTACTTTATCACTGCTGTTTAATAATAAGCCCTAGTGTAAATGTTATATTAACATTAAAACATTTCATGCAAACGTTGTTATATAATTACAAACATTGACTTAAGATACATACTCCATGTTGTTTTGAGTTTCAGAGAAGACACGAATAATAAATTCACCCTCTTCATTGGGATCGAATGTGGATGGTACAATCAAATAATGACCAGGGGGCAATTTGAAGCGGGCGGTGACCTGGGGAAGAAAGAAATGTAAAAGAATTTATATATTTTTGAGGTTATAAGCAACAAGTAAAACAAGAAGCAGTCTGTTGGGGTTTTCTATAGGATAGAAGACCACCGTAGGTGTCTTCTGTAGGATAAAAGACCACCGTAGGGGTCTTCTATAAGATAAAATACCACCGTATGGGGTCATCTATAGGATAGAATACCACCGTAGGGGTCTTCTATAGGATAGAATACCACCGTAGGGGCCTTCTATAGGATAGAATACCACCGTAGGGGTCTTCTATAGAATAGAATACCACCGTAGGGGTCTTCTATAGGATAGAATACCACCGTAGGAGTCTTCTATAGGATAGAAAACAATCGTAGGGGTCTTCTATAGTATAGAAGACCACTGTTGGGGTATTCTATAGGATAGAATACCACCGTAGGGGACTTCTTTAGGATAGAATACCACCGTAGGGGTCTTTTATAGGATAGAATATCACCGTAGGGGTCTTCTATAGGATAAAAGACCTCCGTAGGGGTCTTCTATAGGATAGAAGACTACCGTAGGGGTCTTCTATAGGATAGAAGACTACCGTAGGGGTCTTCTATAGGATAGAAGACTACCGTAGGGGTCTTCTATAGGATAGAGGACTACCGTAGGGGTTTTCTATAGGATAGAAGACCACCGTAGGGGTCTTCTATAGAATAGAGGACCACCCTACGGGTCTTCTATATGATAGAAGACCACCGTACGGGTCTTCTATAGGATAGAAGACCACCGTACGGGTCTTCTATAGGATAGAAGACCACCGTACGGGTCTTCTATAGGATAGAAGACCACCGTACGGGTCTTCTATAGGACAGAAGACCACCGTAGGGGTCTTCTATAGGATAGATTACCACCGTAGGGGTCTTTTATAGGATAGAATAACATCGCAGGGGTCTTTTATAAAATAGAGGACCACCATAAAGACCCCTATGGGATCGATAAACACCGTAGGGGTTTTCTATAGGATAGAAGACTACCGTAGGGGTATTCTATAGGATAAAAGATCGCCTTAGGGGTCTTTTATAGGTTAAAAGACAATCATAGAAGACGTGCATAGGATAGAAGATTACCGTAGGTGTCTTCTATATTATAGAACCCCACCGTAGGGGTCTTCTATAGGATAGAAGATAGAAGAACACCGTAGGGCTATTCCATAGTTTAGAAGATCACCGCAAGGGTCTTCTGTGGGATAGAAGAACACCGTAGGTTAGAAGGGGGTCTTCTATAAGAAAAAAGACCACCGTAAGGTTATTCTACAGGATAGAAGACCACCGTAGGGGTCTTCTGTAGGATAGAAGACCACCGTAGGGGTCTTCTCTAGGATAGAATACCACCGTAGGGGTCTTCTATAGGATAGAATACCACCGTGGGGTATGTTATAGGATATAATTCCACAGTAGGGGTCTTCTAGAGGACAGACGACCACCGTAGGGGTCTTCTATAGGATAGAAGACCACCGTAGTGGTTTTCTATAGGATCGAAGACCACCATAGGGGTTTTCTACAGGATCGAAGACCACCATAGGGGTTTTCTATAGGATAGAAGACCACCGTAGGGGTCTTATATAGGATAAAAGACCACCGTATGGGTTTTCTATAGGACAGAATACCACCGTAGGGGTCTTTTATAGGATAGAATAGCACAGTAGGGGTCTTCTAGAGGACAGACGACCACCATAGGGATCTTCTATAGATTATAAGACCACCGTACGGGTCTTCTATATGATAAAATAACCATAGTTTAGAAGATCACCGCAAGGGTCTTCTATGGGATAGAAGAACACCGTAGGGGCCTTCTATGGGATTGAATATCACCGTAGGTGTCTTCGATAGGTTAGAAACCCATCCATCGTAGAAGTTTCTATGGGATAAAAGAACACCGTAGAGATCTTCTATGGGTTGGAAAAACATCGTTGATCATCGTCGGTGTCTTCTATATGATAGAATCGTAGAAGTTTCTATGGGATTGAAGAACACCGTAGGGGTCTTCTAGAGGATAGAAAAACACTGTGGGGGTCTTCTGTAGGATAGAAAACCACCGTAAGGGTCTTCGTGCGGGTCTGTGCCGAATGCTGGGCAGATGTTTTGCACGGTGTCATAAATCCTTGTCCTATAAGAATTTCGGCGGCTCCACTAAACGTGAGTGTAGATGAGCCAAAACTACCAGGTTTGTGTATTTTTCCTTCGCGATGCACACACACTGGAACACACCGGCTCGTCATAGCTTACCACAGACCGACCACCTCAAGTGCTGTTGGCCGATTAGGGAACCCTGTTCCTACATTTCACCTTGTCGCAGATCGTTGTGGCGAGCGCGGATGATGTGAAGATACTATCGAATGTTACCCCAAGAATCTTGAGGTAGTTAGTGGTTGGAATTCTGTTGTCATCAAACAGTACATTCGATTCTATGCTCATCTCCGCAGTCCATGAGATCTTCTTTAGGCAAGAGAAGACCTCTTGAGGTCATTATTAAGTAGCAAAATGCCCTTTGAGGTCTACTTAAGGCAGCGTCGCCCAACAGAATACCATCAAACTGAAGCAAGTGTATATGTATAGGTGAAAAAACAACAACCACATGATGTTTATCAGTCGTGTTTTGCTCACGCACACTGTGAATGAGGGAGAGTGGCAAAAGCAAAACAACTCAGTGGGCGCCCGCAGTATACAGATGGGCGACCCTGACTTAAGGCAATACAAAACTTATTGTGGTCGTCTATAGATCTATTAAAATCTTCCTTAGGCACAGAAGGCCTCTTGATGTCCTTAGGCAATAAAAGACCTTCTGGGGCAACAACAGAAGAGTTTTTGAAGTCTTCTCTACACAAAAAACTTTTTGAGGTATTCTATAAATAGAAGAAAAGCTTTTGAATTCTTCTATAGGCAAAAGAAGACTTCTGAAGATCTTGTTTGGCAACGAAAGATTTGTTAAGATCTTCTCTTGGAAACAAAAGACCTGTTAAAGCCTTCTACAGACAACAGCGGAGCCTTTGAGGTATTTTATAGGCAACAGAAGATATATGATTGTCTGATATAGGCAGGAGAAAACTTGTTGAGGTCTTCTAAAGGAGACAGAAGACATCTTTGGGTATTCTTATTGAGGTCTTTTTTAAGCTGAAAACTCATCCAACGTTTGAGTAAAGTTTTGTGTCATTTCTGGTAGAAGAATAAAGAAAAAATACAACTTGTCAGCACTTTGTCTTTTATTCTGTTGTTTGTTGAGATGATAATCGTTTATTGAAAGAAAAATTGTGCTCTTACAATATTACATATACAAATACAAATATACATGAATGCAAATAAAAGTACTTTATGCAGGGATGCTATTCAAACAGTGATGACACACATTGATTCATACTATGTTTACACAGACTTCAAATTGATTACTAACATATTCTTTTACCGGAAATTACACAAAACTTTACTCAAACGTTGGATGAGTTTTCAGCTTTAAGCAGCCAACCGTATCGTGAGGTCTTTCGCAAGCAACATTTACCTTCGGTAAAAAGTTCATAACATTTCTCAAAAAGTCATTAAACTGCATTTAATCAAAAATCTTTTAACTTTTTTTGAGAGATTCCCGAAGGTTCGGAACAATTTTCCGAACTTGATCTTAGTTTGAAATAAATATTACGATGTACAGAGTTTGAACCAATTCCTAACAAAGTCCAAGGATGTTTTACGCCTCCACACATTTTAGCCTAGAACTTACGTCACAACAGACCGCGCAATAGAACAGTGTTGGTTGTTGGCACTTATCTTTTTGAAACTAAGGCTACATTAAAAAAAGGTGTTATAATAACAGTTATCTACTTACCTCACGTGTGTTAATAAAATGTGGTGATCTCGCCACCGACGAACGATACTTGAAGAAACTCAAACCCTGAGGACGTACTTGCAGATCACGTTCATTCAAATGGTAAATGGCAAAACCGATTGTTAAACATTCCATACCCAAGTTACGCTTCGAACGACGATTCTTTTGCATTAAGGCCACAATAACGGTACATTTACCATCATCATCTTCCTCATCGGGATCTTCCAAAGAGATGACATATTGAGGATTATGCCAGAAAGTATCCAGGAAATTACGACAACCACCGGCGGTAACACCCTGTGTCCATTCACCTTCAAACATAGACATTTCCCATTTACGTTTACCATCATTCTGTTGACTTTCAGTCAAGGAATCGGGTGATAAATTACAAATCTCAACACGTTCAAAGTAATGAAGGAAATCTTGGAATGACATCCAAAATTCACCATCACGATCAAAATTTAAGCCAATTTCATGTTTCTGATCATCGGGTATGTAACGCCATTCGGGTGAACCATCACTCCACGGGCCATTCCATTCGGCCTCATTACCCCATGGATTGCGCAGACGTATCATGGGTATTTTTCCCTGACGATTTGGTGTGGCAATATCGATCATACAAACTTTTGTTATGGAGTAGGCATGGCCGCGAATTAAACCTTCAGGGGTTTCGGCTTCCAACACATTGGGATCAGCTTCCAATGAGCAACCCATCATAGAGTTGCGTTCAGCTGCTTTGGCTAAAATACTGAACAAATTTTGCGGGGCCTCTTTGAGGTCATACCATTCAGTGACACCACCGGTAAAATCTTCCATGGCTTCACAGGTTGAACCGCCCTTCAGGGCTTCATAGGAACCGTGTAATCTGAAAATAGGGAAGTGAGATGTTAGTTAAGAGAACCAGGGTTGTATTCTTGTTTGAAAGTAAAGGCACATATGCGGCTTTGCACTCTGGCTTATGTCCGGTTTGCTTATGTAACTCCCCCACTTCTTGTAACTTACTTGGCATAGGCTTTTTCCAATAAGGCACTCCAGAATTCATTTTTCTCCGCCGAATGCATATACATCAGCTCTCCCCTGCTGGTGGGTAGACGATCATCAATGACCACATCCACCCATTTACCATATTGCCAAAAACGGAAATGGAAAATACCAGCATAATTCTCCTCAAAACTTTGATCTGGTGGCACAACACGGAAGAAGAGATTCGAATCTTGTGTGAGATTTGCGGCGGCGGCCAATAGCCAACAATCACCCAATTCACCTTGTTGGACATCAAAACGAGAATAACCCTCTACAAAGAATTGAGGATCATCACAGATTTCCTGAGAGAGAATTGCAAAGAGAATTTGAGAGAATATTTATTATCGGAACAAGAATAAATAAATAAGAAATCTCCATACTTACATGAGGTCTAAGCCATTCGATGTAACGATCTGGACGTCTGGAGAACATAAGAGATTCATCACTGGCTGGAAACAAAGGATCTTCAAACAGTGAACCACTATTTAGACACTGTTGGCGTATGGTATCAAAATCTTGTATATCTTGACGTGGCCTGTGGGAATATGCTGCTGTTTCACCAAGCTTTGGGGGGAGGGTGGTAGAAAATCAACAAAGATTAGAAAGTTGCATTGAAAGAGAGGTGTTTGTGAAAAAATCTTAGGTTATTGATGACATTAATTTTGTACAATAAATTTTGTGCAACAAAATCAGGACGTGCAAAAATTAAAAAAAAAATTACAAATTTTGTAATGTTTTAGGACATTTTTGGTACATTATTGTAAGGATTTATTATCACTCAATACAAATGTTTGGCATAAAACATAAAATAAATAAAAATCTTTCAAAAATACTTATCATTCTTATTACAAAATATTAAAATTGGGCGTTCAAAACCATGCTTTTCGATTTATTTCACTCTAATATTACGTTTAAATATAACTGGATTTATGAAATCGAGTGGGTATATATAACGTGTCAATTCCATTGCATATACGTCAAATAAAAAAAGCTCTAATGTAAACATGACTTTAATATCAAACACGTTTTAATAAAACACGCCATTTAAGTTTTCAATTCCAATGAATATCCGTTAAATAAAATACGCATTTGCCCAAAACACTTCTTTTTAAGTGCAAGTGTAAATTAGGTTTAAGTGATGAGTTTGCAACAAACAAATCTGACCGTGTGATTAGCCCTTTTAATGCTGGTAATAGCTCTGTTCCTTTCATGGCAGAACTACCAGGTAGTGGTATCACACCAGCTGATCGAATATGAAAAGTCAAATCCCTTTACAAAAAAATGATCTTTGTTGTAATTTCCCCAACAACATAAAGAAAGTTTTGACATAACATATTCAAAATTTTACGATGCCACTACCTGGTAGTTCTGCCATGGTTCCTTTACGTGCAAAAATCTTCAAGTTTTAACTCGAAATGCGTTCCTTTACTTCAGAGACCACATAATTCATATGGGTGCAGTTTACAACTTTTACTACTTTTGCCGGTTTTACCATTTTCAAAAGTAAAGGAACAGACCAAATATGTTATGTCAACATATGGATGTCTCACAAAAATTCAGTGCAACTATTCAGTGTAAACATTCTATAAGCCGACACCAGAATAAACATTTGGACCGTTGTTAAGGCCCCAGCACATACGATCGATCCGTTGTGTGACGCGTTGCGCGTTGAAAACAACAACTACATGAAAAATGTGGAAGTGATGCCAAATTTGTCCTTGAAGTTTTCATGTGGTTGTTGTAACGCGACGTTCAACGGACCGACGCTTTAAGCCTTTGGCACATACGGCGCGTTCAGCGTTGCGTTACAACAACCACATGAAAAATTCGTGAACAAACTTACACATTTTTCATGTGGTTGTTGTTTTCAACGCTCAACGCGAAACAAAACGTATCCTATGTGCCGAGGGCTACCTCCGAAGCTACCTCCAAACCGAATGAGAATCATAAAGCAGAAAAATTGACAAAGGCGTCCGCTTCTAAGATGGACTCAAACCCGAAAGGCAAGAGAAAAGAGATAATCTGTTCTAGGAACTTCCACAGGGAGTCAAGGTGTTTGAACTGACTGAAAAACCATAATTTTCCGAGAAGAAGAAACAAGCTTCGCAGCAGAAAAGTGTGAAACGTGTTCGCTTCTCCGAAGGCCTCAACCTTCGCCCATGAAAACGGTGGCTTCGCAGGCAGTCAATGATTCACTGCAGTGATGAGGAGGCAGAAAGGAATGCAGAAGGCTAAAAAACCTACCTCTAAACCGAAGAAAATTCGTAAAAGAGAGCTAAATCGAACGAGATCAATTGGTGAAGGGGTTTTCTTCTACGGCGACTAAAACACGAAAGACAAGGGTAAATCAGAGGGACAATCTGTTCTTGAAACTTCATGGATTGTAAGGAAGTCAAGGTGGTTGGGCCGACTGAAAAGCCATCATCTTCTGAGAAGACTATAACTATTCTCTGAAAATACGAAACCAAAAAATTGTGAAACATGTTCGCTTCTCCGCAGGCCTCAACCTTCGCCCATGAAAACGGTGGCTTCTCAGGCAGTCTATGATTCACTGCAGTGATGAGGATTCAAAAGAAATAAAGGCAAAAAAGTACCCTAAACCGAAGGAAATTCGTAAAGGAGAACTAAACGAGATCAATTGGTGAAGAGGTTTTCTTCTACAGCGACTAAAACCGAAAGACAATTATAAATCAGAGGGACAATCTGTTCTAGGAACTTCACGAATTGCAAGGAAGTCAAGGTGGTTGGGCCGACTGGAAAGCCATCATCTTCGCTTCTCCGAAGGCCTCAACCTTCGCCCTTGAAAACGGTTTCTTCTCAGGCACTCAATGATTCACTGCATTGATGAGGAATCAAAAGGAATAAAGGCTAAAAACCTACCCTAAACCGAAGGAAATTCGTAAAAGAGAACGAAATCGAACGAAATCCTTAAACGAGATCAATTGGTGAAGAGTTTTCTTCTACGGCAACTAAAACCCGAAAGACAATTATAAATCAGAGGGAGAATCTGTTCTAGGAACTTCACGGATTGTAAGGAAGTCAAGGTGGTTTGGCCGACTGAAAAGCCATCATCTTCTGAGAAGACTAACTATTCTCTGAAAAGACGAACCAAGCTTCGCAGCAAAAAAGTGTGAAACGTGTCCGCTTCTCCGAAGGCCTGAACCTTCGCCCTTGAAAACCGTGGCTTCTCAGGCACTCAATGATTCACAGCATTGATGAGGAATCAAAAGGAATAAAGGCAAAAAAACCTACCCTGAACCGAAGCAAATTCGTAAAGGAGAGTTAAATCGAACGAGATCCTTAAACGAGATCAATTGGTGAAGAGGTTTTCTTCTACGGCGACTAAAACCGAAAGACAATTATAAATCAGAGGAACAATCTGTTCTAGGAACTTCACGGATTGTAAGGAAGTCAAGGTGTTTGAACTGACTGAAAACCCATTATCTTCGGAGAAGACGAACCAAAAAAGAAGACGCAAAAAAAAATTGTAAAACGCTTCCCGCTTCTCCGAAGGCCTTAACCTTCGCCCATGAAAACGGTGGCTTCTCAGGAAATCAAAGATTCACTGCAGTGATGAGGAGGCAGAAAGGAATGAAGAAGGCTAAAAAACCTGCCCCTAAACCGAAGCAAATTCGTAAAGGAGAACTAAATCCAACGAGATCAATTGGTGAAGAGTTTTCTTCTACGGCGGCTAAAACCCGAAAGACAATTATAAATCAGAGGGACAATCTGTTCTAGGAACTTCACGGATTGTAAGGAAGTCAAGATGGTTGGGCCGACTGAAAAGCCATCATCTTCTGAGAAGATGAAATACCTCAGTTTTCGTCCAAGAACTCGGAAGGTTTTTCACACAGTCAAGTGCAGTTCTAATTGCAACTATCTAAGAGATCTGGTTTAGTGCAAATTCCTCGAGCGAAAGAAGGCGATACAACATTTAAATAGAATGATGGGACCCAACGTCATGATAGTGCGATCATCCGCAAATATGACAATTTAAATCGTTGTCTGGAGGGATTGAAAACAGGAAAGGGCAATGTTATCCAGTTCGGAAGATATCGCCCCTCCTTGTGGAACTCCCTGTTTCAGTCAATGGAGCCAGCTTTGACTTCTTGCTCTTGAACTCCATGCACGACTGGCGACTTTCCAAAGTTTCCACACAGGGCGAAGGTTTGTTTGCTCAATGTTCTTGTGTGGCGCGGTTGAAGGGATCAAAAGCTTTGGGTATTTCAATGACCTGTGACACGGCCTGTTTTAGGTTAGTCATTGACCAATATATGTGGATATGGTGTGAAGGGGACATGGTTTGAAGTGCTATTGTTGTATATAATAGGGATAGGTAAGTCGACTTTCGGTTAATCGATTAATCGACTTTTTGTAGTCAAAAATCTAAAAATCATAGTCGACTTTTAACTGGAGGAAAAATCGCATAATCGATTATCTTGTGATCGATTTTCGAGTTTGCCCATAGATTGTTGACTTGCCGGTTTTACACTTTTGGCGGTTTTACAGTTTCAAAAGAAAACTCGATAATCGACGAATAATCTATTATAATCGATTTTCTACGGTTATGAAAAAGTTGAAAGTTGAGTTTTAAAGAACAGTACACATTGTCAGTTTTGAATGTCGATATTTCGCAGTTATCGATAACTGTCCAACCGTCCAGCAACCACAAAACATTTTGTGGTTGCATGATGAATGACATAAATCAACGGCCACACTAGCAAGCATCAACAAAGCTGTCATTCAAAACTGGCAATGTGTACTCAGCTTAAGACAACTGAAATAATCGCAAGACCGAAAAATCGCATTATTAATTTTAGACCATAATCGAAAAGTCGAAAAATCGATTATTGCTTTCCATTACCTATTCCTAGTATATAATACCCCGTTCAGACTAGAAAATCCAGTGGATTTAAGTTGTCATTTTCATACAATATATGTCAAATAAATTTTCCCGGCATCCTTGCGTGACTTTAGCGGAGGTTGTAGGTAATCATCCCTTCTTCCGAATTTGACTCAAAACTATAGCCGTCCGACAGGGTGAGGTCTTTAGTTTGATTCTCTAGTCATGGTTGCTTATATTGCTGTTTCGGCTAGTTCGAGTCCATGCTTTGCCTGATTTAGAATTTCGGATAGTATTTGTAATCATCCTGGACCTCGACAGAAAAATATATTATCAAACTTAATACTCATCTGTTCGCACTGTCACCCTATCGGGGTTTGCCGGTTCGCGCCTCTTCATAGCATCAGTCTCAGTATGAAGTCGCGCTATCCCTGCAGATAAATTTAGTCTCACTTTGTGCAATAAATGTGTAATTTGACGTATGTTTTTTGAGACGAATTCAATTTACAAACATTCAAACAAAAAATATCAAAATGCAAATTACATTGAATAATAAGAACAAAAAAAAAAAAAAAAAAATAAATTTGGAATACATTTTGATATTTAGAATCAAAAATTGTTAGAGAGATAACACAGAAAGAAATTCGCCAATTGAAGTACAATAAAACGGCCTTATGGAAAAAAATTTATTCAGGGCAACAACGAATAAAAATTCCGTGCGGAATTTGTTCCCTTTCCCCATGTTCACAATTTTTTATTTCCATATTAATGTCCAAAAAGGGAATTTTAAGTGATTCTAGTAGTATTTAACGTTTTAAAATACTGATTTTAAAAGAATTTCACTTTCTAAAATTATTTTCTCTGCGGAAAATTCCGAGGGAAATATTCATGATTGCCCTGATTAACTTAGAGGTTAGGCGTTTAATTTTTGCATTGAAAGTTTAGAGGTTACACATTGCGAAAATTTGATGTGTGGCCAAATACCTTAATAATTTAGCAAAAGAAAAATTAAAAATATTACTAAGCACTCACGACCTTCACGATAGAAGGGTGAGAATTGTTTTCTTTTTTTTCACCTTCTCCCGGAAAGAAAACCTAAAAATTTTTCATGAAATATTTTAGCATTTGGTTTGAGAGCCAAAAGTTTGATGTGTGGCTTGCCAGTCTAATGTCCTATTACCTTAATGTGTGAACCAGCTTAATGAGAATATAAAAAAACTATGCGCAGATTTACATTAGGTAATTTTACTTCATGCAGTTGAACTTTTGTATGGGAAAAGTCATCTCCGGTGAACTTTTGTATTGGAAAAGTCATCTCCGGTGAACTTTTGTGTTGGAAAAGTCATCTCCGGTGAACTTTTGTATGGGAAAAGTCATCTCCGGTGAACTTTTGTATGGGAAAACTCATATCCGGTGAACTTTTGTATGGGAAAAGTCATCTCCGGTGAACTTTTGTATAGGAAAAGTCATCTCTGGTGAACTTTTGTATGGGAAAAGTCATCTCCGTTGAACTTTTGTATGGGAAAAGTCATCTCCGGTGAACTTTCGTATTGGAAAAGTCATCTCCGGTGAACTTTTATAGAGGAAAAGTCATCTCCGTTGAACTTTTGTATGGGAAAAGTCATCTCCGGTGAACTTTTGTATGGGAAAAGTCATCTCCGGTGAACTTTTGTATTGGAAAAATCATCTCCGATGAACTTTTGTATGGGAAAAGTCATCTCCGGTGAACTTTTGTATGGGAAAAGTTATCTCCGGTGAACTTTTGTATGGGAAAACTCATATCCGGTGAACTTTTGTATGGGAAAAGTCATCTCCGGTGAACTTTTGTATGGGAAAACTCATATCCGGTGAACTTTTGTATGGGAAAAGTCATCTCCGGTGAACTTTTGTATAGGAAAAGTCATCTCCGGTGAACTTTTGTATGGGAAAAGTCATCTCCGGTGAACTTGCACAACACCCTCTCTATAGTCCATATTTACATTAGGCAATTTTTCTTGCGGCAATTGTCAGTTTGTTGGTGAGAGAGGGTGTTGAGAGGCAAAGGGTTATCTGCCTCTCCCCTCTCCTTCAAACTGACAATTGCAAAGAAAATTGCCTAATGTAAATATGGACATTGACTGTTGCAAGTAAAATTGCCTAATGTAAATGTACTACAATTTCTTATAGCTCAATCACATCAAACAGGTTTCAGTAAAACACATAATTTATATTCTAAAATAAATGTGTATTATCTTCGCGTTTTAGTTGTCATTTTAAATAAGATTCAAATCAGTGTTCACACAAAATACATCACTGATCACACAATGCCTCTCAAAGCAAAAGTTAACAAAAATTTCCTTGGCCTTTCATATACAGAGAAAAAAAAAACATTTAAACAAATAGATAAACTTTACAGAGAAGAAGAAAAAACAGGAATAAAACTAAAAATTATTATATCTTTGGATTTAGAATGTTGCTACATACCAATTGTGTACGTTTGGGAACCTCAAATTTTGTTATAATTTATAGAATAATAAGGGTTTTTTTGTTTTGATTATGGGATGAAATAATAATGTAGGATATTTGAAATTAAGGTGTTTTTTTTAAGAAAACCATTATAAAGTGCACTTCATTTCAAAACTATAACTTACCACTCTCATATTTTTAATGCTGGGTAGAATTCTTTTGGTTTCAGCCTCTTTCTTAATGAAAATTTCATTGATCACCGAACCCATGACTTCTTTGGCAGCACCCATGGCTGCATCGCCGGCAGCATTAAGGAATTCCTTGCCGGCTTGTCTGAAGAATCCCTTTATCTCATCCATCTTTAGTTTATTTTGTTATTTATATTTTATTTTATGTGTTTGTATATAAATGTTAATTCTGTTTGAAGAAAAGGAGAGAGAGACAATTGTATTTATTTGATAAGTAATTAATTTGAAGTGTTTCGATTAGTTTATAAATAAGGGGATAAAGCAACCACTTGTTGACAAGAGTTTTCGAAAATGTTTTAAACATCTTTTTTTAAGTTTTCTTTTATTAATATGTTTTAGATAATACACTTGGGTTTCAGGAAGATGTTAAAATAGTTTTGTTTTGTATTTATAGGAACGTTTTTTAAATGGTTGAACATAAACACGTCAGATGAACTTTATAAAGTGCGCTGTGTTGTCACTTCAAATTGAAACAATGTTAAGCGCCATTTACATATAACATATTTAATAAAGCAAGCGTCATTTAAGTTGTCAATTCCATAAAATATCTGTCATATAAATCAAGACACCCGCCCTTCAGTCATCATGCTTTACGCGGAACCCGATTCACTTAGCAAATTTCTCAGCATTTTCTAGAGGAAACATTAATGTGCTATCCTAGGATACGATGCGAATGCAAATCACTTTTACCAACATGAATGTCAGAGGTAAGAGGTAACAACTGTTCAAAATAGAGTTAGAGGAAAGTCTTTATCACAAGTCAATGTCATAACTGTGTATGAAAGAACTTGAGAGTGTGTTCTTCCCATATTAAAGACCTTGGGAAGGTCTTCTCCGTATATAAAAACCCTTGAAAAGTATTTCTGTTCATATGGAAGACATTAAGAAAGTCCTTTGTCCACATAGAAGACACTGAAAAGGTCTTCTGCCCCCTATAAACGACCTTAAGAAGGTCTATTGTCCACATAGAAGACATTGAGAAGGTATTCTGTTCATTTTGAATACCTTGAAAAGGCCTTATTTCCACATAGAGTCGTTAAGAAGACCTTAAGAAGGTAGTCTGTCCATATAGAAGATTATGAGAAGGCTTCTGTACGTATAGAAAACCTTTAAAACATCTTTTACCCATATGAACGACTTAAAGAGGGTCTTATGTTCATATAGAAGAGCCTGAGAGGGTCTTTTGTCCACATAAAAGACATTCTGCCCATATGCAATATCTTCTGCCCACATAGAAGACCATGAAAAGGCCTTCTGACCATATTGAAGACGTTGCAAACGCTACTGTGCATATAGAAGACCTTGAGAAGGTCTTCTGTCTGTACAAAAGACACTGAACACTTTCCCAACCCCACCCTCTTTTCTTTACTTTTCTCTCTTTCTCTTCTTTTGTCTTTTCAGGTAATTCTGAACCTCTTTTTTCTAATTTATGATCCACACAAATCTTCCCTTTGAATGCCACATTTATATTTCTTTTGTAGTTGCACCCTTTCGCAGACGGAACTTGTACCCTAATACTTTCCAAACATAACCTACATTCGAGACAATCACTAAAGCCGCTCCTTCGTGGTTCTTTCACCCCGTCAATTAATATGACGTTCGTTTACCGATCCATCCACAATCAATAGTCCGCACAAGTCTTCTCTTCGGTAGGAAATTTATCAATTATTGAGACCAAAGTTTCATTGACGAACAACAGCATAGGCCTCCATGGAAGACCTTTTCGACAATGGGCAATTGGGAAAGTAGGTTCAGCAACAAACTCCAGATTTCATATCAGGCATTCAGTTCTCGGAATGTATAGGTGTTATACGGTGAACTAAAACTCGTCAAGCACAATCAGCCCCGCATTTTATCCTTTGTACTAATCTAAATTAGCTTTAAGTTGTTTACTGCGAAAGATTCCCTTGGTTGTTTCATTCCTTATAGTACGTTTACATTTACGAAATTTGGTGGATTTCAGTTCTCAATTCCTTTGCGTATACGTCAATGAACTCTTTTTGACGTTTAAGCAATGGAGTTGAAATCGAGTGGATTTCGTAAATGTAAACCTAGCATTATATTTTTGTTTCATACAAATTATTTGAAGAATTTGATGTGTGGCAATGTAGCTTAATAGTAAACATGCATAAAGTGTCAAAATCCCTATTAGATGGTCTGTTCCTTTACTTTTGAAAATGGTAAAACCGGCAAAATTAGTAAAAGATAGTCCATATTTTGCTCTGTTCCAGAACCTGCAAGAAGCTACTATTTTTTACTACGATAACATTTTTTCCTTTATGTTATCGAGAAAAATAGTAACAATTAGTAGATTCTTGCAGTACTGGAACAGACCATTTATTGCTCTGTTTCAGAACCTGCAAGAAGCTTCTAATTTTTACTACGATAACATTTTTTCCTTTATGTTATCGGAAAAATAGTAAAAATTAGTAGATTCCTGCAGTTCTGGAACAGACCATATATTAGGCAAAATTGTCAGTTTGAAGGAGAGAGAGGGTGTTTATAGGCAAATAGTTACCATATTCCCCACCTCTCTCCATCAAGGTCTTATAAACGGCTCTCATATGAATTGTATGGTGTTTGAAGTAGGGGAACGCTTTTCGTTAAAACTTAAAGATTCTTGCACGTAACATGGCGTTTACACAAGACAGACTGTCTGCAAATACAACTTTGATTTACTAATACATACAAACATTTGGCTAGTTGTCACTGTCTGGTAATTTTCGTAGACAGAAAACATGGACATTTTTGGACAAATGAAAACAAATCTATTTCAAATAACAAAAAAGACAACAGGACTGGGATTCAACAAAACAAAAACAAAATATGTGAACGGAAAACAAAAAGAAATCGACGATTTTCATTCATAATTTTACAACTGGTTTTGCTGTTGTCTGGACGCCTACGGCACACAGGCAAGTTTTGGGTTTTTGACAATCAATACATTTACTCACCTGTCCTGTCATGTATAAACGCAGGGCAAGGGAACAGGGCTAGAGAGTTTGCAATGTGATCCGTATTAGACAAATCTTTAAGTATTGAAGCTACCTGGCCACATTACAAATTGTTTGAGGGTTATGCTATGTTTTTGCCAAAAATTTACTTTTAAGTAATTAGAAAAACAAAATATTGGGGGTTTTCATAATAAAACTTTTAATTGTCAATAATTAAGTTATTTGCCACAGACACACCGAAATAAAATTATTTTTTTTCAATCTCTTCTTTGCCGAACTAAACAATGACGTGCTTGACATTTTTAAGTACATGACTAATATGCAATGATTAGTATTTAAGAAATGTTTATTATTCCAAAATCCTCTACACATTGAAGCAGCAAAAAAAGGTATTAGAACGACTTTAAAGCACACACACATTAATTCCATTTTGTAAACCGTTTTGCTGTTATCTATCTTATCTATCACCTGATTTCTCCAAAAGAGGAAAAGGCGTTTTGTTTCAATATTGATTTTAGACTTAATCACTTCTATGGATATTTATAATGGAATTTGTTTTAATGAAAACACAAACCAAAACCAAGTATTTTGCAATTTATCTGAAATTTAGTAGTAGCAGAACACATAAATTGCTATGAATAATTGATATTTTTATACCATGGTTTTTATGGCAATTTCAATGCTATCCAAACACCACAACCAAGTGCATGATATTGAATTTCAGAATTTTGCTCATAGCTTTTTTTTTGTAGATTCCCTCTTTTTCTCTTATTAGATGTTCAAGTTATGGTCCATGGAATGCGTCATTGATTTGTTTTGCACTTTTTTATAAATATTTTTTGAAATTGCAAAACAATACATTAAATTGTTGGCCACGTTTTTCTGTAGAAAAGTATTTGTAATGAATGCACAATTCAAGTTACGTTGTCGTTAGGGGACGGGAACGCCGCATTAATAATTGCGCCAAACTAGTTTTTTTGCTCCCCAGTTTCTTGATATGATCACTTGTGTGTTGTATCTCTCGCTTATAGAGATAGGTAACTGGCTCCATGTATCAAAATATTTATTTATAGAGGAAATACCTATGTATTAGTGTGGATCGCAATTAAGAAAAAAAAACCACACAAATTTGTTTGGCACAACATTGAAAATTGGCGCTAACCATGGTATATGTAAAGAGGTAGATTTAAATGAAAAAATCTATAGAACCCTTGTTTTTCTCGAATTCCTAAAACTTCAAAATAAAAGCAACAAGTGTGTTTGTTTACAATGCATTTTTTGAGCATTTTATAAAAAACGCGAAAAATGAATGAAGAGTTAAGTTTTCTCCACATAATCGCGTTGTGAATATAATAAACTGATTGTTTCAATGCAACTCTCACCAATTTCTTCCATACAAATGGTCTAAAAACAATTTTAAAAATCATAGAATTCGATTGTTTTTCAAATTGTTTGGCATATTATTCAAACACCACACACACATACACAGTTTGTTTATATTGTTTTGAAGTTTTAGGAATACTCGAATGAAAAAATTTAAATTGACATAAAGCTTTGGCTAACCTTTCTTATTAAACCATGGCGCTAACTGAATGCTAATTAAGAGTAGTGTCAAAATATAAGCCAATCATAACAATTAAATTCCTTGGCGTTTGATTTTAATGGTTTGGCAAACCCAAAATTTCAAACTTTTCGGGAATTGTTTATTTAGAATTTTTTCTTCGTAGAATATATCAATTACTAAGCAATATTAAAAACATTAAAAATTATTCTTTGTTTAATATGTTTTGCTGTTATTTATGAGTACACTTTGGTTATAAACAATTGAAATTCTGTTGTTGGTAATGTTTTAGCATGGGATCCAACAAATATAAATTATGAATTTCACACTATTGGCTATTAGTGTCATTCTATATTTTGCATGATTGCAATTATATTTTTTATACATTTTATGCTCATATTTGTTGCTTTATTTTATTTTAGAAATTATTAAAGATATTTGAGAATGACATCATTAAATTGTCAATTGATGAGACACTTTGTGAGATGGCAGTTGAAAACATTGAGAAGCTCAAAAAACAAGACACAATTTTGTAACGATTTTTTGAGTTGCCGAAAGAAAAGAAGAAGGTCTTCTGCCTATATGTAAGAACTTGAGAAGATCTTCTACCCATATAGAAGACTTTGAGAAGGTCTTTTCTCCATATAGAGCAAACCCGTTCGTGGGTATTGATTTGGTTACGAAGTTTTTCGGCAAATCACACACACGCGACCCGAACGCAAAGTAAGAGAGCAAATGTTTTGATTTTTTTTACTTCAGTCTTGTACTGAATTTCATGCAAGCAGGTTGATGCCGCTTTATTTGTTTTTTTTGGGTACACTGAAAAGATTTTGCAGTTGTACAGCAACTATGTGGAGGGAAGAATTTGAAAATGATTTTTTGTTTTGTATTAATATTTTTAATGACGCAGAATGCCTCGTCTGCAATACATCAATAAAAAATGTATGTATGCTTAGAAAGTCTTAAAAAATCATTTTTATATACAATTTGTTTTTTCTCTCAAAAAAATTAACATATGAAGAAAAATACTTTTCAAATTATGAAGTTATTTATATTATTTTTAATTTAAGTCATACAAAGCGAACGCGCCAACAATATATTTTTCATTTCACACTCAATATGAAAATCATCACCCTGTTCTGTCAGTGTAATTTTACCCACACATAAACAATTTAAGCGCTCGCTCTTCTTGGTCGGCTATGATATAGAGAAACGTTTGTCCATGTAGAACACCGTGAGAAGGTCTTCTGCCCACGAGAAGATGTCTTCTGAATGTATAGAAAACCTCGAGATCTTTTGCCCATATTGGAAACCTTGAGAAGGTCTTCCGTCTGTATAAATGACACTGAACAGACTTCTCCGCATATAAAAGACCAGAAGAATATCTTTTGACCATATAGAAGACCTTGAGAAAGCTTCAGCGTATAAAGATGATCTTGAGAAGGATTTTGTCCATATAAAAGACTTTCTGTCCAAATGAAAGGATTTGAGAATTTATTTTGCCCACATAGAAGACCTTCAAAAGATCTTCTGCTCACATAGAGGACCTGGAAAAGCACTTCTTAACATATAGAAGATATTGCAAAAGCTTCTACGCATAAAGATGTCCTTGAGAATGTCATCCGTCCGTATATAAGAAATTGAAAAGGCTTCTCCGCATGTAAAACATCGTTTGAAGGCCATTTGTCTATGTAGAACTTCTTCTATGGAAAGCTTCAATCGACTCAATGATCCACACTAATCTTCTCTTCGAATGCCACATTTATATTTCTTTTGCAGTTGCACAATCGAGACAATCACTAAAGCCGTTTCTTAGTGGTTCATTCACCCCGCCAATTAATATGACGTTCGTTTACCGATCCATCCACAATCAATGGTCCGCACATGTCTTCACTTCGGTAGGAAATTTATCAATTATTGAGACCAAGGTATCATTGCCGAACAACAGCAGAGGCCTCCATGGAAGTCCTTTTCAATAATGGGCTCCGCAGGAGACTGATCGGGAAAGTATATAGAAGTCTAAATGACCTTCTGAGTGTATAGAACTCCTTAAAAGAAGGCAATGGAAGACATTGAGAAGGCTTTTCTGCATATAGAAGACCTTTAAAAGGTCTTCTGACCATATAGAAAGGACTTTTGCACTTGCCTTGAAAAAGCTTTCTGACCGTGAGAAAGACATAGAAAAGTCTTCTGCGCATATAGGAGACCTTCTGACCGAAGACGTTAAGGAGGTCCTCTACCCGTAGAGAAGATCTTAAGAAAGCTTCTGCGAATATAAAAGACCTTGAAAAGTTATCTGACTATATAGAAGACTTCTGTCATATAGAGGAGAAAAAAAATGTTTCTGTCCATGTAGTAGAACTTTAGAAGGTCTTTGGTCTATGTAGAAGACCTTGAAAAAGTCATCTGTCCATATAGAAGTCCTTGAGAAGATCTTCTGCCCATCTTGGAGACATTTAGAACACCTTCTGTTCAAATAAAACACATTGATAAGGTTTATGTCTATATAGAAGACTTCTAAAATGCTTCTGAGCGTATAGAAGACCTCAAGAAGATCCTTAACAAGTTCTTCTGCCCTTAGAGAAGAAGAAAATGCTTTTGTCCATATAGAAGAAGATGGTATTCTGTTCATATAGAACATATTGAGAAGGCTTCTGCGCAATTAGAAGAAATTGAAAATGCCTTGTGACAATATGGAAGACATTGAAAAGGTTTCGGATCATATGGAAGACATTAAAAATGCTTCTGTCTGCAGAGAAGACCTTGAGAAAGCTTCTTCGTATATACAAGTCCTTGAAAAGACATTCTAACCATATAGAAGATCTTAAGAAGGTCACCTGCCCATATAGAAGACCCTGAGAAAATTTTCCGTCCATGTAGGAGACCTTGAGAAACTCATATGTTCATATAAAATATCTTGAAAAGGCCTTTTGTCCATGTAGAGAACCTGGGAAAGGCCTGCTGACCCTATGGAAATATTGAAAAAGCTTCTGCGCATATCGAAGACCTTAGGAAGGACTTCTTGCCATATAGAAGACCTTAAGAAGTTCTTCTGCCCATATACAAGACCCTGAGAAGGTCTATGTAGAAGACCTTAAGACGGTCATCTGTCCATATATAAGATCTTGAGATGGCCTTTTTTCCATGTAGAGGGCCTAGAAATGGCCTTCTGACCATATGGAAAATATTGAAAGGTTTCTGCGCATATGGAAGACCTTGGGAAAGCCATCTGACCATATAGAAGACCTTAAAAAGCTCTTCTGCACATATAGAAGATCTTTAGAAGTCGAGGATCTTAAAAAGGCCTCCTGGCCATAGGAAACAAATATAACAAATATCTGTGGTGCCTATAAGTTGCTGATATTAAAATTCATTTGGACTCTATGAATTTAATTTTGAATTAAACTTTTTTAACTAAATCGAGGCGGTGTAAATTGTGTTTTTCCCGTTAAATGTAAAATCTGTAATGGGTCTTTTACTAAAACTCAAGGCAGTGTTCAATGCAAAGTTTGTAATCTCTGGTTGCATAGTTCCTCGGCAAATATTGATAATAAGCATCCGAATGTTTTAAAAGCGGTGAGGTCTTTTGCATCCATATGTTCCAGCTGGTATTTTAGAAAAGATAAACAGTTTGAATGAGAAACTTGATAATTTCGTCAATAATTACCAGACGCAGCAAGATTTCATGAGGATTATCTTAGATGAAATTAAAGGTGAAGTGAGCTCATGTGTGGCTGAGATGAAATCGAAAATCGTGGAATGTAATGACAGAGTGCAGCGTATCCAAGTGTCCATTTCAGCTAAATTTGCTTCTTTGGAGAGTGAAGATAATATTTTACATAAGAGGGTAAATCGTTCTGATATTCTGATTGGTTGTTTAAATGATTTAGAGGCGCCAGTCATTGCATTGGGTTCTTTTTATAATATACCCATCACCACCAGTCTTGATATCAACCAAGTTTGTTATATCAATCGCAGGAAAAAAATTTTGGTTAAATTTAATAAGGTGTCTAAACGTGATAATTTGATGAAGGAATACTTCAAAACTTGGGGGCCACCGTGGTGCAATGGTTAGCACGTCCGCCTTGCACTCAGAAGGTCTGCGGTTCGAATCCCAGGCCAAGCAACATCAAATTTTCAACGGTGGCAAAATTCCCCCGCAGTAAATGTTGGCGACATTTCCTGAGTATTTAAGCCATGAAAAACTTCTCTACAAGTGGTGTCGTAAGACACACCGTTCGGACTCGGCAATAAAAAGTAGGTCCCATATCATTGAGCCAATATGAATCGGCGTGCACTCATTGATATGAGAGAAGTCTCCCTTGTCCCATCTGGGATGTTTGTGGAACAATTATATATATAATACTTCAAAATTCGCCGGCTGCATCGCATCTTAATTTTTTTTGCAAGAAAGTCCTCCGCTTAAATATGGTGAAGAAATTTAAAATAATGAATTTGGATCATCTGAAGGTCTGGTTGTTGTTTCCGGACGGCAGTTATGAAACTGTTGGTTGCTGCCCAATGTGACTCACTTCTTCGTGATGCTGAAGCAGATAATAATTAGTCTGTCACGTATTGTATACGTAGTTAGTTTATTATGTTTTTTTTGTAATTTTCTTAGCATAACGTTGAATATCCATTTTACTGGAGATTGTTTGATATTGGCTATTTTTTTTCTCTTTTTATAAATTTAATCTCATTTTTTTCGATCAGCTGCTTTAAGGTTAATGATTGATATAAATTTTAATATATTGTGAAATGTTGGATGTTAATTTTTTTGTTATTTTCTTATTTTTGGTTCCCCTCTATAACTACGTTCAATGCTTTTGATGTTTTCTGATCCTAATGGGGCCAGTTATTAGCAGCAATTTGTACATTAACTCTGTTTTAAGTTCATGTAAAAGTAAATTTAATATTGCTCTTTTAAATTGCCGTAGCATCAGGCCGTCGACACATTGAACTAAGTTTAACGAACTCAAGTCTATTCTTTCTGGTTCTGCTCTGAATGTACTATCGCTTTCTGAGACGAAATGACAGCAGGAACTGCAAGGGTGGTGACGTAGGAGTTTATATTTCTTGAAGCATTAGGTATAAAGTCGTATTGAAGACTTCCGTCTTGGGTAAGTGTGAGTCACTGTTTGTTGAGTTCTTCTCTGGTGATGCTAAGGTTCTTCTTGGTGTGATATACTTGCCTCCTCCTGGTGATTTTGTTAAGTTTGAAAATCTTCATACTGACCTCTTTTTGAGATATACCTACAAAGTTGTAATGGGTGTTTTCAATTACAATATGTTTGACATACATAAATCCTTGACTGTTCATACTGCTTGCTTTCGACTCAATCTTAGTATTTCACACAACTCGAAACCCACTCACTTTGATGTACCACGTGGCTCTACTCCATTGATAGATTTTGTATTACTTAGTAACTGATCTAAGATTTATCTTTCTGACCAGGTGGTGTGCCCTTCAATATCTGATCACTCGCCTATTTTTGCGTCACTGAACGTCAGCGTTGATACATCAGTTGAGTTTGTTGAATATCGAGACTATAGAAATATTAATTGGAATCGATTGTATACTTATATATCAGCTTTTGATTTTAGTCTTCTCAATGTTGTTGATGTTAAGTGTTCTATTCTTTCTTCTCTTATTATGCATTTATTTCAATCTATTCCGGTGGTGCGCAGAAGAATTTATCCTTATGATAATGGGATCAATGCTAATTTCATTACTTTAGCCTGTTCACTGCGTGACTTAGATTTTGGTTGTTATCAGTCCAATAAAATAGTGAGAATTGGAGGACATTTTGTAGATACCGTAATAAAGTGGAATCTGTTATCCGGCGTGAGCGTAGGAGGTACTATAGTAGGAAATTTAAATCTATGGGTCCAACTGCTTTATGGCGTTTTTTGAGGGGGTCAGGGTTTGTTGGTGGAGATGATGTTACTGTTGACATTAATGTTGATGTGCTTAATGCTTCGTTTGTCTATAATGGCTCGCGTATTGGTGTTTTTGACTTCAAGGATTTAGCTGAACGTGGTGGTGAATTTTCTTTTCATTGTGTGGATATTGTGGATGTTGCACTAAGTAGAATCAAGTCCAGATCCATTGGTGTCGATGAAATACCTTTGGACTTCTTAAAGATAATATTTCCTTATATTCCGAACTGTATCTTCGATTTAGTCAATTCTATTCTCACATCTTCGGTGTTTCCGCAACATTGGAAAAATGCTCGTGTTGTTCCAATACCGAAAGGGAATGTTGTGAATTGTGCTGAAGACCTAAGGCCTATTTCCATTCTACCTGTGTTATCTAAAGTGTGTGAGCATATTATGAGGGACCAGTTGTTATCTTTTGTTGGTAGGTATATATATGATGGTCAATTTGCATTCCGTAAGAACCGTAGTAGGACTGGTTTGTTATTGTATATGACTGATATTGTAAGGTGCAATTTGAACTCTAATAGTGATACTGCAGTTGTGTCTTTGGATATAACTAAGGCATTTGATTCGATTTCACATACTGTATTGGTTAGGAAGCTCAGAAATGAATTCAATTGTTCTCTTTCTGCTTGTAATCTGATAGTTTCGTACTTATATGGCAGATCAAAGTTCGTCTCCTATAACGGTCAGTCTTCTGGGACACTTCTACTTACACATGGTGTTACGCAGTGTTCCGTGCTTGGACCTCTGTCGTTTGTCCTCTATGTTAATAGCCTTGCTGAGTGGTGCTGTGATGCGAATTGCAAACCGCTTTTGTATGCGGATTATGTGTTCCTTGTTTTTGGTAGAAATGGAATGTCTCCTGCTATTTTTGATACTGGAATAAATCATAGCCTTGATCGTTTTAGGCTATGGTCTATAGAGAACTCGTTGGTGATCAACCCAGCTAAGACGAGGGCAATCAGATTCAGGAGTCAATCGTTTGACCTAAACATTTTTCTGGACCGAAATTTGATTAGCTTTGTATCCTGCCATAAGATGTTGGGAATTTTTGTGGATGAAAAGCTTGCATTTGAATATCATGCTGACTATGTGCATAGGAAAGTTTTTAGCATAATTCGGAGATTTTATTCCACAAATAATACCTTCCTTCATGGGTTAAACATAGGTTAGTTTATGTGCTGCTAATGCCTCATGTTAACTATGGTCTGGAAGTTGTTTATGGTTCTTTAGATCGTACTTCATCGTATTGAAGCGTGTTGTTAACAGTATTGTGCGCTTTGTCTACGGCTTAAGGAGTCGTGACCATATATCTGGTTATGTTAAGAGCTTTCTTGGAGTTGTGTCTTTTTACTTTTTCAGTAATAATTATTCAGTAACTTCTTTTCAGAGAGTAAGAGAAATGTTACTTTTTGATACGAAAATGAAGAAAAAAGTAAAAAGACAGCATTTAGTAAACTTTAGCAAGATAACAATTTATAACCAAAACAAAAACATTGGCGACAATGCATGAAAGAAAAACCAACTCTAAAGCAATGAAAAAGTTCTTCAATTTTAAGCAAAATAAAAAATAATTAATATATTATCGTAATATTAATAGTATTTTTCCACAAAAAAAGATAAACATTGAGCAGCTGACCATTATCAGATGATTAAAAAACAGCCGATCGAACTTGCTAAATGTTGCTGGGAAAAATTCTTTCAGCTACTTTTAGCAATTTCTCAGCAAACAACATTCAAAATTGTTCTCTCACTTCGCTCTCTTTTACTGAACTTTTGTATAAAAAGACAGCATTTAGTAACATTTCGTAATAAGTATTACAAATTATCACGTAAAAAGACACACCTATTAAATAGAATAGATTTTAAGCAACCTAACTTGATGTGTGGCCTGTTGGTCTAATGGTATGTAAAGTGTTAGTCCCAATTTACATTGGGCGAATTTACTTGCGGCAATTGTCATTTTGTAGGAGAGAGAGGTGAGGCATATGGTAACCCTTTGCCTCTCAGCACCCTCTCTCACCTACAAACTGACAATTGCCGCAAGTAAACTCGCCTAATGTATATTGGGACTTATACTGTGTTTACCCAAGACAAGTTTTAAACCATATTTCGTATAAACGTTGGAAAGGGAATCCTATTTCTTTATTTTTTAATTTCTAAAGCAAAGCTCTGTTGCAGAACGAAAAAAAAATTCTTACCACTTTTGTAACTTTTGCCGGTTAATAAAGTACAGGAACAGGTCGCAAATATTTTCTATTGTGCCACCCCAATATACATTCTCATTTAATTGCTTGTTCATAGTAAAAAACATTCCCTGTTTCATAATGGCGAAATTCAATTCATTTTTGCTTCAACTCGAAGTAAGCAAACGTTTATACATATTTACACAAAAAACAACAATTATCTTCGTGATACAATTAAATTTAGTTTGTGGCTATTTGCTTTGTGTTCGCTTCTACTGTAAATTCCTTTACTCTTAGAAGGGAATGAGCAACAAAACAAAGACAAAATTCCAGCAAATATCAAATGTATGTGAGTAGAAGATCTTTTAGGTTGGGATATTTTTAGCTACCCTAATACACACAATTTGCGTATTCTTTGAAACAATAATTCTTTCAACAAAAATTGGGAATTTTGTTTCTTTTTTCAGAATGGCTAGGCGTTATTTCTCACAGTTTAAGAGCGATGACGACTCCTACTCTGTGTTTTTTGGAAAATAAACCAAAGTTTGTTTTATTTTTTGGGTAAATAGAAACAAAACTTGTTTAATCATTTCCGCAATTATTTAATAAAACACACAAATAAATTAAATTGATAACAATTCAACAACAACAAGAGCCAGTAAGTTGTTGAAAATCAAGCGGCTTTAAATTGTTTTCATTTGTAAACAAAAAAAATCTTGTTCTAGGAACCCCCCTTCGCCGCTGTATTTATTTACTTAGAACGCACGTAAAAAGTAAATAAACAAATCATTTTATTTGGCTTTTGAAAAGTTTCACCCATTTTTTTTGCATTTTTTATGAACTTGGGTGCTAGACATCAACGCCGTGTAGTACTTTGTTGAGGATGACTCAAATGTGTAAAAGTACTATTGAGGCGTTGACGCCGTTTAGATTAGAAATAAATTTATTCAAGGAGTGCCAAAAAACGACAAATTTTCATATCAAAAAACTAAAGACAAGACAATGACATTTAGTCTATACTAATTATAATTAGCACGCCTAAAATGGTCCTCCAAAGAGATGTGTGGATGGAGTTAGTCATTATGAAGGCAAAACAAAAATTCCCCAAACAGTTACACGACTCCATAAAAGGGTGGTCGGCCAGTGAATGGTCTCAACTTCATGTGGGTTTGAAATGAAAAAACTTTCCCCCTTAAAATGTAGTTCATTTACCGCAATTAAATTCAAGTAATTCATGGAAATTATTTGTATTCAACATTAAATAAATTATTAAGGCCTTTGTATTGTTGTTGTTATTTGCTTTGATAGGCAAATGCACTCTCTACCCTTTCTCCTCCTTCTCTGTCATCACACCGCCTTCGTTTCAATAACAAATCATCATAGGTAGGTAGCAGCAGGTGAGAAGAGTGGTTCGGCTGCTACTACTTCTGCTTGTCGGCAATTTTAAGATGAATCAGCTGAAGAGCAATGCCAGGAGACTGTGGCTTGCTGCCTAATAAATTATCATGGCCACCACCACTAAAGAAATTCACTCTTCTGCTTTTTTTCTCCTTCTTCTGCCTGTTTGTTACTTGTTGTTGTTTTATGATTGAAATTTCCAAAAGATTCTAATTTTGGATATAATATACAATTTCCGTTCGTCTCTGTAACTTTTTCCATTCAACCAAAGGGTTTCCATATGTTTTGTTATTGTTTTATTGATGACATCATCAACAGCAACAACATTATTTCCACTTTCTCTTTACATAGAAAAAAATCATGTATTTCTTTTCGTAATATTTTTGTTTCTATATTTCAACAACATTTCGCCACTCTTTCTTTTGATTTTGCGTTAAATTTTTTTATTTCTGTTTCCAAATGAATTCCTTTTTTTGCTAAGAATCTCAAAACACCACCAACCAGCAGCAGCAATAGTAAATAGCATAGAATGTATTTATTATAAACAATCACACAAACACACACAAAAAACAACACGCACCTACGGAAGATCGACGGAATTAACCAAGAACAAACGGACTGTTTCACAACGCTTTAAACAAATGACTGACTGACTGACTGAGCGTAAAGAGCCAGCCGCCGCGACAAAAGCCGAAAATCAGCCGCAAAATTTCATTGAATGAAATTGTTTTTGTTTTTGACTCAAAAGTGATGGTAACTGCAGCGTTGTCAGTATTGGGGATTTTTCCCCAAATTGGGGAATTTTTATTTAAAATTGGGAAAAAATTTCGACTTGGGGTATTGGGAAATTATTGAGGAAATCTGAAAAATATTTGGGGATTTTTATTTTTGACTAATTTTTCGAACGTTCCCAACGCCACTCATTTCCACCCCTACCGACCGAGGGGGGCGACCTCCCTTCGAACGTAGGGATCGCGTACACACCATGATCCGGATAATGCTGGAAGCTACAGATTATATATTTCCAACAGCCGGTTAACTTTTTATATACTAAGATTAAACTGCTAAACCTAAATAAGGACGGGACGTACACAAATATTTCACCAACCTACCAAAACAACGCTCTCTGAGCGTCCGTATTACCCAAATACGTTGAGTCCCAAATCACATTTAAAACACAAAATCCGCAACCTAAACTTACTTAAATGTTTTCATTCGTAAAACAAATAATTTTCCTTTGCAATGAATTGTATTTCATGTTTTGTTGGGCTTTTGTTTTTAAAATACAAAACACACACACATACAAACAATAACGTTCTGTCAAACTTAAATTTTTTCAACTTACAAAAAGTATACGCTCGACGTATTTCGGTAATTCTCATAAGAAAACATGTGTTCTACTTTTTTCACCACACACGCCCTGGGTATACGACCGTATACAGGTATGGGCAAAAAACTTATGAGTTTACACATGACAGGACAGTTGAGTTCATGTATTGATAGTCAAAACCACAAAACTTGTCTGTGTGACGTAGGCGTCCAGACAACTGCAAAAACAGTTGTAAAATTATAAATGAAAATCATCGATTTCTTTTTGTTTTCCGTTCACATATTTTGTTTTTGTTCATATTCTTTTACTTTCTACACATTTCAATTATCGTTTCACTTCTTTTTTGCAAAAATGTCAAAAATTTGTTAACCCAACTGTCTCTGAAAAAATGATGGACAGTTGGAAGACAAAAGACACATGTATGTATTAGTTAGTAAATCAGAGTTGTATTTGGAGACAAACTGTCTGGCGTAAACGCCTAGTTAATGATGTTAGTGTTCGTGCCAAAGTCTATGCTACTATATAAAGAATTGAAATCATTACACATTCTACTTACAGGTTTACATGACAAATAATTTGTACGATGAAAATCAGTATATAATATTTGATAGTTTTTACTGGATCTAATAAGAACATTTAATCTAATAAAAAGTTTTGGAAAAGTTGGGGAAAAGAGGCTAAAAAATACTGGCAACGCTGGGTAACGTCTGCCTTCAATGTTGGCGGTTTTTCTGCTGTCATGCACAATACACATGAAGACACAGGGTGACCACACAAAAATTAATTTCTGCATATCACAAGTTATAGTTGTGTCTTTTTACTTTTTCAGTAATAATTATTCATGGTCTGTTCCTTTAGTCCCGGTCCACACTAGCGTGAATTTCATTAAAAAATTTCATGAAATTAGGCGTTCTTAAATCGAATTCCCCACTACAGCAATTTTATGATTTTACTCTACTATGAAAGTCGATCTAGAGACGCATAATTTCAGCGCTGTTTGATAACAAACTTGTGCAGTAAAAGCGAAGTGGTTGCAAATACTAGGTCTGTTCGATAACCTAAAAGTTTGTACAAACTTTTACAAAATGCTGTTCGATAAGAAACTTGTTCAATAAAAGAGAACTTGCAAATACTTTTAACTTGCGAAGTTATCGAACAGGCCTACTTTTTACTTGCAAAGTAAACCGGCCCTTTTTACCATTCCCCTTGTTGCCATTGAAAGTTTTTGCCATTTGCCATACGTTGTTATTAAAGGAGCCATAATTGTGTGGCATTTTATGCAATAGTTTATGGAAGAATATCTAGATGGCATTCGTATACAAGAAAAAAATTATTTTATGTGTGTACAAATTGTTACTGAAAATAAAGTCTCAAATAAATAAATTCAAATTCAGTTGTTACTGGATGTTGTTCGTTTACTCTGCAGTACAATGCAAAAGACCTTAAGGCCTGCGTACATAAGCTGCCTTGCCTACTTACCTTGCTTACTTCTGATAAAAGAATAAAAAAGAAAAGGGCAACCCAGTTCGAAATTTCCTCGGCCTTCTTTATTCTTTTATTTTTATTATGTCAAAAATGAAGCAGGAAAGCAAGGCAATCAGGCAGAGCAGCTTATGTACGCAGGCCTTTAGACATTTACAAGAAGTTACTGGACTTGTTCAAGTTTGTGCAAATGATTGAGTAAACGAACAATCCTTTTAAAAAATGGCTCAAAACATAATCCCGGTGCACACTAAAACAATTTTATTAAAGAAAATTTCATGAAATGATGCGTTCTTAGATCGAGTTCCATATTAAAGTAGTTTTATGAAATTGATGTAGTGGGAAACTCGATATAAGTCTTGGGCCACATTAGAGTAATTTCAATGAAATGTTGACATGAAACTTTGCATTGTTTGGGAAAAATGCATAATTTCAAGAAACTAGTGTACACGGTTTCATGTGTTCTGATATTTTGCTTTGTTGCAATATTCGTATAAAACAAACATACCGTTTTATTTTACATTTTCTTTTACTTTAATGTCAACATTTCAGTGAAATTACTCTTAGTGTGGCCCGGGACTAAGGAAGCCTAATTTCATGAACATGTTTCAATGAAATCCCTCTAGTGTGGGCCGGGTCTAAAATGGCTGATGAGATGACAGTCGAAACTTTGCGCATCTTAAAATTTCTTCCAGGTCAAGTTTGATGAAGCTCTATGTAGGATAACTTCTTCGGACACCTAACTCACAAAAGTTGAACATGTTCGCTTAAATGCAGTTTATTGCTGTTTAAGTTGGCCCGTTCTTCGGCACCGGATTGACCCAGAACTTTACGCATACTTCGGTGAGATGCAATAGATTTCGGGAGTGTGTGAATCGCAGGGGTTTCCTTAGACGCGCCGATGTACAGTGGATGCGCCTAACGACAAACAATTCCTTTAGTTGTCAATGAGTGCCATACCTAAAATTTTCTGAACGACATTTTTGCAGAAGATTTCGAAGCAGAAAAACGTAATCTTGTGGAACTTTTAAAGCGGCTCTTAAAATGAAGAACGAAAAGGATATTGAAGGAAGCGAGTTAGACGGTCAAAGTGCTCTACGAAAATAATCCTCATTCGATTTGACTGAAGACATGCCATCTCAAAAATAAACTTAAACAATAGTAAACAAAGATATAACGCTAATTCCTGATGGCTTACAGGGTCTCTAGCAAAAACTTGATCACACCATAACACGGAAGTTCGACTCACGGCGGATCTGTCCTTCGGGGTTCTTAATATACTCACCAAGGGCTTTCTTCCCCATTAGGAATTTTCCGTGCCCCAGACTTTTACCTCCATTTTGTTGCACAGTGTCATTTGTAACATTAAAACGCAAAATTATGTATAGCAAGTTCAAATAATAGTTGGCACACCATTTGCTGTCGGTAGAACTTTAGGACTTTTTATTGGTCGCTAACTTACCGAATAATATTGTAAATTGTCGAAATTATTTTATTACAGATTTTTGTCGGTATCTCAAAAAATGAGTTAGAGAATCGCACTACTGGTCCGACAAATAACCATTTTCACTAATTATCTCCATCAGTAGACAGTCCGACATTATTTTCTCTGAACGCGTCCGGAACCGGCCCAAACCCGTTTGAAAAGGAGGAGGGATTGTCGCGAGCATCCTACCCTAAAAGAGATACCCCAACACTGGGATTTGCGGTGGGGTACCACTGTATTTGAACGGAGCTTCGTTGATACCTGGGCGATTAAACGAGTATTAGGCTTAGTTGGCAAATCCTTCATGAAATATTGATTAATCCCTCAATTAATCAATATCTCAAGAATATAAGAACTTTCAAAAAAAGTAAACTTTCGACTGATGTAGCTGTGGATGCGTCGGTCTCAGTCTTTACTTCTGCAAGTGCATCAACCTCACTACCCTGAGCATCACTACTATGGACACTGACAACGAACCTCTCAATACTGTCGGCAGCAGCTCAAACTTTGGTGTTGTAGAGAAGCGGGCCACATAAATGACCGCCTAATTTGTCGATCACCCCTGGAGTGACTGGGTGAAGAGAAAAATACTACGTCGCATTAGATCTCTTTCTTCCGAAGAGGAAAACACCACAATTTACAATGGTTGATGTTGAAAATGCCATCAGGAACTTTAAAGCATTCAAAGCTGAAACACCTGTAGTGCGATTCTCTAACTCTTTTTTTGAGTTACCGACAAAAATCGGTAACATTAAAACGCAAAATTATGAATGAAAAGTTCAAATAAAACATCGCATGACATCGCTGTTGCTATCGGTAGAACTTTACGACTACTTTTTATTGGTCGTTAACTTACCGAGTAATATCGTTAATTACCGAAATTATAAGCATTTTAATTTTACCGACATTTGTCGGTAACTCAAAAAATGAGTTTGAGAATCGCACTACTGGACCGGCTGGAGTTTCTCACCAAAGTTCTCAAAGTGTCTCTAGCCACCCACATCGTGTCGAAGTCTGGAAGAAAATTGATTTCGTAAGCAGAACAACGCTGCTCGCCATCTCCACACATATCAGTCGAGCACTGAACCGACTCAACCGGTACAAGCCGTGCGATAGAACAGTGTTGGTGTTGCCTCGACTTATCAAAAGCCTTAGATACTGTCAAACCCTCCACACTGTTTGAGGACATTGAGCAAACTACCCTTCGGCCAAGTTTGAAACGTTGACTAATCAAAATTATATGTGTAGACGCCAGATGCACGTGGAATTCAGGAAAATGAAGTCCAAGACCCTTTGAGTGAAACAGGGAGTTCCCCAAGGTGGGGTGATAGTATACGCTCGTCGTCCGAGTCAATGCCAGAGCTATCTGCATGATGTTGAGATGTAGGAACAAGGTCCTCAATCCTATAGCCGGCAGCACTTGAGGTGTAGACAATGAAACATTGTTGATGACCACATATAACGCGATAGGTCAGTATTTGATCCACGAATAAAGTGCAACGCGATGGAAAACATTCAAACTTGTCAGAATACCGTCTTGAGAATTGCAACAGGTTGCGTTCTCTTGTTTCAGTAGACAAAGAATCTTTCACCACAGCAACAAAATTGTGTGCTCTCGTTGCAGTACATGTTCGGTTGTTATCGTGAGAGCCATCCTAATCGAAATGGTGGAAAGGAGCCCCCACTCATGTATGTCAGGAGGGATCTTCATGATCGAGAAAGAAAATTCAAACGTTACAAAATAAAACCCTTATGCTAGGTTTACATTTACGAAATCCACTCGATTTCAACTGTCAATTCCATTGCATGAACCTCAAATGAAATCGAATGGATTTCAGATGAGATTTCATTTGACGTATACACAAGGGAATTGACAGTTGAAATCGAGTGGATTTCGTCAATGTAAACTTACTTTTAGATGAATAAGCCTAAAAAGCAGTTTGGATAACATTCACACAGATACAGATACCATAAAAAACTATCGTGTGAATGCAGTCGTCGACGTGCAACACCATCTATCACAGATGAAGAACGTCAGCTGCCACAGCATGACAGAGTAGTTTGGCCCAACTATGTTCGGGACCCGTCTAAATTCCTATAAAACAACGATCGATAACACCCTGTAAAACATCTGTCCAGTATGCGGCACAGGCCCGCACGACACACTGCATCCATTCAAATGCCCTCCTGCTAAACCTACTTTACTAAATCCAGTAGCTTTGTGGTTACAACCCATCAAGGCAGCCATATTCGTAGAATTGGAGATAGACCCAGAGCCAGATTAAGCAGAAAAATGGACTTACATACGTATAGGGAGTTATTCTGAAAGAAAATTTCCTGCCAGTTTTGCCTTTCCGCCGTTTCAACTTAAAGTACAGTACACATTGTCAGTTTTGAATGACGATTTTTTGCAATTATCGATAACTGTCCAACCGTCCAGCAACCACAAAATATTTTGTGGTTGTATGATGAATGACAAAAATGAACGGCCACACTAGCAAGCACCAACAAAGCTGTCATTCAAAACTGACAATGTGTACCCAGCTTAAAGGAAAGAGACAATAGAAAATTCCTAAATAGACACAACATACTTTTGAAAATGGTGATAATAAAACGTACTTTCGAAATTGGTGATAGTTTACTTAACATTTTAATAATGTTTAGGTTGACATTCGAAAGAAACGTGCGAATGTGTTCAGGCCATCCCCCGACGTGGTCGGACAGGGTCAGCATGGCCTACCACAAAGGTGAATTCACTATTCGCAAACGTGGACATGGAGAAAACAAATGTGAGAATAAATGATTGAAAATGTGGGCACCCCGGGGAGGAATCCAAATCGGGCATTCAATGTGCAAGGCGGGTGTCCACAACGTTGCACCGCGGTGACACCCAAATTTTCTACTAGAAAATGTATTCGTAGCTCTCCGGGCATATATTTATTTTCATTTAAAACTATTTCTATAATACAAAGAAATTTTGATGTGTGTCCAGGCGTCTATATAACCTATGTTTGCATATATTACATTAGGTCTGTACGATAACCCAAAAAGTTGTACAAATTCGTACAAATTTTTACTGAATGCTGTTCGATAACAAAATTGTCCAGCAAAAGAGAGCGAGTTTGGAGAGTTTTGTGACTGAGAACTTGCTGGGAAAATTTGTCCCGCAAAAATTTGCAAGTCTGGTCAGCTGACTTTTAATCACCTGTTCAATGTAAACAACTCGAAATGTTAACATTTTTGACCAAGAAAATTTCACAATTGTACATTTTTTAGATTCTAAAGCGTTGTGGATAGGATAAAAGCATTAAATAAGAAAACTGCAATTTTAAAATTTATGTTTTTATTCCGTTTGGTTTAAAATATCAAAAGAAACAAAAACAAATTTCATACATTTTCGGAAACAGCTGACTTTCTTGCAAGTTTTTGCAAAATGCTGTTCGATAACTTTCTGCAATTTTTCTTGCTTGAGAGAGTAAAATTCATTGAGAGAGGTTGCAGGAAATGACTGAGTAATTATTGCTGGGAAAGTTATCGAACAGACCTATTGTATGAACCCCCTCTGCTTAGAATTCTTCTGATATAGAATAGAAAATGACTAACTTCCGTATCGTCAATTGCTTTACAAATGACTGCGAAATAGTATGTTTCTTAATGCCGTTATAGTTAACAACTGCGAAGCTACGTGTTTCAAAACGTCAAAAATACGCATTTGTAACGCAGGTAAAAAACAAACATGTATCATTTTTATTTCTGATACATTTATGGTATGTTCCTTTACTTTTGAAAATGGTAAAACCTGCAAAAGAAGTAAAAGTCTGCTCATGTATGAAGTGTATGGTGTCATAAGTAAAGGAACGCATTTTGAGTAAAAAGTGGTAAAACTTGAAGATTGTTGGACGTAAACAAGCAGAGCTTTAGTTGCATTTTCGAGGAACAATGAATGAGTGTGTAACTGAAATATTTTGGGGAAGTTTAAAGAACACAAAGCAAATGACGATGCGAAAGTCAGCCAATGTGTTCGTAGAAGGTTGTAAACTCTTCAGAACTACATTAACGTCAGCTTTTGTCTATTTTGAGGATGCTTTGGCAAAAGATTCCTATAATACGTTGGAAGTTTGATGTGAGGCCAGGCGTCTTTACAAAAGCCGTTTGCGTATATTGCAATGTATGAACCTCTCACATACGTAATATCAAATTGAAAGGAAATGAAAGTTCCCAACTCGAGTGAGTGAACGTATACATCCGGCCGAGAAATAGCTGTATCTCAGTTTATAAACTGGCATTAGCCCGCTTTTGGAAGGCCATAATCCTCTGGTCATGGGGGACTTTAATGCGCATCATGAGATGTGGCATTCGGCTCTCGGAAACGACCAGAGAGGTATAGCGCTGGCTGAGCATATTGATAACTCTACGTTTTGCTCGGTCAATGAGGACGCCCCTACCAGAATTAGAGGAGCGTGTCACAATTCGCCAGACATAACCATCGTGTCACCTGTTTTGAAATTCTGTAAGACATTTTTTGATTTACCGACAAAAATCGGTAAAATTAAAACGCAAAATCATGAATTAAAAGTGTCAATAAAAGTTGACAACACTATTGATATCGGTAGGACTTAGCGAACACGTTATTTTGGTTGCTAGCTTACCGAAAAATTTCGTTAATTACTGAAATTATAAGCATTTTGATGCCACCGATTTTTGTCGGTAACTCGAAAAATGAGTTACAGAATTTCACTACTGGTCTGACAAATGACGTCACCTGGCAACCCGTCATTTCCCCTGGATCAGACCATCTCCCCATAATTGTCTCCATCAGCAGACCACCCGATTTCATCACCTCTGAACGCCGCACATTCGTCAATCATGGGAAAGCTGATTGGCCGAATTTCAGAGAGTTCACCAATCACCGCTTCAGAGAATTGCCCAATCCTTCTGATGTTCGGGTAGCGGAAAGGACGTTCCGAGACATCATCAATGCTGCAGCCGCTCGCCATACACCTGCTGGTCGAATACCCGAAGTAAGACCAAATTTCCCAGCACAGGCGACGGGATTAGCAAATGAGCGTGATGAGCTTCGTCGAACCAACCTCGACGACCACAGAGTCAGGGAGTTGACACTGGAAGTTAACAGGCTGGTCGGCGAACATAAGCGGAACAAGTGGTTAAATCATTTGAAGAGTTGCAACATTGGAGCCGGTATAAGTAAATTGTGGACAACGGTTTAGTCACTCTCGAACCCCGGAAGGAGAAATGACAGGATCTCAGTCACGTTTGGCGACGTTACGTTGACTGACCCGAAGAGGTGTGCAAGTTACTTCAATCGACTGTTTGTCGAGCACCCCGAGAGTGACAGGGCGAAGAGAAGAGTGTTACGTCGCATTAGATCTCTTCCTGCCGAGGATGAACCATCACAGTTTACAGTGGATGATGTTGCGAATGCCATCAGGAACGCTAAATCATCCAAAGCGTTGGGCCCTGACGGAATTTCCATGGTAATGTTGAAACAGCTGGATGAGCCGGGAGTAGAGTATCTCACTAAAGTTCTCAACCTGTCGCTAGCCACCCTGTTGTTGTTCCCGAAGTCTGGAAAATGGGCAGGGTGGTCCCGCTAATGAAGCCAGGCAAGGATGCCAGTAAAGTTGAATCGTACAGGCCGATTTCGCTTCTGTCACCTGTAGCGAAGACCCTTGAGTCCTCCCCTGTATTAGAAATAGCTATTAAGTTGCCGATCATCAGCATAGATTCCGTAAGCAGCACAGCACGACAAAAGCGCTGCACGCCATCTCCACACATTTCTGTCGAGGACTCAACCAAGATCGGCCGTGTGATAGAACAGTGATGGTGGCGCTTGACTTATCAAAAGCCTTTGATACTGCCAAGCACTCCACGCTGTTCGAGGACATCGAGCAGACAACCCTCCGGCCAAGTCTGAAACGTCGGATAATCAACTATATGGGTGGTCGCCAGTCGTATGTGGAATTCAGAAAGCCAAGCCCCGTAGAGTGAAACAGGGAGTTCCCCAAAGGAGGGATGATATCTCCGGGACTGAGAGATCGCACATATGCGGAGAGAGACTAAACTCCTATTTAACCGATCTTACATTTTTCAAAGCGAGGAATATGCAGATATCCGCCACTAAATCGACGGCCACTCTGTTCACCACATGGACGGCGCAGTATAGAAGAGAGTTGAATATCAGTGTCGATGGTAGCAGAATTCCGACCACAAACTGCCCAAAATTCTAGGGATCATATTCGACACCACTTTCACGTCGTCCTCGCATGCCACAGCTATCTGCGATAAACTGAAATGTAGGAACAAGGTCCTCAAGTCCCTAGCCGGCAGCACTTGGGGTGCAGATAAAGAAACCTTGTTGACCACGTATAAAGCGATAGGTCGGTCTGTGGTAAGCTATGCGGCGCCAGTTTTTTTCCGAATTTATGTGACACGCAGTGGGATAAGATCGAAATTTGTCAGAACGCCGCCCTGAGAACAGCAACAGGGTGCCTCCTCAAATCTACAGTGGACCATCTACATGAGGAGGCAAAGATTCTTCCAGTACGACAACATAATCGTTGCAGTACTTGCTCGGGTGTTACCGTGAGAGCCATCCCAATCACCATCTGCTGGCCACCGATACACCCAGGCATATCAAGAAGGATATTCATGCTCTAGAGACGACGGTCCAACAATATAGGAGAGTACCTCTAGATCGGTGGTGCTCAAAATATTTTGTGCATTAGTCTCTCTGAGCGAGTCTTTCCTTTGCAAAACCACGACAGATGAGAATAAAGAGAAAATATGTTGTTGTTGCAGTCACGTTAACGTATATGGGTGAACTTGGCTGCTGAAGATCACAGCCGACCAAGAAGAGGGCACACAAAATTCTCAATATTTGCAACTTTTGACAGTGTGTTAGTAACGTTGTATGCACGCATGCTGCAAAACAAAAACAAATCAAAACATTTGTGTGCTCTTTCGTTGCGTTCGGGTCGTGTGTGTGTGTGTGTGTGAATTGCCGAAAAACTTCGTAACTTTAACAATATCAAGCACGACATTGCTCTAGATCAACAGGCATATCAGGCAGGTTTGAACAGCATTCACACGGACACAGTTGCTAAGACCATAAGCAATTATTGTGTGAATGCAGTCATCGGAGCACATCCCCCATCTATCGCAGCTGAAGAGCGTCAGCTGCCACGACAAACCAGAGTAGTTTTGGCTCAATTACGCTCGGAATATTGCAGTCGCCTAAATTCCTATTGGGCGGGAATCGATCGCACCGTGCAAGACATCTGTCCAGTATGCGGCATGGGGCCCGCACGATGCTAAGCACATATTCAACTGCCCCGCCATGCCTACTCATCTGACTCCAGTGGATCTGTGGTTACATCCCATCGAAGTAGCCAACTTCCTGGAACTGGAGATAGACCCAGAGCCAGATTGAACAGGAGAACGAACATACAAACACTGTTACAACAACAACAACTCGAGTGAGTGGAGAAATTTTTAACACTAATTATTGAGAGAAAACAGGAAAATGGGCAATAAAACATTCGAGAGATTGGCAGAATTCAGACCACCACATATACTGGTGACATCGTCTATTTCTGTAAGATACAGCAAGTTTGATGTATGGCCAGGAGTCTTTACTAACTAGGTTTGCAAATATTGTAATGTGTGAACCCCTGATCTATGTAACTGCAAATTGAAAGGTAATGAAAGTTCTCAAATCCGGAGAGAACGGGAGAGATTGCCAAAATTAAGGCCAACACCTACACTATTGATGTCGTTTATATTTTGGGAATCCTTGCTTTTCGGCAGGCTGACCATATTGTCACTGTCAATATTAAGATTGTTATCATCTTTGCCATCATGGTTTTCTTCTTCTGAGGCGGCGGCATTCTTTTGCAATAGGCATGAGAATGAGGAGTGATTCTTCTTGATGTCATTGCCATTTTTGATTTTCAGTTTCATTTCGCAATCGTATTAGGAAATTTTGCGGTCATTCAAATTGTGCTGAGAGATGGCATTACAAGCACCATCATCATCTAGGCCACCATTCGCCTCCCCACTATTGGGAGTTGCCATTGGTGTGGTGTCGGTTTCAAACGTTTCATTTTTTTTTACGATACAATGTGAAACCCCATTAAATGATCGTTCTCGAGAGAGTGGAGAGAGAAAGTTTAAAAAACAGGGGGAAATAAAACAACATTTTGTGTATAACAAAAAAACTGTAAAATGATCGTTTTGTATTTTTGTTCAATTCAATCATATATAGTATATTACATATGTATAAAATAAAAATAATAATAATAAAAAAAAAAATCATGTATACGACGACAATGTGTAAAAGTTTAAAAAATATACAAAAAAATAGTAGAAAAAATATAGAGATGGAAATGTTATTAATTAACAAACGAAAATGCATAGCTTTTTGTTGTATATATACATATATAGAAAATATAGAGGAGTTTTTTGTTTGTTTTTTTGTTTTTATTGGGATTGGAACCATTTAGAATATATTTACATATATGTATATATGTATTGTTGATGCATTAAAAGCGCATATACAAACATACTATTATTTGCAGCATTCGATCCTTTTGCGAAAAAAAGGATGTGAAGACATTCGGGTAGTTTTTTATATAAAAATATGGGTATCTAAGATAATGGGGAAAAGGGGGGAAAGGGATGTATGTATGTTGCATGGGTGTGTGGTGGATGGTTAAAAATATATGTATGTATGCAGTAAGTTATATATAAATATGTATTCTTTTTTTATTTTTAGGTTTTAGGATCAAAGTTTATCATTATTTTTAGTTTTATCTTTATTATTCTTATTATGATTATCAAGTACTAATCGCGTAAATTTTTTGCTAACAATAAGTTGTTGTGATGACCCGACAGGTGTCGGACCAACTCTTGTACTGATTCGAAATACATTGAACAGAAACAGCAACAATATCGGGTGTCATTGTCGCTGCCATTGGTGGTAATGACATTTCTATGAACTGAACACAAATGTTTTAGTAGATGGGCCTTTTGCTTGAACATGGCTATACAGAGGCGGCAGGCGAAGGGCTTTTCACCGGTGTGCACCCGCAGATGGGTTTTCAGATTCCACGACATGCCGAATTGTTTGCCACAATATTCACAGCGATATTCTCGCACGGAATTTTGGGAATTGCCACCAGGGCCGACACTGCCTGCAGAGCCGCCGCCGCCGCCACCAACCCCACCACAATTGGTGGAGTTATTTTGATTGCTGGAGCCTTCTAAGCTTAGATTGATGTCGGATATGGAAGTGAGACCGGGTTGCAGATGCGATAACGATGATATATTCGAGTTGTGGTGGGTAGATTGCCATTGATAGACCAATTGAGGCGGTAATTGTACTGTCTTTTCAGGGCTGCTGTCATGTCGTGATATACTCTTCTCCAGGGCCAGGCGATTTTGTGGTAATATATCGGCGGGGTTTATGACACCCTCATCCAGCGGCAGTAACATATTCTTGTCGGGCAAATAACCAGACATGGGTGAGAGGGCCGATTTTGCGGAACGGAATTCATCGAGCAGATTTTGTTGATAGGAGACAAACGGCTTGTGGCTGGGAGAGGAGTGGAAACCGGGTCGTCGCTTTCGATGTGGTGTTACAACATAATTATCGGGCGAGCTGTTGAGATCACCATGTTCCGATAGGGGTTTCAGACAATCCTTGGCCGAGTCAGAGAACAGGGTCTTGCGTTTGGCACTTTCCATAATATTCAAAGTCTCATAGTCCGGAGGGGAATAGCTGCTTTTGCCACGGAATATATTTTTCATACTGTGTTCGGACTTTGTGCGTATACCCAAAGAGAGATTGACAGGATTCAGGCCACCACCTATGCTATTGACATCGTCTATGTTGTCCAGGTCTTGAGAATCCTTGGTTTTCATCAGATCGGCGGTACTGTCACTGTCAATATTAAGATTGTCATCATCATCGTCATCGTGGTTTTCTTCAGAGGCTCCGGCATTCTTTTCCGAGTGGCATGAGGAGGGTGGGCTCTTCTTGATGTCATTGCCGTTTTCACTTTTCAACTTCTTTTCACAGTCGGGGCTTTCACAATCGGATTCGGACATTTTGCGGTTATTCAAATGTTGCGGCACATGGTGAGGAGTGGCATTGCCTGCCGCACCACCGCCTCCACCCAAACCTAGGCCTCCACCGCCTCCCCCACCACCCGCACCACTGCCACTATTGGGAGTTGCCACTGGTGTGGTGTCGGTGGTCTTCCAATTGTCCGACTTAATTTGCAGCAACAACAATAGGTCATGCAAATAGTTGACATCTCGCGAAGTTATGCACGTCTGGCCGGAATACAAGAAATCCAACAAGAATTTAAAATACGTTGCATTTACATCCGGGAAATAAACTGTTGTCATGCAATCATAAAGCTGTGTATCTTCCAGAAGATTTCTTAGAGGGGAGAAGAAGAAAGGGAAAAGCGAAAGAAAGAAAAGAGCAGAGAATTAATACAAAACTCGAAACATTTCTAAAAAAATGCAAAAAACAAAGAAAAAAGTAAAGTGTGAACGACAACAACAGTCGCTTGGCGATTGCTTTGCGTCGTCGTATGGTTGGCAACAATTGCCTGTGTCTGTGTTTACCTAATTAACGGACTTGCCGCTGCCAAGACCAGCTTGTGGGCATGCAATTTAACTTTGTTCTCGCAGACAATTGTCAGATCCGCGGGGTGTTCTCCACGAAATGCGGCTCCAATTTCTTTAAGAATACATTCGCCATGTTTGCTGTATTGCAACATCAACATTCTCGGTACCTGAAACAAAAACAACAACAGAAAAAAAACCATTAATTTAAGCAACAATGAAATACCACACAAGCAAAAACAACAGCAGCAACAATAGTAAAAACGCAACAACAACAACAACGGCGAGTGAAGAAAACCAAGATTAATTTTCAAGCTACTCTCATACATTCACACCAAGCACAGCAAAAAAAAAGATATAACAAAAAAAGAGTTTCACACACATCCACACTCACACAGTGATATTTAAAAGTATAGTAAAAGGCCTTGGATTTTGAAATTATTACCACAATAACAACAAAAACATCGACGATGGCTGGCGACTACGACGACGACGAGCGACTTGATCAAAAACTACTTTCTAAAAATGGCTTACATCTCTTTTCTCGTTTACTGTTTTCGTTTCCAATACACAAGCTTAACACAGCGGAGCACAGCTCAGCACAACTCTTGCATATTTACATACAACCGAACATACACACAAAGAAGAAACAAAAAAAAAGTTAAGCAATCAACCACTCGGGGCCGTCAGTCAGTCATTCAGGCCAGTAAGTTAGTCAATAAGACAAATAACCCTTCATGCCAGCCAGCAAGCAGTCACCAGCCACAAAAGATAGCTGCGACGATGACAATAAACGTTCTACATTCACTTTTATTGTGGACGGCTGAGCTGCTGCTGCCGCCGCTGCTGCATTAAGAAGAGAGTGTTCTTTGTAGGTGTCTAAAGGGGGATCAATTCATTCAAATTCATAAAAACCTTTCTAAAATGCATTTGCAATGAATATCAATAACCGAGAATTTCCAAAATGTCATTGTGTGACATTTCAATGCATATTTTGTGTAGAGCCATATGTAATCTATCCGCGGGAAAGATTTCTGCCCATTATCGAGGGTATTCCATTTAGAAAGGTGAATAGTCCTCCCGCCAATAAGAACAGGCCGTCCACGAAAACCTGAAATGGACATCCAGCAACCTGGTTTGGCCGCTCATGGACGTGGAAAGGCCGTTCATTGGCGTGGGAGGACCATTCACCGATGCATATGGGTCATTTCTACTTTCCAGGCCATCCACGAATTCGAAAAAACACATACATCAACCTGGATTGGCCGTTCAAAGACGTGGAAAAGTTGTTCATTTGTGTAGAAGGATGCAGATAAAGTTTCTATCCATCACCGTGGATGGTCCAATTACGAAGGTAAATTGACTGTCCGGCAATAAGAACAGACCATCCACGAACTTGAAAAAGGCTGCCATCAAGCTGGAGTGGCCGTTGAGAGACGTGGAAAGGTTGTTCATTGGCGTTGAAGGACCATTAACCGGCGACGAACGATCATTTACCGATCCATCTATGTAATTTAGCCTTTCCACTTTATCTAAGTGAATAGGCCTAATGCGAAGGTAGGTCATCCGCCAAATATAAAAAGCTTCAATAAGCCTTCAACGTTGTGAATAGGACCGTGGACTTACGTGGAAAGCCCGTTCACTGACACGGAATGACCAGTAACCGACGACGAAGAACCATTTACCGATGCGGATAAATCAAATGGTCCTTCGACTGCAAAATGTCATTCGCCCATGTGCAATTTTTATTCATCTTCGTGAATATGTCACCCATTTATAGGCTATAGAAGCCTTCCCCCGTTGCGAATAGGACAACCACCATCTCGGACTTGTCACTAAGGAGAGCGTTGAAGACGTCGAAGGACCATTCACCGATGCAGATTGCAAAATGTCATTCGCCCATGTGCAATTTTTATCCATCTGCTTATATAGCCCTCCCCCGTTGTGAATAGGACAACCACCGTCGCGGACTGGCCACTAAGGGGCGCGGAAAGGCCGTTAAGTTACGTCGAAGGACCATTCACCGATGCCGACTACTCTAACTGGAAAAAGTTATTCGCCAAGGTAATGTTTTATCTATCTACGGGAATATGGCAACAATAAGGGTTCTTTACTATTAAAAAAGTGGATTTGCTCCTTTTCATTTTTTTTGTTCCTAAAGTAATAGAAGGATTATCGTCAATTAAAGCCATGAGGAGGTCATCTATTGACTTGCATAGTCTACCCATATAGGTGGAAAGACCATCCAAAAATCCACAGATGTGGATAAGCTTGGCAGACCATCTACAGAAGTGGAAAGGCCATTCGCAGAGGTGGATAGGCTATAGAAACGATTCGATCATCTTATTGGCCATCCACCGAAGCGGATAGGCCATTCAAAGAGGTTGAAAAGCCATCCTCGAATCTGCCATCTCCTGAGGTAAGATGAAAGACCATTGACAGGAGCGAATTGGTTATCTACAGGCGATGGTAGGCCATCCACAGAAAGGATAGGCACAATCCACTGCCATAGAGGTGGAAGTCCACTCACACATCCACGGAAGTTGGCAGGCATTTCCATCAACATGTTCTGACAAACCAAATGTCAATAATCGACGTGGAAGATAATTCACAGACGTGGTCATTAATAGATATCCACAGAACCTGAAAAGAACATCCACAAACCCAGATAACTTTTTCTGCAGTGGAAAGGTCATAAACAGAAGCAGACGACCATAAAGTGGAAAGCCTATCCGTCGACGTGGATAGGTTAATCAAACCTCCAAATACGTGGCGGGCCATCCATAGACGTAACAGGTTGTCCACAAACGTTGACATAGAAGTGACTGACCATTCAACGATATGGATGGACCCTCCACCGAATTAGAAAGGCCATACTCTGAATTGAAAAGACCTTTAGATCCCAACAGGTCATTCATGGACGTGAAGTGCATTTCCACACATGTTCTGAAGGCATTTACGCTTCCCCATACCTTGGAAGGCTATCCACCGGATAGTAAAGTTGTGTAGTTCCGGAACGAACTAGTTCCAAGGAACTATTCCGGACAAGGAACTATTGGAATTGCGTATATATAGTTCCTTTAGTTTATATAGTTCCTTTCGTTTTTCTCGTTCCTTCAATTTAACGCCTACGTCGATCTTTCGTTGTTGTTGTTTGTTCACTGCAATTTAATTATTTTTATGTCAATTCATCCACCAAGCAATGAAAACATCTCAGTCTCGGAACTATTTGGAACGAAAAAAACAAAAAGAGCGACGAAAGAGAAATATTCGTTAAACTATTTCGGTCTCGGAACTATTTGGAATGAAAAGAACGATGAAAGAGAAAGATTCGTTGAATTATATCGATCTCGGAACTATTTGGAACTACTTTAAGGAACTAGTTCCTTTTGGGAAAAGGAACTAGAAAGATCGATCCGTTCCGGGAACTCGAATGCTCAACTCTATCGGATAGGAGTCTCCAACAATAGTAGTGAATAGACTGATATCAAACCATCCTTAGAATTGGAAAGATGTCAACAGGCCATTCATCGACGTGAAGTGCATTTCCACACATGTTCAGAAGCGATTTACACTTCCACAGGCCTTTTGGAGGCTACTCATCGGCATAGAGTTTCAATCTACAGTAGTGAATAAGCTGATATCAATGATATAGTCATCACATCACATCCAAAGACATTGACAAACTATCTATAGCCGAATGAAAAGCTGCAAGCAGTCGCAGATATATCATCTTCGGACAAGCCACCCACAGCCGCGAACAGGCCAACCACACATCCTCAGACGCTAACAAATGATTCGCCGATCATCGAAATATCTTGGGCCGTTTTCTGACGTGAACTGCCATCCGCAGACGGGGGGGACAGGCTATTCACCCACGTGGAAAGGTCATGCGGATATTGAGTTCCAATTTGAAGTCAGTTAAAAATAGAATTCTTTAAAAGCGATCGGCTTAGGATCCATTTGAGTAAGGTGTAAGTAGTTTAAATTTATTATTTAAAATTTTTTCAAACTCTTTTTTTTATTCTACAGATTTTTGGGAGCCAATAGAGAATTCTTAAATTGACAAAACGTACTTTTGAAAATGGTGATAGTTTAACATACAATTTTTAACCTATATCTACATTATGTGAACTTCTTCAAAGATTTGTAGTGGGAGTAGAGACGCAATCCCTTAGTGATTATAAGCGTCGATCCAAGGTTATACAAAACAAAGGTTTAAATATATCATCATGGACAATCATCAGACATGGATTGCCGATTAGGCGACTTGGAGTGGTCAACCACAAACGTGAATGGGCCATACGCAGACATGGTCTGGACTGTTCACCGATAAGAATACAAATCCTTAGAAATCCTCCGCTTATGAAACAAATGTTCGTTCAGGGGCCCTCTGAGTAAGTAGTTGACAATAAATGATTTTTAATAACAAATTTTTTCAAGCTGTTTTTTCTTTATTTTAGAGATTTTTGGAGAATTTAGAAATTCTAAATTGACAAAACGTACTTTCGAAACTGGTGATAATAAAACGAACTTTCGAAAATGGTGATAGTTTAATTTAAACTTAAAAACGGACCACCATATGTGGACTTTTTCAAAGTGTTTTAGAAGAAGTCAGAAGGTCATTAGCTTTGATCCGAGGTTATGCGAAGGAAAGGTGTGAATATGTATCATCATCAGACATGGATTGTCCAATAATCGACTTGGAGTGGTGATCCAAATCCTTAGAAATCCTCTGCTTAAGACACAAATGTTCGTATTAACAAATTTTATTTAATTTTTAAAGCCTATTTCTAGAGATTTTTGGGGCTCCAATAGAGACTTCGCAAATTCACAAAACGTACTTTGGAAAATGGCGATAAAAATGTACTTTCGAAAATGGTTATACATATGGCCTGTTCCCGTACTTTAAAAAGTGGTAAAAGTCGTAAAAGTTGTAAAAGTCGTAAACGATTTTCATATAAATTTTGTGTACGGGAACGCAAAATGTGTAAAAGTGGTAAAAATTGTAAAAACTTTTTAGTTCTGGAACAGAGCTATAGTTTAACTAAAAATTTCAAACATAAATCCACAATATGTGGACGGTTTTCAAATATTTTTAGGAGGAGTTAACCGAAATCCCATTGCATAGTAAATATATCTTCATAGACCATCATCGGATATGGACTGCCCATTAATCGACTTCGAGTAGTCATTCACAAAGGCGGCCTCTACACGCAGACATGGACTGACCTTTCACCGATAAAAATATAAATATTTAGAAATCTTCTGTTTATGTAACAAATGTTCTTTTAGGATCCCTCTGAGTAAGTGGTTGACATTAAATGCTATTTAATAGAAGATTTTATTTAATTTTTCAGGTTTTATTCTACAGATTTTTGGAGAGTCAATAGAGAAATCAACTCCTAAATTGACAAAACGTACTTTTTGAAAATGGTGATAGCAAAACGTACTTTCGAAATTGGTGATATTTTAACTTAAAATATCATACGTAGTCAACGATAAATCCCAGCAAAATGTTCGATGCCAAAGATGCCATTTAGCATATTCATCGATGAATTTTATACGAGCGTGGACTCCAAAAGATGCTATTAATTTTTGGATCAAAAGCATGTCATTTACACCAATGCTTTGACATGTCATTTTCACCAATGCTTTGGCATGACATTTTCATCAAAATCTTAACATGTTGTGGACAATGAACGTGGATTTTTCAAAGATTTTAAAATGGAGTCGGAAGTAATGAAAAAATAATGACGGAGTTTCAAATGGAAAATTTAGCTAAAAATATCTATAAATCTTCGGCGTAGTGGAGACATAATGGTGTAGGAGCCATCTGAGTAAGCAGTTGACAATTAAAGTGAGGTATTTAAAAATTTCCTAACAGTTTTTTTTTTTTATTTTACAGATTCTTGCAAAGCCAATAGAGAAATCCTAAAAAACGTACTATGGAAAATGGTGATAACAAAACGTATTTTTAAAATTGGTGATAGTTTTATTTAAAATTTCAAACAATGTCGACAATAACTGTTGATTTTTAAAAACTTTAAGTCAACAATACAAATGACTAAAAATGTGGACTTTTTATCATTTGTAAGAATTTTTTAGATCATTAACGTCGATCCAATGTTATTCGAAATAAAGTCGTTGTGGATATATCCTCTTGAGACGTGTTCAGGCCATCCTCAGACATGGACAGATCATTTTAATCGACTTCCACTGGTCATCCACAAACACGAATAGTTCATCGGCAGATGTGGATAGGTCATCCAAGCGTTTACATGTTAATTTTTTAAGCTATCTACTGATGAGAATGGTCTATTCAAAGCTATTGTCGTGGTTGGGCCATTCGTTCCCAAGGTTTTCACCCCAAAAAGGTGAAATATGCAACGTTTTTTGACTGACTTTCATGTCATTTATTGCACATCAATTTGGAAAAGCTAGGCAAAGAGAGGGGAGTGAGATTTCCAATAGCAACAATCAACAGCAGCAGGTAGAACATACAATACAACGAAATGAACATCATCATACACACAATATTGGCCAATGGATCCTGTTTTGTGTTGCTGATGTTGTTGCAATAAACCCACAAAGAAACAACAACAAAACAACGAATGAACATTGTGGGTACTAATGAAATTGAAAGCGTTCTTGAGAGTTTACGGTTAATCAACTTCTTCAAGCGAGTTGAAGAAAAAAATAACGAAACAAAAAAAGAATAAAAGCAACAATCACACACGCCATTGCAGATAAAATACTCAACACACATGCGCGCAGGCTCACACGAGAGAGAATAGATTATACTGCTCTCTCTTGATGAGTTTTAAAATTTGATTACTCATAGCTTTTTTCAGATGGTACCCATATTTCTTCTTTGTGTGTAATTCTACTCTGCTGCTGCTGAAAATGAAAGCTTTGCTTTTTTGCTTTGGTTATTAAGATTCAGATTCTTCCGTTTACTTTTATTTCAACTTCTTTCTATCAGCTGCAAGTTGTGGTTGGTACTCTTTTTTTGTGTGGCTTCTCAATATTCCTTTCACGAAGCGACGACGAAAAAAGCTTTACAACAATTAATCGTCTGTTTGTGTCGACGACGACAAACGATTACGTATGCGTAAGACAGCCCCAACACGAAACGCGAAACATTCACTACTCACACTCACTCACGACACAAATGAAGCATCGCGCATACCCCAGTACACAAGTACGTCTGCGCTCTAAAAACTCAAGTACAACAGAGGCAAAAAAAAAAAACAACAGAAGACAAGAAAAAGAAACGAAAATGAAAACGAAAACTATGATATGAAATTTAGCACACACCAATACTTTGGCGCAACAAGTTACACACACTTACATGATTTGAAAAGTTTTTTATTGGATATTCCGACACACACACACTCATACCGACAGCCGTACATAGTTCACACAATCATTGGGCTTGGGGTTATTAAGTAATCCCCATGAATTGAATGGTTGGTTGGTTGGCGGCTGCTTGTTCGGACGGACGGTCGTTGGTTTGGTTTGTTGGCTACACTGGTTAACTGAGATTTGTTGCTTGTTTTGGTTATTTTTGAAAATGAAAGTGAGAATTCACATTTTTTTAAAGTTATTTTTAGCTTACCGCCAAGGTAACAATCACATAAACGTACATACATACATACGTTAACAACGGGAAATTAGTTATAATAAAAGAAACTTAGCTGCAACACTTGGTTACAATGATTTTTCTTTTGAAATTTTACACATGATTGTTAGTTGGTGTTGAGGAGAGGTGAAAGATAGGAGAGAGATTTATGATACTGTTTTTATAGCTACTATAATTGGTCATCCTTGTCGAAGATATCCAAGGATTCACTTAGCTTTGTCATTATCTACTTCCAACTTTCCGGCTTCCTCGTACGGCACATGAATTTTCGATTTGTTGCTTTTATCTCCCCCTATCTTGCCTCTATAACACGGTAAAATTCGAAGGGCAATTCTTTTGTAAATCTTCCCCATCCAGGCATAAGTTTTATATTTTCTTTCGTTATCTACACTTCTTTTGAAAGTTAGGATTAATACTCGCTTTCAAAAAGTGAAGTCTTGAAGGACCATATGTGGGAAGTAGGAGATGTGTCTAAGAGATTAATTTATAAATCCTCGATAGTGATTAGGCCATCCCCACACAGGCCATCGATATAATTGGTAATTCCATTCACAGGTGGCCTTTTTGTATATCTGTTGCCCTTCATTGTTTAATGCGAATTAATTTATAAAAGTGAAGTCTCGAAGGACCAAATGTAGAAAGGAGGAGATGTGTCTAAGAGATTGATTGATAAAGCACTTAATTGGGTAATCTATAAGGCAATGGCCGAAAAATTAGATAGGACCGGTTTTGGATGATGATTTGTCCTTTTCTAGTTTTAATGGATTCAGAGTTGAACGTTGCATATCGGGTATGTTCTGAGACACACTTCACCTCTCACTTCACGTCTCAAGCATTTTGTTCAACCTATTTACTTCAATTTTTTGCGAATTTATTAGGGCTAGTATTTAAAAGAAGAGCACACCCTAGTCCGTCCAATAAAATATTCGAAAAATAAGCGAAAGTGGGGTGAACAAAATGCTTGAGGCGTGAAGTGTGTCTCAGAACATACCCGATAAAGTGGATCCGCTTGTCACACTGGTTGGCAAGACACATTGGGCTTGCTATTGTCTGCATGGAACGTCGCCCATAGCAACTAAAAACTCGTTTTTGTGAAACAAAAACCAGGCACAATCTCGGTGTGGTAACGTAGGTCGATCCAATGTCATTCCAAATTGAAAAATCAGCTAATATCAGAAATCTTTAGAAATCCTAGGTTTAGGGGACACATGTTCGTACATGAGAAATCTGAGTAAGTCTTTGAGTGGTATTTTTAATGATTTTTTTTTTCAGAAATTGTATTTCAAAATTTTCATACATTGTTTTTTTCTTGTCTTCTACAGATTTTTGCGGGGCCAATAGGGAAATCTAAATTGAGGAAACCAATTTTCGAAATTGGTGTTAAAGAAGCGTACTTTTGAAAATGGTGATAACAAAATGTACTTTCGAAAATGGTGATAACAAAACGAACTTTTGAAAATGGTGATAGTTTAACTTAATATTTCAAGCATAACCGCCAATAAGTGTTGATTTTTTTACAAATGTTAAAGTTGATATATTATGTGTGTTCGTTTACTCAAAGTTTGTACAAATTGTTACTGGATGTTCGTTTACTCTACAGTACAATGCAAAAGAGCTTAGCCGATTACAAGATGTTACTGAACTTGCAGAAATTGTTGAGTAAACGAACACACCTATTATTGACAATTATCGTGGACTTTTTCAATGATTTTTAGGAGGAGTCATACACAATTCCGAGGTAGTACTTTGCGCAAATCGAAGGCCATTGGACAAAAAATTTCTTGCGAAAAAAATATTGATGGAGTTCCACGTTGAAAAATCAGCTAAAATTTATAATCGTCAAATCTTCAGCTTATAGGACAAATGTTTGTCTTGGAGACATCTGAGTAAGTAGTCGGTAATAAAAGTACGATCTTTGAAATCCGAATAACAATACAATAAGAGAAGAAAATCATGACAATTTCTATGAACTCAGATAAAGCAATTTATGGTAATAAGATGGCGTTTATGTAACGTTGCTTTGTATTTATAAGTTGTTAATCAGATATCGGTAAGTTTAAGATCATCTGTTGGCATACAACACTAAAACGATTAACAGAATTTTTAAAGAATAACAACAAAAGAGGAGAGAAAATCAAAAGAAGCGATTAAAGAAAACTTTTAAATAATGAAATTCGTGAGTATTAAAGCAAATATTACAAATATACAGTAGACACAGTTTTGTTATATCGTATTTTATGCATTTTTTAGGGAAAAGATTCAAGAACTCAGAACGAAGAGTTTCTGCATTCGAGATTTTGCTAAAAACAATTAACCGCAAATATTTGAAAAATCCACAAAAATACGGCAAAGCAGTCAATTATCAAAGCAGTCAATTATCATTGAAATATTTTTTTAAAAAATCCATGAGCCTTGAAATATTTTTTTTTTTTTTTTAAATCCACCAGCCTTGAACTTTTTTTTTAAATCCACCATCTTTAAAATATTTAATTAAAAAATCCAAGAGACTTGAAATGTTTTTTAAAAAATCCAGGAGTCTTGAAATATTTTTTTAGATCTAGCTGAAGGGCTGAAATCTTCATTGATACGAGACATGGATTAAAAAGCCGAATCAAAAGCGGTGCTTAAGGACCATGGGTTCCAAGACTTGGTTCGTTATAAATTATTTAAAATCGGAACGTTTTTATATAGGCGATCTGAAGGGCTCGTCTTTATATAGGCGAGCTGAAGGGCTCGTCTTTATATAGGCGAGCTGAAGGGCTCGTCTTTATATAGGCGAGCTGAAGGGCTCGCCTTTATATAGGCGAGCTGAAGGGCTCGTCTTTATATAGGCGAGCTGAAGGGCTCGTCTTTATACAGGCGAGCTGAAGGGCTCGTCTTTATATAGGCGAGCTGAAGGGCTCGTCTTTATATAGGCAAGCTAAACGACTCGTCTTTATATAAGGTCGGTCGTCCTCCAAAGGTCTGTGATCGCCAAAAACAAATTAAGCACTATGCTGTGAACAAATACATTAGTCCAGCTCAAATACGCAGAGAATTGGATCCACCCATATCTACTCGAAGAGTGCAACAGATTTTACACGCCGATGCCAATATTAAGTACCAAGAACGATTACCAGTTCCTCGTCTACTCCCGAGGCATAAGGCACAAAGACACTGGGACACTGGATGGCATTCCGTGGTTTTTAGTGACGAAAAGAATTTCGACCTTGATGGACCTGATGGCTGCTACAGGTATTGCAGAGATACTCGGAAAGAAAGGGAAACTCGTGTTGCTAGAAATATTAAGGGTGGATCCCTTATGGTATGTGCAGCATTTGGGTATCGTGGAAAGTCTCCAGTCTGCTTCGTGAGTCACAAAATGGATTCACAGAAGTATTGTGAGTTACTCGAAGACGGCTTGTAGAATTTGGGGATGATTTATGGGGTTCGGAATGGAACTTGCAACAGGATAATGTCCCCATACATGTATCAAAGAAAACTAAGGAATTTTTAAAGACAAAAAACATTAAGACTTTGGAGTGGCCTGCCATAAGTCTAGACCTGAACCCCATAAAAAACCTCTGGGATATACTATCTCGACGAATTTATTGCGCCGGCCGTCAATATAACACATTATTGGAGATGAAAGTATCCATCCAGGATGTATGGGATAAAATCACCTTTGATGAACTGCAATCTCTTATACGATCACTTCCCATGCGTTTAAACGCATATTTTTTGATTAAAAATATATGAGAAACAATGTCAATGCCGATTATCCGTAAAGGGGTGAGTACATAAGGTGCCTTGCCTGCTTACCTTGCTTGCTTCTGATAAAAGAATAGAAAAGAAAAGGGCAACCCGGAAATTTGCTCGGCCTTCTTTATTCTTTTATTTTTATTATGTCAGAAATGAAGCAGGAAAGCAAGGCAATCAGGCAAGGCAGCTTATGTACGCAGGCCTTAATGCCTCCGGTCCCGACCATTACGAATAATCGAGGTCCGACTGTATTATATTATATAAATTACATTATAAATATTATTGTGATGATTATACATTTCTTATTCAGTTCAAATGATTCTCTTTTTCGGCATTCGCTTAGCATATTTCCAACGTCTCGGATGCCAATCCACTCTCGTATGTTATCAATCCATATCATTTCATTTCTTCCTCTGATTGGTCTTGCATCAATTCTTATTCGGATTATATTTTGGAGTAGCTTATGTTTCTTGTTTCGCATAGAAACATAAACAAATAATAAAAAATATAACTTAATAAGACCTTATGTTTGTCTTCTGTGTATGGCGGCAAACCAGCTAAGAGTCTTCTCTAGATAAATGATATCCAATCAAAGGTCGTAGATGAGATCTCCCAAAGCTTTTTTTGATAAATAATGTCCTTTAAAGCTAAAAAATTTATTCATTGTATTCTTTAAGCTAACTTAAGATGAGGACGATAGTTGTTATGACCACATACATATGTTTGCTCGTCGTTATCCGGCGGAATAGAAGGCTATCGGGTGCTCATTCCCTTCGTCAGTAACCTGAAATAAATAGCTTCAATACGGTACCCAGGCGCATCGCATTGAATGTACAACTTTTTTCGGAAGTTTCTATATAGTTTCGGAAGTTTCTTTTAAAAATTTCGGCTTTTTTGTCGTGGATTTTTTACATCCCTGTAAATGGCGAAGAAATCGTGACAACAAATAAACATTTAAGGGTTATTTTTAATTTTTAATAAAATTGTTTTTCGTAATTGTTTTGATGCCGTCTCTGTTTCGGCGTACTCTTAACGACCTTGTCCATTAACCTACATAATCTCTGTTCAGTATTACATAGCCCGAACGGCATTACACGAAATTGATACTGGTGTCCCGTTACTTTAAAACACCTTCTTCTATCCTCATCCTCCAATTGCATTGACAAAAATGCATACCTTAAATTTACACTACCAACAAAATACGTTCGTCTATCCTACTTAATATTTCATCATTATTTTGGAGAGAATGGAACGAATGCGTACTTCTCCTAGCCGAGTTTTTGAGGATTCGATTTCAACATGCCGTAGCATGTAGCTCCAAATGGTAAACGAAAGCGTACATCAGTTTCGTCCTGGTTGGTTGGTTTACGTGGTGGCTATACTTTATAGCCTCAATTAGTATATAAGAGATACCGTTTTGAAAACCACACCACTCGTTCAGTGATTGCTATATCGTTGTAACATGTTGGCAGTTAAATCCAGCCTCATGAATTTAGAAATCGCAGAAAGTCTCCCAGACCTACTTCTGTTATCTCTGTGACATCATGAAGGAACGGTTGTCCAGAAGCTATAAATCGTCGTTGCATTTGTGCAGGGCAGGAACAGAGGAGGTGCTCAACAGTTTCCTCCTTTTCTTCATTCCCGCATCATTGTGTGGTAGATTTAAGCGTTTTGCATGGTTACCAATTGCCCAGTGCCCGGTTAACACTGCAATAAGTCTTGCAAGGTTCCGTCGTGTTTGGTTGATCAGGAACTTAGTGCGTTTGGCGTTGTAATGAGACCATGATGATTTTGATATCTGGCATGTTACCTTTTTGTCCCATCTATTTTCAGCCAGTGATAGATAGTATTTGAAGATATCCCCTTTAACCACTCCCATTGGTATTGCGACTGACGCCTTTGGGAGTTCGTTCGAGGTGGATCCTGCTCTAGCTAACTCGTGTGCTTTTTCGTTCCCAACAATTCCCTTATGGCCCGGGATCCAAGAGAGAACTACTCTTGATAGACGCCCTAGTTTAGCAAGTTCTTCTTCACAATCCTTCACTAGCTCTGATGTGACGGAGTTAGATTTTAGTGCAATGAGCGCTGCTTGACTGTCGACGAAGATTCCTATTGAGTTTGCTGTGTGATGCTGTAATAGTTCAGTACAGGCCTCCTTTATTGCCAGTATCTCCGCTTGGAAGACACTGCAGTACACAGGTAGCTTCGTGAATGTATGTAAGTTTGCTTCTTCCGAGAACACACCGGATCCGACTCCGCATTTTATCTTGGAGCCGTCCGTGTATACTTTAGTATCATAAGCCGTCAATGGTGATCCATTATTCCATTCTCTTCTACTTGGAAATTTGACTACAAAAGGCTGATCAAAATTCATTGTAGGAACGCAATAATCAGCAGTAGTTGTTATATCTTTCGGAAGTTTTTGAAGCACGCGCGCATGTCCGTAAGCTCCGTCTCTCCACATTCCTAGAGCTCGGAGTCTTACCGCATTACATGTTGCTGTTGCTTTGATGTGTAAATCAATTGGCAGAATGTGCATCATTATATTGAGGGCTTCGGCTGGACACTTTCGAATCGCCCCTGTCACCCCGATGTATGTTTGGTTTTTCTGTATTGTTTTCTTTTCCACTGTTGGTCACCATAGTAGTGCTCCATATGTGAGAATTGGTCTGATTATGCTGGTGTACATCCATAACACCATTTTAGGTTTGAGGCCCCAACGGCTTCCAAACAATTTGCGACATGCGTAATATGCAACGGTTGCTTTGTGAGCACGGTGTTCCATGTTACGTTTCCATGACATCTTTGAATCTAGGATGACTCCTTGGTACTTGGCATGATCTGATAGGGGTATTACTTGACCTCATCTTCTTGGAAGATTGGGTATTGCATATTTGGCCTTTGTAGTGAATAGCACCATCTCAGTTTTCCCTGCGTTCACTCCCAGACCACATCTTTTGGCCCAAGTATCTAGCGATCTCAGGGCTCCGCTCATAATGTCACTTATTACGGTCGGAAACAAACCAGAGACGAGTATTACCACATCGTCCGCATAGGCAACCACCTTAATCCCCATATGGTCAAGTTTATTAAGAATTTCATTGATGACTAGGAGCCAAAGTAGTGGCGAGATAACTCCTCCCTGTGGAGTTCCTCTGTTTACGTGCTTTGACAGCGTACTGTTTCCCAGTGTGGCATTAATAACTCTACTTTGCAGCATGGTGGTAATCCAACTACCGATGAATGGTTCCACGCCGAAGTTATCTAGAGCTTGTTTTACTGCTACTGTACTAACATTGTTAAAGGCGCCTTCTATGCCTGGTAAAGCAGCTAAGGTCAAGTGTTTGTGCTCTAAGGACTTCTCTACAGTCTTAACGACTTCGTGTAGGGCTGTATCTGTCGAGCGCCCTTTTGTGTAAGCGTGTTGGCTGGGAGATATGATGTTTGAGTTGTCCATCTTTTCTCGAATATACACGTCGATGAGTCTTTCGAGTGTCTGAAGTAGAAATGGTGAAAGGGCCTTCGCAGTCTATCTTGGGCAACCAAACTCTGGCTTGAGGTCTCATAGGGATGTCTTGGGCTGGTATCAGCCGCAGGCTGATGTCTTCCCAAGCATCGCTGATCTTTGTGATACATTTTTCCAAGAATCCTTTTGAGAACTCGTCCATACATTTGATTACCCGGTATCCACGGTGTACCTCGCTAGAGTCGAAATGGGGAACAGGAGAATCATCGTTTGGGAAAACATGTTCCATAACTTGTTCAGACAACTTTGCTTCTACCATACCTCATTCCGCTGTGGTGATAGGGGACAGCTTACCATTCTTTTGTTTTGGTTTGTTTTTTTTTTTTTTTTTGTTTTTGCTGTATTTTTCTCCACATGTTGTTCCTACGAGTGTGCCGTAAGGGGATGGACCATCGTACGCAGTGACGGCTTGCGCAGACTAGGCTAATTATAAGTTCCCCCGACCAGTACGCTGGCCTACTTGGAACCACCTTGTCCATTAAACTACATAATCTTTGCGCAGCATTACATAGCCCGAAGTGCATTATTGCATTATACGAAATTGACACTAGAGTCCCGGTACATTAAAAGCAATGTACCTTCAGCTATTCTCATCCTCCAGTACACCTTTTGGCGTACTTAAATCTACACTGCCTATAATATACATACGTTTCGTCTATCCTAATTAATATATAATGTTCGATAAATTCCTTTTCAAGGAAGAGGGTGAACTCTGCAAACCGCTTTAGTACGAAAAGTGTTTCATAGACGACCATTAGCACAAAACCTGTGCTCTGTCGGATGAAAATAAGATCTACCAAAAAAGTTTTGCTGTTTTCTTGGAAAAAAATCATGAAAAATTTATTTTCTTGGGCTCAACTGGGGGTAACATCTTATAGTACATTTACATTATAGTGCATTTATGTATATTATAGTACATTTACGCTATAGTACATTTACATTTTCAATTTCGGTGGATTTATATTGTTAATTTCACTGCATATACAAACGTCAAATAAACCCTCATAAAGGAGGTTATTCCGTCAAAAGGCCCTTTAAGTTCGGAAGCATAAATGTAAAGCAAATGTCGCATTTACATCAGATGGGTTTTTATAAAATGCGTAATTTATGTTGTCAATTCCATTGAATATCGCTCCCAAATGCTTGTTTTAGATGGTTGTGAAAATTAAGTTTAACATTGCGTTTTGAATCAATTCTCGGCCAAGAAAAGTAAAAAGAGTTGGAAGACCAGAAAACCCTGGAGCTTTTCTATTAGCATGCCATTGGTATAGCCAAAGATTTGCCATCTCTTTGTGAAAGTCGTAGCTATTTTCCTAATTTATGCGCCGCCAATTGTGGGGGCTGATCCCAAAAGCATATGACTAGAGTTTCAAACTTAGAGAAGAGAAACTCTGTTTTACGGAAAAATATCTCTATTTGTTTATTTCTTCTTCGTCTTATTTCACTTTTTATGGCTGCATATAAATATTCATTTTTATATGGTCATAAGTTTAAAAATTTTACCAAACAAAAACAAGAAAAAAAAAAGAGATGCGGAAATTGTGAAACTGATTTTTTAGAAAGTGTTTCAAGGTCAGTAAGTTTAAATAATAATATTAATGACGATGATGAGTGTGTGTGCAGCCAACGTATGCTGTATAACTCTTTCCCCAACAGCGCAACAACAACAAACAAAAAACAACACCACCACCACTCAATTAAATATTTTTCCAGAAAATTTATTGCGTTGAAATTTCAATAAGGCGTTTCTTCTTCGGCGGCTGGCAAAACCCTACTCTATGACAAAATAATTACCCAAAAAAGTAGCGGCAGACATGAAGAAAACAACAAAAACAAAAAAAAAACTTCATAATTTATTACGTCGTCCAAAACGAGTTTTAAAGTTTCGTGACGTTTTACTTTTGTTAACCAGTGTTAATGGTGATGAAAAACCTTTCCTTGGCTGGTTGTTAGCTTTTTCGCTGGCAATCGGTGTGTGTGTGCGAATGTGTATGTGGACCATGAAGTTAACACACAGCGCAAGCACACAACAGAGCTGAGAGTGAAATGTTTTCCGGCTGTGGCCCACATACATACCCAGCAAAATGTTCGATGCCAAAGATGACATTCAATCATGGGTGCAAGTGATCTAGCATGTCATCTTTTTAGCATTTTCATCGATGAATTTTATATGAGCGTGGACCCCAAAAGATGACGTTCTTTTCTGGATCCTAAGCATGTCATTTTAACCAATGCGTTGACATGTCATTTTCACCAATGCTTTGACACGTAATTTTCACCCATGCTTTGACATGTCATTTTAACCAATGCTTTGGCATGTCATTTTCACCAACCCCTTGGCATGAAATGTTCATGTCTTGTTGTGAAAATGGAAATGCTGTATTGAAATATGGTTTTCATGAAAAAGTGTTGCTACACACAAAACTTATACCACAATAAAAAACGTCGTTTAGGTGGGCCATGATGGGGGTATACTCGGAACAATAGCAGCAAAGCAAGCAGACAATGAATGGTGGTGATCGTCGTCATTGTTTTTGTTGTTGGTTTCTGTCGAAAACGATGATGACTAGCTGGTTGGTTCGTTGGTTGAATGTCGAAATGTTAGGTCTGGTTAGGTTTTGCAGCTACTCACTCCCCTTGGCTCTCTTTTGTTGTTTATTTATTTTTGTTGTTGGTATTATGGTTTGACGTACCTACTACCAGCCATTTGTTGTAATTTTGGTACTGTAATAAGTTTCTTTTCTGTGTGGGCTTACAATCAACTGTGTCATTAATATGTTAAACTATGTCTCTGTGTAAACACTGTATAAGAAACTAAACGTCTCTTTATTATGTGAGGTGAAGTTAACTACCAAATCGACGCCTCCAAACAATAGTATGCTAAGTCTACTTAGCATGTTTTCAAGTTCTTTACATTTTTACATTTTACGTCCTTTAACTTAAATTCTGTCAAATTTTGGTAATGATCGGCCAATCCGAACAGAAGTTATAAACAAATGTTTACTCAGAATAGTAGTGAAGATCAAAGAAAACTGTAAACTTTGAGAGCTTCTCCTGCAAAACTCACTTTTCAGACTTAGCATACTATTATTTGGAGGTGTCGAAATAATGTATAAGGTAAAAAGAAGATCAGCTAAACTTAAAAGAAAAACAACAAAAATACAACAACTAAACATTGTTGTAACATTTTACAACAACAACAACACTTTTTGGTCTTTTGTAATACTTTTCTTTCGTTTTTGTTTGGATATTTGTAAGTTTTATTTCTTTTATTGCATGTGTTCACATCGCCGCAGACGGATGTGCATGGGTGTGTGTGTTTTCCCATTCACTTAACATTTACTTTCCATTTTTTTCTTTATTGTGTTTTTGTTGTCATTTTTTGGAGTTATTTTTGAAAAATAAAGGGAAAAGAGCAAAGAAAGACTTGTTGACTTAGGTTGTGGTGGCGGCGCGTCGTTGCTTGGCTGGCTGGCTGCAGCAACAGGCTACAGACTGGAGATTTTAACATCAGTTTAAGAAACAGCAAAAAAGAGAATGTAACAATTTCTCTGCTTTGATGCAGTGTAACAGACTGGTTGCCTGACTAACTGACTGTTCACATTTCTGTTGACTTTCGAAAACAAAACTGAAACAAAGCACAAATGAAATGGAAATGTTACATTTCCATTTTGCATTCTCCAATCTCCATGCTGTGACGTTTAATGCTGCTGCTGTTGTTGTTGTATGTGGTAATAGTATGTAACTTCAAAAAACTAACAACATGGTGGTTTTCACAGAGTAATCAAACAAAACAAAAAACAGCAATGAAAATTTTTTCGAAAGTTTTGTCATTAAGAAACAAGCGTACGATCAATCTTTGCTGTTTTTTCGTTTTTCTTTAAGCAAAAACAATGCAGAGTTTAAAAAACAATTACAACAATAATAAGCTAAAGAAAACAAAATCTGCCTTTCACAAAAAAAGCTTACAAAACGTATCAAAGTAGAAGAAATAATTTGTTTGTTCTGTGTTTGGTTATCCTCCCTCTCACATTGTGGCAGTTGAGAGTTCATGGTTGCCATCACTTAAAAAGAATATAATTTCGTCTGAAAATTTAAGCAACTCAAGGGAAGTATAGCACATTTAAATTTCGCTATATATCCATGTCATGGGAGCGAGGAAAAGTGCATGCATAAGAAACTTCAAATTGGCATGAAGGAACTGAAGAGGACAAAGCAAAACTTGAAACTATGGTGTGCACTCAAGTTGAGATGCTACTAGTCTTCAGGATGAAGCTGTAGAGGTCAAAAAGGAAGATCATGACCTGAAAAAACAAGTGAGTGGACTGGACAATGAGCAGATGCAACGAAACGAAAATCAAAGCTTACCAAGACTCTACAGAACAATGTCAGGAAACCAATGTACCCAAGTAAGAATTACTAGCGACCAACCAATACCACGGCAGGGGATACTTTGTACCGGATTGGCATGAAGGGAACTGAAGAGGACAAAGCAAATCTTGAAACTATGGTGTGCACTCAAGTTGAGATGCTACTAGTCTTCAGGATGAAGCTGTAGAGGCCAAAAAGGAAGATCATGACCTGAAGAAACAAGTGAGTGGACTGGACAGTGAGCGGATGCAACGAAATGAAAATGAAAGCTTAGCAAGACTCTGCAGAACCCAGTCAGGAAACCAATGTACCCAAGTAAGAATTACTAGCGATCAACCAATTCCACGGCACCGGGTTCTTTGTGACGGATTGGCATGAAGGGAACTGAAGAGGACAAAGCAAAACTTGAAACTAAGGTGTGCTCTCACGTTGAGACGCTACTAGTCTTCAGGATGAAGCTGTAGAGGCCAAAAAGGAAGATCATGACCTGAAGAAACAAGTGAGTGGACTGGACAGTGAGCGGATGCAACGAAATGAAAATGAAAGCTTAGCAAGACTCTACAGAACCAAGTCAGGAAACCAATGTACCCAAGAAAGAATTACTAGCGACCAACCAATCCCACGGCAGCGGGTTCTTTGTACCGGATTGGCATGAAGGGAACTGAAGAGGACAAAGCAAAACTTGAAACTAAGGTGTGCACTCAAGTTGAGATGCTACTATTCTTCAGAATGAAGCTGTAGAGGTCAAAAAGGAAGATCATGACCTGAAAAACAAGTGAGTGGACTGGACAATGAGCAGATGCAACGAAACGAAAATCAAAGCTTACCAAGACTCTACAGAACCATGTCAGGAAACCAGTGTACCCAAGGAAGAATTACTAGCGACCAACCAATCCCACGGCAGCGGGATCTTTGTACCGGATTGGCATGAAGGGAACTGAAGAGGACAAAGCAAAACTTGAAACTATGGTGTGCACTCAAGTTGAGATGCTACTAGTCTTCAGGATGAAGCTGTAGAGGCCAAAAAAGGAAGATCATGACCTGAAGAAACAAGTGAGTGGACTGAACATTGAGCGGATGCAACGAATCGAAAATGAAAGCTTAGCAAGACTCTACAGAGCCATGTCAGGAAACCAATGTACCCAAGGAAGAATTACTAGCGACCAACCAATCCCACGGCAGCGGGTTCTTTGTACCGGATTGGCATGAAGGGAACTGAAGAGGACAAAGCAAAACTTGAAACTAAGGTGTGCACTCAAGTTGAGATGCTACTAGTCTTCAGGATGAAGCTGTAGAGGCCAAAAAAGGAAGATCATGACCTGAAGAAACAAGTGAGTGGACTGGACAGTGAGCGGATGCAACGAAACGAAAATCAAAGCTTACCAAGACTCTACGGAACCATGTCAGGAAACCAATGTACCCAAGGAAGAATTACTAGCGACCAACCAATCCTACGGCAGCGTTTTTTTTTTTTTTTGTACCGGATTTATCCGATACCTAAAACAGTCTCGGCCAGTGGCTGCCAACCTATGCTTCTACATAAACAATTAGCGATTAATAAAGAGGCCGAATTTGAGGTCAAGGCTACGAAGAAAGAAGTAATGAAATTAAATAAAGATTTGGCTACCACAGAGGGAGATAAAGAGCGATGAAACAACCTAACAAAGATACGATTAAATCAGATATGCTCACAGTGAACAATAAACAGTTTAAGAGTTTTCTCGATGTTCCATTCATTTTCCAAATTTATTGTACTCAAAAAGGATTCCCTAGATTAAACAATTAAATAAAATTAGAAAATAATACAAAAATAATCACTTATTTATGTTTCAACAAAAAACGAAAGAGAATTCATGGGGGAAAAGACACCAATATCGTATTCTTTTTGGGAAGAATTGGCTAAGAAAAGAGGCCGAACTTGAGGTCAAGGCTACGAAGGAAGAAGTAATGAAATTAAATAATGATTTGGTTACCACAGAGGGAGAGAGAGAGAGCAATGGAACAACCTAACAAAGACACGATTAAATCAGACATGCTCACAGAGAACAATAAACAGTTTAAGAGAAATTAGAAAAAAAAATTTTTTGACGTTTTTTCGATGTTCCATTCATTTTTAAATTTATTGTCCTCAAAAAGGATTCCCTAGATTAAACAATTAAATAAAATTAGAAAATAATACTAAAATAATCACTTATATATGTTTCAACAAAAACGGAAAGAGAATTGATGGTGAAAAACACCAATATGATATGCTATTTGGGAAGAATTGTAACCATAACCGACGGAATTGAATAGAGAACGACTTCAACAGACTAAACAAGGCAAGAAGTGTATTTGGTCGGCTAAGAAAAACATGGAAGGCACGCACGTTCGCAAAACTAAAACATTTTGGGTCGTCGTTTGAACTTCCGTGGTTACGTCAAATCCTCAAAAGTGATCGTTGAGAAGTCTTGCCATGCTCAACGTGTGACTGTTTAGTGCAGTTTATGGTCCGGCGGGTTCATTGGATCTTTTTCGAAATTGGAGTTGGGTCAACATCTATGGCGAATGCATGCAAAGGAAAAAGGATAGCTTTGTTCCTTTACGTGCCAGATTCTTCTAGTATTTAGCACTTTTTGCTAGAAAAAAATCATACAATTTACATCAAAGCAGTTCAATCGTAATAGATAGTACTACTTTGCACGTTCTGGAACACAACTATAGGTAGGACAATAATCATGACAATTATTTGGTCTATTCCTTTACTTTTGAAAATGCTAAAAGTTGAACATTGCTCTCATGTCAATTGTAAGGGAACCTTTTTGAGTAGATACATATCAGCAAAGTAGTACATATCAGCAAACATGATTGTTCCTTTTCTTTTGAAAATGGTTAAAGTGACAAAAAAATGGTATAAAGGCCTCGATACACAAGAAGCATGGCATTCTTGCTTAAGTCATATCTCATAAAAGACTAAAGATGAAGTTCGACCTAATAAAACAGATTTCAGAATCACATTTGAATTAGGTCGAACTTCGTTTTTGGTCATTTACCAGATATGACTTAAGCAAGAATGCCATGCTTCTTATGTGTCGAGGCCTTTATACAATTTTTTGTCACTTTAACCATTTTTCTGAGGTGGATAGACTAACTACCAAATTTCAGTCATTTCGGTGGGACATTGAGGTGACAACCTTAAAAATGCCGAAAATCAGGAGGTACCGTTCTATGGAGGCTATATGAACACGCGAACCTATACCGACAAATTTCAGATGGAAAGTTGTATACCCCCAACGAAGACTAAAGACCTGCGTACATAAGCTGTCTTGCCTGCTTACCTTACTTAGTTCTGATGAAAGAAGAAAAAATAAAATTCGAAATTTCTTCGGCTTTCTATATATTCTTTTATTTTTATTATGTCAAAAATGAAGCAGGAAAGCAAGGCAACCAGGCAAAACAGCTTATGTACCCAGGCCTTAACTGCCAAATTTCAGTCATTTCCGTAAGATATTGAGGTCACAACCTTCAACACACCGAAAATCGGGAGGTAAGTTCGATAGGGCCTATATAAAGGCGTGGACCTATACCAACAAATTTCGTATGGAACGTTTAATACCTCTAATGAAAACCAAATACAAAATTTCAGCCATTTCGGTGGATTAATGTGCCCACAATCTTCAAAATACCGAAAATCGGGAGGAACCGTTCTATGGGGGCTATATGAAGGCTTGGACCTATACCACCAAATTTCTGGGGGAAAGTTTTATAATCCCAACAAAGACTAAATACCAAATTTCAGCCATTTCGGTGTGATAATGAGGCTAAAATCTTCAAAATACCGAAAATCGGGAGATATCGTTCTAGGGGGGCTATATCAAAACGTGGACCTATATAAATGTTTATTAGCCTCTGGAAAAAATAGGGTCAACGGTAAATTACAACAATAGCTACTATAATTTGCAAAATAAACAAATAATAAACATAGATCTCGATCAGATAAAATAAGCAAAGCAATTCTGTGTTAATTTTATTAAATTTCTCCTGTCGCAGCTATAGATGATAACCACATCAAGTTATTGTCAACTCGGGACCCATTTCAATCTGCCGCAAAAATTAGTAGCGAGCTAGGGCTTGAAATTTCAGAGAGGACGGTTTGACGACGGCTGGTGGAAAAACATTTGTTGGGAAGATCGTCCAGGAAAGTCCCATTATTAACCAAGAGACATCGGAAAAATCGTATTGAATTCGCCAAATCTCACATACATAAGTTGGCAAGGACCAATATCTGGGAAAAAATGGCGAAATATCTTATGGTCAGATGAATTAAAAATTAATTTGATTGGTAGTGACGGTAAACAATGGGATAGACGTCCAAAAAAACAAAGAAATATGTTCCCGCTACACCACAAAAACTGTCAAGCATGTTGGAGGAAATATTATGGTATGGGCATGTTTTTCATGGTATGGTGTTGGACCAATATATTGGATAAAGGAAAATATGGACAAAAATGTGTACTGCAATACACTAAATAATGTAATGCTGCCTTACGCCGAATGGGAAATGCCGCTGAAATGGGTTTTACAACAAGACAATGACCCGAAACATACTTCGGGTATTGTCAAAAAATGGTTTAAAGACAACGGCGTTGATATAATGATATGGCCAGCACAATCGCCGGATTTAAATCCGATCGAAAACTTGTGAAAAAAAGTCAAAGAGAAAAATGGACCTCAAAAACCGCGAAATAAAAATGAATTGTGGGAAAAAAGTTCAAGATGCTTGGTACTCTATATCAAAGGAAACCTGCAGGGCATTGGTGGAGTCAATGCCAAGGAGATGCAACGCAGTTTTGAAGAATAAGGGTTTTACAACAAAATACTGACGTAATGTAATGTAAATGATCCAAATAATTTAAGTTATTGTCAGTATTAATTATTATTTTTTTGTTTTTAATATGACCCTATGTTTTGTCCGCTCGAATTTAAAGGACTTCTCATATATTGCGCTTTTTGTGTTATGATAAGCAAATAATGGCCATTTTTTTCTTTAAGTAAGAAGAATAAATATTATTCCAATTAAATAAAAAATACCCAGTATTAATCAATAAAAACAATTTGTTTGTATTTTGTTTGAAATAGGGGGAGGTGACCCTATTTTTTTGTCCGTAACTGTAATAGATTTTACCAAAATTTCATCCACCTACTTCAATACGTTCGGACGCTAGAATGATTTCCACAGACGGACGGACATGGCTATATCGATGTTGAATTGAACGCTGATCAAGAATGCATATATGTAGTTTGTGGGGCCTATAATGATTATTTCGATTTATTGCGCAAACATTTTCCTGAGATACCTGGTTTTGTCATTTCGGCCAGGTTGTTTGCACTTTTTGCAATCCGTTCCCGTACTCTTTGAACAGATTTCCATGAGAAAGTTTTAAGTTTGAAAAAGGGAACAAAGCATTTATCTTTTACATGTTTTATATTTCATAATATGTAAATCACAAATTATCCTGAAAATTTCTAGTGTAAACACGTTTATAACGACTTCTCAACATTCATAAAATGACATTTCTATCAAATGAATCATTCCAGTAGTGGGATTCTGTAACTCATTTTTGCTGTTACCGACAAAATTATGACTAAAAACATAAAGAAAAGTTGGCATCACTGTTTGTGTCGGTAGAGGCTAGCGACTACTTATTATTCATCGTTAACTTACCGAAAATTTTCGTTAATTATCGAAATTATAAGCATTTTAATTTTACCGACAATTATCGATAACAGCAAAAATGAGTTACAGAATCCCACTACTGAACTGCAAGAATCTACTAATTCTTAAGTATAGTACACATTGACAAGCAAAACTGACAGTCATCGAGGACTATTTCGTGAATATCAAAGATTAACTTATAAATTTCTTTTGAAATATCTAAATAATACCGTATATATTGTATTTCAACAGTTTTTAGCTAAATAAAAGTTGTTATTTTCCGGAAAATTGTCCTAAAAGTACGTTGATTGTCAGTTTTGAATGATAGTGTGTACTCCCCTTTACTATTTTTTTCCGATAACATAAAGGAAAAAATGTTATCGTACATTAGTAGCTTCTTGCAGGTTCTGGAACAGAGCAAATATAAACCTATTAATTAATTTTGATCTCCTCAAATTCCCATAAAATTGTCAAATATAAAGAGAAATGGTAACCATGTTTTTTTTGTACACAGAGAGCTTACGATCAAGCCATGCAGCAGCACCACACTCAGTGATGCCAGATTTGCCGATTTATCGGCATTTTGCCGATTTTTAGTCCAAAAAAATAGAAATGCCGATTTGCCGATTTTTTCCCCTAAAATGCCGATTTTTAGTTAAGGCAACTTGTTCACATAAAATTTCGGTTTTGTATGAAAATTGTGGTTGCAATAACTAATTTGGTACAATAACAAAGACAACTATTTCGTCGAGAGTAGTTTGATTAATAATAATAATATTTTTTTACATATTATAAAAACAGTTAGAATTTTCTTGATTACCAAAACATGTACTTCAGTATATACATACGCCAAGGAAATTGTTAAAAAAACGAAAAGTGGGTTAGTGGAAATAATTAAAAACTGCACAAACTTTTGCATTGAACTTTGTTGTCAGATTTTGAAGCGGTTTAATTTAGAAAATAAATTTAAGTGCCTAGCTTCAATAAATCAAAGAAGATTCATTTTGCGACATTATAAAGGAATACGAATGCTTTATAAACATAAACGAAAAGCAAGAATCACGCGAACGTGAAAGTTAAATTAAATTTCAGAAATTTGTTTAAAGATAAAAACGTAGAGTTGCTAGAATTTTGGAAAACAGTGTGTGAATTAATATGTGCAAATTCTGAACCATTATTTCCTATTTTATCCAAATTTATTAAACATATTTTAGTCTTACCACATTCTTCAGCAAATGTGGAAAGAGTTTCTAGCCAAGTAAATTTAAATAAAAACAAGTGCCGAAATCGATTAGTTGGGGACTCGATGAATGGAATTCTCTTTACTAAAGACTACTTAAAATTAAATAAGTCTAAATGTTATAATGTTGTCATTAAAAATTATTTTTTTTTTACAAATATTTATTTCAGAAATTGAATTTAATTGTAAACCAACATTTCAAAATTCCAATACAACTAGTAAGAAAATGTCAGTCGGCTTTGCTGACAGAGGTATACCCTCAGCCTCTGTGAATTGAAACTTTCTTTTACGGACAGATCAAATGTTTTTAAGGTCTTTTCAGAATTTTGCGGCCATTTTTAGACATTTGAACTTGCCGAAAAATGTGGATTACAATTTAAATTCAAAAGTGTTGTGCAGGTGATACTTAAAGGAATGGACCGACATGAGAGTTATATCTTTTCGATAAATGTCGCGCTCACTAGTCATTTCAGTGGGTCATCATATAACTTTTGGAATCGGTTGATCAGTTCGAGTGCTCTACAGCCACTACATTTGGTCCCATAGGGGTTGTAACACCTCTCGGGCTATATTCCCAAGAAGTCATAATGGAGGCAGCGTATACAAATTGTTGCAACAAAAACCAAAGCGATTCGAGAGCAGGCCCTAAACTGAACTTATCCGAAATTTTGTATGGATGGTTCCCGAAGGAGTGGACCGATTGAGTGCGTATTGGAACCTCACAGACGGCCGACCACCAGTCACAGACGGGCGACTCCAAATTTTCTGAAACACATTTGGTCCAAACATACTTGGGGTCTAAAACCATTATTTCGATGAGGCACATTTTGCCCGTATAAAAGTTTACATACCCTCGTTAGCATAAATGCTGAGGGTATAAAAACAATCACCTTATTAATTAACCTCTTAAGACAATATTTGTGTACGTTTTGTTTAGCTTGACTGAATTGAAAATATATTGATCTCATATATACACGTAATTCAAAATATGTATGAAAATAAATGGTTTTACCATATGCATATATAGTATATATTTATAATATGGTAAAACCATTTATTTTCATACATATTTTGAATTATTGCCTTGGTTTATGAATTTTGAAATATTGCCTTGTTTTATGAATTGTTAATTGTTTTGTTGTACTTAAAATGTTATTTTTTTAAACTTATGCTTATTAAATAAAGCGATAATTTGAACTGAAATAAATGTTTTTTAATTTGCCGATTTTTTGCCGTTTTAGAAAATTTTTTGCCGATTTTGCCGATTTTGGCACCGGAAAAGTGCCGATTTTCGACCAAACTTATCTGGCAGCCCTGACCACACTACTCTCTCCCTGTGAGTAATCAAAACATAAACTGTGTGTAAATACGATGAGCGAGAGATATAGATGGGGGATTGCATACAAAAAATGTACACAACAGAAAAATACCATAAAACAGCAGCAATAAAAACACAGCAGTAGCATTAACAACAACAATAAGAAACAGAAAACATTTCGTAAGTTTTTGTGAAACTTTTTTTTTACGAAGTAGATGAAGAAGCAGAAAAAAGTGGTAATATTTATCGCAAGTAAGTTTGGGGTTTTTGTTGTTGTTGGTTGGAGCGAGAATGTATTTGTGACACAACGAACGAACTGAAGTAACAAACCAACCAACAAAACACAAAGAAACTATTTATGTTTAAAAACTAAAAAAAAAATTATACGCAGAAAATCTACAAGAGAAATAAATTCAAATTAAAAGAAGAAACTTAAAGTGAAGGTCGTATTTATGGAGGTTTGTTTGTGTGTTGTTTGTGCATGGAGAAGACAACGATATGAAACGCAAAGAAGACCAGAAAAGTGTGATCGCTTGCTTGAATGTTGTGTTTTGTTTTTGGGGGGTAGTGTAAATTGTTTTTGTTTTTTCATGCAATGTGTGTTTTGTTGTGTGCAGATACTTTTATTGTTGTTGTTGTTGCTATATATGCTTGTATGTTTGTTTAATATGCCATATAGTAATTCATGTAAAATATCTTTTCATTTTTTGAAAATTGTGTTAATTTTTTTGTGTATCTCACTCATCTCTCTCTCTCTCTTGCAGTTATGCTCTTTGTAGATTTCTCATGTTCTGTTGGGGGGGTTTTGTGTAGCCAATAAAGTAATCTATCCAGCTGTCTGGTATGTTATGGGGGCAAACATGCATGGAGGCATGCATGCCTAACCAAGAGATGTAATAATAAGACACAATGATGTTGCCGCCGTTGCGCCGCTGTCGCCTTTATTGTGTGCAGCAGTAAGTAATATTAGTAGTTGTAGTAGTGGTCGTTTATACACGACCTACATAAAAGAAAATTATTCACTTTTGAAAACACTGCAGCAACAACAACAACGACTACGGCGATGATGACAAAAGAGCAAAAACAACAAAACTTACCTCTTTCATTTACAATGGTTTTGCTGTTGTTGTACAAGTCCAAAAAAGAAACACGTAGTAAATTTTTTTGAAGTTTTGAATTAATGAAGTTGTTTGGAGATGATGATGTTGAAGATGGAAAGGAGCAGTAGTAGCGGCAGGAAATAGCAGCAATAGGAAGAAGGGATAAAATGCGTAGAAGAAATTCTTAAGTTTTGCACAATTTGTTTTTTTGTTGTAAATTTATTAGTTTTTTTTTTGTGTTTAATAAAACTTATTTTTATTTGTTGTTGTTTGCTTCCTTGTCTTGTTGTGTGGCACACTTTTTCTCTTTTTTCTTTTTCTGATTAATATTTATTGCATTTTATTTTCTTGCTTTTCTTTTGCTTTCTTGTTTCTTTTCTGGCATTTACTTTTTCTCATAAAATGCCTGATGATCGCTGATCATTTTAATCATTAACTTCATTATGAACACTTGATTAATTAACATTACAACAACGACAACAACAAAGGCACATTCACTTTTCTGTTTTGCAATTTGCAGTTAGTTTTCAATTCTCAATCCTCTTTATTATTAAATTTTGTTTCTTTTTTTATTTTTCTTAATTAGTTCGAAGAAGAACTTTTTTACAGATCGTTTTGTTTTTGCATTTGTTGTTGTTGCTTCAATTGTAAGAAGCTAGCTTGGAGGCACTTTATTTCAATTTTATTCTATCTTTCTTTTTTGTTATTGTGAAACAACATGGGGGAGCGAGCAATAGCTAGCTTGGTGGTATCTTTTTCTTTTAATTTTCTTTAGCTTGTCGTCTTGTTGCACTTCACTAAGAGCCGCCGCGCTTTGTAAATTCCATTCGCCAGTCCAGAGCTCTTTTTTAACGCGGCGTTGTCTTTTCTTATTTTTTTAGTTTAGCGTTTCTAAAACTTTAAAAATCCATCCATGTAGTCCGTCGTAGTCAACGAAATCGTTGTCTCGCCGAAGAAGAAGCAGAAATAAGACTTTCCAACACCCAACAGGTTTTCGGTTTTCCGCGACTGCTTGGTTAAATATCACTTTTCTTACTGTGCCGAAACTTTTAAGTAAACATATTTCGTGGTCTAAAACACAACTGCAGCAACAGTAAAACTTCATGCTTAGCTTTTGTTGGTTTCATATTTTTCGCTGCTTTTGGTTGATGGCTGGCTGGCTGATCAACACCATCTCTTTTTGGTTTGAGTGTGTACAATGGTTGGTTAGGGCTTTGTTGTTGTTGGCGTTTCAATGCAATTGTTGTACTAGATACGTTTTATTTTCTCCTTCTTTTTTTCATAAAAGCAACAACGATCTTTTCCACAGCCAAAAAAACCCACTCTTGCGAACGTTAACAACAACACTCACTTCACTGGTTTGGTGTGCGGAGAATTTGGAATTTTTTCCATCATCAGCAGAGTCAAACGACACTGTTACAACTTTTTTTTAATGGTATTGAGCAACTTTTTTCTTCTTCTGGCTGCGATAATCAAGGCATAGATACTCTCAAAAAAGCTTGCAAACAAGGCAGAGAGAGCGAGAGAAAGAAAGATCCATTCATTTCCATCAAAAAAAAGCTTTCATTCTCCATTCATGCAGAAAAGTTTTCTCACACTCTCTCTTGGTCTCTGCTCAATTTCACATGCACGAACTCTTCAATAAAGGAAATCAAAACAAAAAAAAAAGAGAAAGAGCAGAGGAGACAGTGTTTCCGTTTGCAATACCCAACAAAATATTTTGTAATCATAGGTTAGGTAGGTAGGTAGTCACAAAATTAAACAACAAAAGACTTTCACATAACAAAGCAAAGACTCAGCTCTCCTCCCTCCCCACCATTAGCATGCACCACAAAACTCCCAGTACCAGCTCTCCATGGTGGGTATTTCTTCAAGACTTGTGTGTGTGCTTTAAGAAGTTTTGAAAACAAAAAAAGAAATACAAATTTCAAGGACATTTATATACTCTCTTTATAAAAGCCCAAGTTGGTATGTAGCTCAGAAAGAGACAGAGATAGAGCGTGGCTTAAACACCAATAACATAAGAAAAAACCAAAAAACTACATTTCCCTAAACAAAGATTTTAAGATATTACGAGAAATATTAACCAATCTCTACCTACCTATCAACCAACCAACCTTTTTTTCTATGAAATTTCAAAAAGTAGAAATTTTGAAGGTGATCTACAAAACGAAACTGTTTCATTTCATAATATTCAGAAGACCTTCCACAAAACTTCTTCTTTATCGGTATGGATAGAAGACGGGCTGATGACTTTTTTTGCAACTCATCTAAAGCCTCTAAAATTAAACCCTGCATCTGATGCACATACATACATTTTAGGGATTGATGAAGTCAATTTAGAGCAATTTATGAAGGATTTCAAGAAGTCGGGAGAAGATCCTTCGCTAAAGTCTCATCTTTTGACAGCAGATCAAATAATTAAATAAATGTTATTAAGGAGAAATCAAAACATTTGAGAAATCAACATAAAAGTTTTTCTGCGGAAAGGATAGCCCCTGAATTCGTTGAATACATTAGGTCTGTACGATAACCCAAAAATTTGTATAAATTCGTACAAATTTTTACTGAATCCTGTCAAAAGAAACAAAAACAATTTTCATACTTTTTCGGAAGCAGCTGACTTTCTTGCAAGTTTTTGAAAATGTTGTTCGATAACTTTCTGCAATTTTTCTTACTTGAGAGAGTAAAATTCACTGAGAGAAGTTGCTGGAACTTGCTGAGTAATTGTTGCTGGGAAAGTTATCGTACAGACCTATTAACTGTGTTGGATCAGTACGAACGTTATTCTGCTACCAATGTGGAAACCCACAATCATTAACGCCATGTGCCCTCTCTAAAGTTTTTCTGTAGCAAAGATAACGATTGACTTCGTTGAAGACAATGAATATGTTGCCATTTTAGGGTCCCAGGACGAGTGTTTATGAACTGTCCATCATCAGAATGTCTTCTATAGACGCTTAAAGTTTTTGTGTGGGAAGGATATCGATTGAATTCGTTGAGTACATTAACTATGTTGGAATTCTTGGGTCCCAGTTCATGTGTTTATGGATTGTCAACCAATGTGGAAATCCCAAGACCATTACCCCCATTTGCCCTCTAAAGTTTTCCTGTGGATTTTCCGTGGGAATCAAAGGGTCCCAAAACGTGTGTTTATGGATTGTCCATCATCAAAACTAGCTTTAGTTATTCTGCTACCAATGTAGACACCCAAAAACCATTACCACCATATAGCCTCCAAAGTTGGAGGATTGGTTGCCTGTCAGGACATGCGTTTATTGCTAATCCATCATCAGAATGAGCTTCCTCTAAGTTTTTCTGTGGAAAGGATAGCGATTGATCTCTTATACAAAATATATAGCTGGGCACAGATCTTGGGCGCCACACGTGAGTAAAAGTCCGTGGTCTAATCATGAAGCACCGTGGTGAGGAAACTTGGTAAAAAATCAGTTCTGTCTCAATGTCAGAAAACTAAATAAAATTACGGACAAGTATGCATTCTTCTTTCCAGGAAATGGAACTACACGAAGGAATACAACCCCGGTTAAAGACTGGCACTATGCTATGCACTATGTCACCAGCAAATCACAACAATACCAGGGCAGCGGGTTCTTTCGTTTTGGCCAGCGGCTGCCAACCTAGCATTTGAAGACCCTTCAAGTGGTCTCCTGTACCTAAAAGACTCCTTCATATAGTCTTCTACGCCTAGAATATTCCTTCAAATTATCTTCTTTACCTTGAAGATCCCTTCATGTTGCCTTCTATACCTAGAATACCCTTCAAGTGGTTTCCTGTACTGAAAAGGCCATTATAAAACCAAAGGTACAGAAGACCACTTAAAGGGGTCCATCTACTATCTGTAGAAGATCCCTCCAAGTGGCCATCTGCAGATAGAAGACACCTTAAAGTGGTATTCTATTCCTCGAAAGTTCTTTAAGTGGTCTCCTCTACTTAAAAGACCTTTTCAAGTGGTCTTCTAGAAACCCCCTTCCAGTAATCGTCTATACCTAGAGCATTCTTTCAAGTTGTCTTCTATACCTAGATGAACGCTTCAAGTGGTCTTCCACACCGGTCTTCTATATCCAAATACCTCTTCATGTGATCTCCCATACCTAATATACTTTATCAGGTGGTCTTCTATACCTAGAAGATCCTTCAAGTGGTCTCCTGTACCTAAAAACCCCCATCACGGGGTCTTCTACACTTAGAAGACCCATTCAAGAGGTCTTCTACACTCAGAAGACCCCTTCAAGAGGTCTTCTACACCTAGAAGACCACCTTCATGTGGTCTTCTATACCTAGAAGAACCCTTAAATTGGTCTTCTAGACCTAGAAGACCCATTCATGTGGTCTTCTACACCTAGAAGACCCCTTCACGTGCTCTTCCACACCTAGAAGACCCCATAAAGTCATCTTCAACACCTAGAAGACATCTTCATGTGGTCTTCTAAACCTAGAAAACTCCTTCATGTGATCTTCTACAACTATAAGAACCCTTCATGTGGTCTTCTACACCTAGAAGACCCCTTCAGGTGATCTTCTAAACCAAGTAGACGCCTTCATGTGGTCTTCTACACCTAAGAGACCCATTCTACTGGTCTTCTATACCTAGAAGAACCCTTAAAGTGGTCTTCTACACCTAGAAGACCCCTTCATGTGGTCTTCTACACCTAGGCGACCCCTTCATGTGGTCTTCTACACCTAGAAGACCCCTTCATGTGGTCTTCTACACCTAGAAGACCCCTTCAGGTGGTCTTCTACACCTAGACGACCCCTTCATGTGGTCTTCTACACCTAGAGGACCCCTTAAAGTGGTCTTCTACACCTAGACGACCCCTTCTAGTGGTCTTCTACACCTAGAAGAATCCTTAAAGTGGTCTTCTACACCTAGGAGAATCCTTAAAGTGGTCTTCTACACCCAGAAGATCCCTTCATGTGGTCTTTTACACCTAGAAGACCCCTTCATGTGGTCTTCCACACCTAGAAGACTCCTTCATGTGGCTTTCTACACCTAGACGACCCCTTTATGTGGTCTTCTACACCTAGAAGACCCCTTCATGTGGTCTTCTACACCTAGGCGACCCCTTCATGTGGTCTTCTACACCTAGAAGACCCCTTCGGGTGGTCGTCTACACCTAGACGACCCCTGCATGTGGTCTTCTACACCTAGAGGACCCCTTAAAGTGGTCTTCTACACCCTTCATGTGGTCTTCTACACCTAGGAGAATCCTTAAAGTGGTATTCTACACCCAGAAGACCCCTTCATGTGGTCTTCTACACCTAGAAGATCCCTTCATGTGGTCTTCTACACCTAGACGACCCCTTCATGTGGTCTTGTACACCTAGACGACCCCTTCATTTGGTCTTCTACATCTAGACGACCCCTTCATATGGTCTTCTACACCTAAACGACCCCTTCATGTGGTCTTCTACACCTAGACGACCCCTTCATGTGGTCTTGTACACCTAGACGACCCCTTCATTTGGTCTTCTACATCTAGACGACCCCTTCATATGGTCTTCTACACCTAAACGACCCCTTCAGGTGGTCTTCTACACCTAGACGACCCCTTCATGTGGTCTTCTACACCTAGAGAACCCCTTAAAGTGGTCTTCTACACCTAGACGACCCCTTCTAGTGGTCTTCTACACCTAGAAGAATCCTTAAAGTGGTCTTCTACACCTAGGAGAATCCTTAAAGTGGTCTTCTACACCCAGAAGATCCCTTCATGTGGTCTTTTACACCTAGAAGACCCCTTCATGTGGTCTTCCACACCTAGAAGACTCCTTCATGTGGCTTTCTACACCTAGACGACCCCTTTATGTGGTCTTCTACACCTAGAAGACCCCTTCATGTGGTCTTCTACACCTAGGCGACCCCTTCATGTGGTCTTCTACACCTAGAAGACCCCTTCGGGTGGTCGTCTACACCTAGACGACCCCTGCATGTGGTCTTCTACACCTAGAGGACCCCTTAAAGTGGTCTTCTACACCCTTCATGTGGTCTTCTACACCTAGGAGAATCCTTAAAGTGGTATTCTAAACCCAGAAGACCCCTTCATGTGGTCTTCTACACCTAGAAGATCCCTTCATGTGGTCTTCTACACCTAGACGACCCCTTCATGTGGTCTTGTACACCTAGACGACCCCTTCATTTGGTCTTCTACATCTAGACGACCCCTTCATATGGTCTTCTACACCTAAACGACCCCTTCATGTGGTCTTCTACACCTAGACGACCCCTTCATGTGGTCTTGTACACCTAGACGACCCCTTCATTTGGTCTTCTACATCTAGACGA